>NC_089843.1:202405862-202726782 GCF_035609145.1 Eleutherodactylus coqui | reverse complement strand
CTGGGTATACATGCAGGTAGGAAATATTAGGGGTTGATCCAGGGAATAGTCTGATTGCCATTAGGGAGTCGGGAAGGAATTTTTTCCTTTTTTCTTTTTGCCTTCCTCTGGATCAACAACACAGGAGGATAAATAGGCTGGACTTGATGGATATTGTCCTCATTCAGCCTTACAAACTATGTTACTATGTTACCTACACAGAATGAATTGTGTGGGGACACATGGATTTCCCATTGCTATGTAACTCGCGGCACCTTAGGTCACACAAGGTGGAGGCTGGGACCGAGCCTGACCCTAGGCCCGCTCACGTGCTTCCCACACAGAGTATTGCTGAATTGTGGAGATGTGTACAAGTGCTGGCATCTGAGTTCTCTTTATGCCCACGTTTGCAGCTCCGGACAATTTTGTGACAGAGGTGGCACGGGATTAGAATGATGATCGTACGTCAATTTATCATCAATTCTCAACAGCATTGTGGGCTATCGCCCACACTTTCAAAGAGGGTCACTTCCTGGCCCTGCCAATCCTCTGCAGTGTGTGCCTCCGGTTCCTCCACATCCAGTACGCACTTATAAATAGACAAGAGGGTGGTGTGGCTATGAAGCGAGCGTGAGGCGTGAGGGCAGTTGAACGCTGCACAGGGAAACTTTTGTCTGCGCTGTGGATGCAGGTTCGTGTGGGGGGTGGGGGTGTTTGACAGCAATGCCAGCTTGTAACCAAGGAGAAGAGGCAGCGGTGTCACCCGCAGGCAGTGATTGTCAATCGTTGCAGGTAGTGTGGTGCTTAGCTAAGATGTCCCAGCGCGTGTGCCTTGCTAATGAGGGTTTGTCCGAAGTAAATTGTTAGGGGGGTGACCGCCAGGCTCTTGCGCCCATTTTGGCTTAATAGTGGGACCTGGGAGCCTCAGATGCAGCGATGCATGATACCCCTGTCCTTCCCTATCCGTTTCTGAGGAGCTTCTATGACTTTCTGATGTTTTCTGGTGTTTGACAAGTCATCACCTATGCGGAGCATCGGTCCCATACAAAAATGCTCGAGTCGCCCATGGACTTCAATGGGGTGCGTTACTCGAAACGAACACTCGAGCATTACGAAAAGGTCGAAACGAGCACCCGAGCATGTTGGTGCTCGCTCATCTCTAATTAAGTAATGTTAAAAGAATTGAAGCTCCCATTCTCTCCCAATCCAGTTCAAAACTACACCCATAGCTTAGTTGCACAGTAGTGAAAGAAATCCAGAATGAAGCTAGCTACTGTGGCCTTACGGTAAAGTTTAATATTAGTTAGTCATGCACCTCATGCCCTTTTGGGTCTGACTAATACATATATATATATATGTATACATATCTATATATAAAATTGAATGTATGTCTGTGTGCGTGTCTGTCTGCGTGTCTGTCTGTTTGTCCTTTATGCGCTACTACACCATTCATCCGATCGCCATGAAACTTTGGGAAGTTGTTGAGTACACTCCTGGGAAGATTATAGGCATAGTACAAATATTCAATGATAAATGGTGCGCGCGCGAGCGTCGTCGAAAGTTACCACCCCCCCCCCACGTAGATCGAATAAGTAAGCCACCTGCTATTGTGATGTCATCACTGATGTCATCAACATCGGACGCCCTTGAACATGCCCCAACTTGTTCTATAAAGCTGCATTGTGATGTCATTAAGGCTCTATTATGACACGCACAGCTTGGAACCACTAGAGCACGCCAGCCAATTACCATTGGAGTTGGAAGTGGGTAAACAAGTACTAGGATATCTTCCTAAGAAGCCACAGCAGCCGGATAAATTGTATGTTCCACCCAACGGCTATTTTATTCAGCCCGCAAGGGGGAAGTAGCGGCCTACAAAATCTAATTCAGGTAGGTAGGTTCAGTTCTTGGAGGTTGGGGAATGCTTATGGGCAAGGCCTTATGTCTCATCCCAACTCGATTATTCAATTCTAAGCGCAAAAGAATTAGCGTCCAAATTCTCTCACTTCCCAATGTCATAGAAACTTGAAATTTGGCACGAGCATTGATTATGTCATAAATAGAAAAAGTTAATGGGTCCCAACTCGATTATTCAATTCAAAGCGCCAAAGAATTAGCGTTCAAATTTTATGTACGGATTCTAATTCTCTCACTTCCTGATGCCATAGATAGATAGATAGACTGTATGCAATAACCCAGATAGATAGATAGATAGATAGATAGATAGATAGATAGATAGATAGATAGATAGATAGATAGACTGTATGCAATGACACGTACAGCTTGGAACCATAAATACTAGAGCACGCCAGCCATTTACAGTCAGTCTCCATTGGAGTTGGAAGTGGGCAAACATGTGCTAGGCTGTCTTCCCAAGAAGCCACAGCAGCCAGATAAATCCGATGTTCCACCCAACTGCTATTTTATTCAGCCTGCAAGGGGGAAGCAGCGGCCTACAAAACCTCAGTGGTCGCTGCTGCCGTCATCTAGATATATAAAAACGAATGTATGTATGTATGTATGTATGTCTGTCTTCGCAGCAACGCGCGACGGGTACGCTAGTATATATATATACGTTTTTATATATCTAGATGACGGCAGCAGCGACCACTGAGGTTTTGTAGGCCGCTGCTTCCCCCTTGCAGGCTGAATAAAATAGCAGTTGGGTGGAACATCGGATTTATCTGGCTGCTGTGGCTTCTTGGGAAGACAGCCTAGTACATGTTTGCCCACTTCCAACTCCAATGGAGACTGACTGTAAATGGCTGGCGTGCTCTAGTATTTATGGTTTCAAGCTGTACGTGTCATTGCATACAGTCTATCTATCTATCTATCTATCTATCTATCTGGGTTATTGCATACAGTCTATCTATCTATCTATCTATCTATCTATCTATCTATCTATCTATCTATGACATCAGGAAATGAGAGAATTAGATTCCGTACATAAAATTTGAACGCTAATTCTTTGGCGCTTTGAATTGAATAATTGAGTTGGGACCCATTAACTTCTACTATTTATGACATAATCAATGCTCGTGCCAAATTTCAAGTTTCTATGACATTGGGAAGTGAGAGAATTTGGACGCTAATTCTTTTGCGCTTAGAATTGAATAATCGAGTTGGGATGAGACATAAGGCCTTGCCCATAAGCATTCCCCAACCTCCAAGAACTGAACCTACCTACCTGAATTAGATTTTGTAGGCCGCTGCTTCCCCCTTGCGGGCTGAATAAAATAGCCGTTGGGTGGAACATACAATTTATCCGGCTGCTGTGGCTTCTTAGGAAGATATCCTAGTACTTGTTTACCCACTTCCAACTCCAATGGTAATTGGCTGGCGTGCTCTAGTGGTTCCAAGCTGTATGTGTCATAATAGAGCCTTAATGACATCACAATGCAGCTTTATAGAACATGTTGGGGCATGTTCAAGGGCGTCCGATGTTGATGACATCAGTGATGACATCACAATAGCAGGTGGCTTACTTATTCGATCTACGTGGGGGGGTGGTAACTTTCGACGACGCTCGCGCGCGCGCCATTTATCATAGAACTAGCGTACCCGTCGCGCGTTGCTGCGAAGACAGACAGACATACATACATTCGTTTTTATATATCTAGATGACGGCAGCAGCGACCACTGAGGTTTTGTAGGCCGCTGCTTCCCCCTTGCAGGCTGAATAAAATAGCCGTTGTGTGGAACATCCAATTTATCCGGCTGCTGTGGCTTCTTGGGAAGATAGCCTAGTACATGTTTGCCCACTTCCAACTCCAATGGAGACTGACTGTAAATGGCTGGCGTGCTCTAGTATTTATGGTTCCAAGCTGTACGTGTCATTGCATACAGTCTGTCTATCTATCTATCTATCTATCTATCTGGGTTATTGCATACAGTCTATCTATCTATCTATCTATCTATCTATCTATGACATCAGGAAATGAGAGAATTAGATTCCGTACGTAAAATTTGAACGCTAATTCTTTGGCGCTTTGAATTGAATAATCGAGTTGGGACCCATTAACTTTTCCTATTTATGACATAATCAATGCTCGAGCCAAATTTCAAGTTTCTATGACATTGGGAAATGAGAGAATTAAATTCCGTACATAAAATTTGGACGCTAATTCTTTTGCGCTTAGAATTGAATAATCGAGTTGGGATGAGACATAAGGCCTTGCCCATAAGCATTCCCCAACCTCCAAGAACTGAACCTACCTACCTGAATGAGATTTTGTAGGCCGCTGCTTCCCCCTTGCGGGCTGAATAAAATAGCCGTTGGGTGGAACATACAATTTATCCGGCTGCTGTGGCTTCTTAGGAAGATATCCTAGTACTTGTTTACCCACTTCCAACTCCAATGGTAATTGGCTGGCGTGCTCTAGTGGTTCCAAGCTGTACGTGTCATAATAGAGCCTTAATGACATCACAATGCAGCTTATGAGAACATGTTGGGGCATGTTCGCGCGTTGCTGCGAAGACAGACATACATACATACTACGTTTTTATATATCTAGATGACGGCAGCAGCGACCACTGAGGTTTACCGCTGGGGTATGTCACTCTTATTACTAATGGGGGGAGTGTCACTATTATTACTGCTGTGGGATGTCACTATTATCGCTGGGGTGAAGGTGTCACTATTACCGCTGGGGTATGTGTACATGTGGCAGAAATGGGCAGGGCTCTTTCAGAATAGACCGGGTGCAGATTTTGACTGCTTTTTAGATGCGGAAATGCTGCAGAATTTTCCACAGAAATCTCCGCTGAGCACATTCTGCAGTATTTCTGCGTCCAAAAAGCAGTCAGAATCTGCACCCGGTCTATTCTGAAACAGCCTTGTCCTTTTTAGAACGACGAGGGTAAAATCATACGTTGTGATAAGCCCCGCCCCCTGACGTGTTGGCACTTTGCGATACATAAGTGGGTTTTGGGTTGTAGTTTGGGCACTCGGTCCCTAAAAGGTTCGCCATCACTGGCCTAGTACATGTTTGCCCACTTCCAACTTCAATGGAGACTGACTGTAAATGGCTGGCGTGCTCTAGTATTTATGGTTTCAAGCTGTACGTGTCATTGCATACAGTCTATCTATCTATCTATCTATCTATCTATCTATCTATCTATCTATCTATCTATCTATCTATCTATCTATCTATCAGGGTTATTGCATACAGTCTATCTATCTATCTATCTATCTATCTATCTATCTATCTATCTATCTATCTATCTATCTATCTATCTATCTATCTATGACATCAGGAAATGAGAGAACTAGATTTTGTAGGCCGCTGCTTCCCCCTTGCGGGCTGAATAAAATAACCGTTGGGTGGAACATACAATTTATCCGGCTGCTGTGGCTTCTTAGGAAGATATCCTAGTACTTGTTTACCCACTTCCAACTCCAATGGTAATTGGCTGGCGTGCTCTAGTGGTTCCAAGCTGTACGTGTCATAATAGAGCCTTAATGACATCACAATGCAGCTTTATAGAACATGTTGGGGCATGTTCAAGGGCGTCCGATGTTGATGACATCAGTGATGACATCACAATAGCAGGTGGCTTACTTATTCGATCTACGTGGGGGGGGGGGGGCGTAACTTTCGACGACGCTCGCGCGCCATTTATCGTAGGATATTTGTACTATGCCTATAATCTTCCCAGGAGTGTACTCAACAACTTCCCAAAGTTTCATGGCGATCGGATGAATGGTGTAGTAGCGCATAAAGGACAAACACGCACGCACGCAGACAGACATACATTCAATTTTATATATATAGATATTTGTACTATGCCTATAATCTTCCCAGGAGTGTACTCAACAGCTTCCCAAAGTTTCATGGCGATCGGATGAATGGTGTAGTAGCGCATAAAGGACAAACAGACAGACACGCAGACAGACACGCACACAGACATACATTCAATTTTATATATATAGATATAAAGCTGAAAGCCCTCACTGACTGACTCACTGACTGACTCGCCAAAAGTTCTCCCACTTCCCGATATCGTAGAAACATGAATTTTGGCACGAGCATAGATCATCTCCAAAATAGGAAAAGTAATTGGGTCCCAACTCGATTATTCAATTCTAGCGCAAAAGAATTGGCGTCGAAATTTTACGTACATAATCTAAATCAGTCACTTCCCAATGCCTTAGAAACTTAAAATTTGGTACGGGCATTGAATATGTCATAAATAGGAAGAGCTAATGGGTCCCAACTCGATTATTCAATTCTATGCGCAAAAGAATTAGCGTCCAAATTTTACGTACGGAATGTAATTTCTTCCCTTTCCGGTGTCATAGAAACAGGAAATTTGGCACGAGCATTGATTATGTCATAAATAGGAAAAGCTAATGGGTCCCAACTCCATTATTCAATTTTATGCGCAAAAGAATTAGCGTTGAAATTTTACGTGCGGAAGGTAATTTTTTCACTTCCCGGTGTCATAGAAACAGGAAATTTGGCACGAGCATTGATTATGTCATAAATAGGAAAAGTTCATAGGTCCCAACTCGATTATTCAATTCTAGCGCAAAGGAATTGGCTTCGAAATTTTACTAACGGAATGTAATTCTTTCACTTTCCGGTGTCATAGAAACGGAAAATTTGGCACGAGCATTGATTATGTCATACATAGGAAAAGCTAATGGGTCCCAACTCGATTATTCAATTCTATGCGCAAAAGAATTAGCGTCCAAATTTTACGTACAGAATGTAATCTTTTCACTTTCCGGTGTCATAGAAACGTGAAATTTGGCACAAGCATTGATTATGTCATAAATAGGAAACGCTAATGAGTCCAAACTCGATTATTCAATTCTAGCGCAAAAGAATTGGCGTCAAAATTTTACGTGCGGAATGTAATTTTTTCACTTTCCGGTGTCAGAGAAACGGGAAATTTGGCACGAGCATTGATTATGTCATAAGTAGGAAAAGCTAATGGGTCCCAACTTGATTATTTAATTCTAAGCGCAAAAGAATTAGTGTCCAAATTTTACGTATGAAATCTAATTCTCTCACTTCCTGATGTCATCTATATATATAAAATTGAATGTATGTCTGTGTGCGTGCGTGTCTGTCTGCGTGTCTGTTTGTTCTTTATGCGCTACTACACCATTCATCCGATCGCCATGAAACTTTGGGAAGTTGTTGAGTACACTCCTGGGAAGATTATAGGCATAGTCCAACTATCCTACGATAAATGGCGCGCGCGCGAGCGTCGTCGAAAGTTACCACCCCCCCACGTAGATCGAATATGTAAGCCACCTGCTATTGTGATGTCATCACTGATGTCATCAACATCGGACGCCCTTGAACATGCCCCAACATCTATATATATAAAATTGAATGTATGTCTGTCTGCGTGCGTGCGTGCGTGTCTGCGTGCGTGTTTGTCCTTTATGCGCTACTACACCATTCATCCGATCGCCATGAAACTTTGGGAAGTTGTTAAGTACACTCCTGGGAAGATTATAGGCATAGTACAAATATCCTACGATAAATGGCGCACGAGCGTCGTCGAAAGTTACGCCCCCCCCCCACGTAGATCGAATAAGTAAGCCACCTGCTATTGTGATGTCATCACTGATGTCATCAACATCGGACGCCCTTGAACATGCCCCAACATGTTCTATAAAGCTGCATTGTGATGTCATTAAGGCTCTATTATGACACGTACAGCTTGGAACCACTAGAGCACGCCAGCCAATTACCATTGGAGTTGGAAGTGGGTAAACAAGTACTAGGATATCTTCCTAAGAAGCCACAGCAGCCGGATAAATTGTATGTTCCACCCAACGGCTATTTTATTCAGCCCGCAAGGGGGAAGCAGCGGCCTACAAAATCTAATTCTCTCATTTCCTGATGTCATAGATAGATAGATAGATAGATAGATAGATAGATAGATAGATAGATAGATAGATAGACTGTATGCAATAACCCTGATAGATAGATAGATAGATAGATAGATAGATAGATAGATAGATAGATAGATAGATAGATAGATAGACTGTATGCAATGACACGTACAGCTTGAAACCATAAATACTAGAGCACGCCAGCCATTTACAGTCAGTCTCCATTGAAGTTGGAAGTGGGCAAACATGTACTAGGCCAGTGATGGCGAACCTTTTAGGGACCGAGTGCCCAAACTACAACCCAAAACCCACTTATGTATCGCAAAGTGCCAACACGTCAGGGGGCGGGGCTTATCACAACGTATGATTTTACCCCCGTCGTTCTAAAAAGGACAAGGCTGTTTCAGAATAGACCGGGTGCAGATTCTGACTGCTTTTTGGACGCGGAAATACTGCAGAATGTGCTCAGCGGAGATTTCTGTGGAAAATTCTGCAGCATTTCCGCATCTAAAAAGCAGTCAAAATCTGCACCCGGTCTATTCTGAAAGAGCCCTGCCCATTTCTGCCACATGTACACATACCCCAGCGGTAATAGTGACACCTTCACCCCAGCGATAATAGTGACATCCCACAGCAGTAATAATAGTGACACTCCCCCCATTAGTAATAAGAGTGACATACCCCAGCGGTAAACCTCAGTGGTCGCTGCTGCCGTCATCTAGATATATAAAAACGTAGTATGTATGTATGTCTGTCTTCGCAGCAACGCGCGAACATGCCCCAACATGTTCTCATAAGCTGCATTGTGATGTCATTAAGGCTCTATTATGACACGTACAGCTTGGAACCACTAGAGCACGCCAGCCAATTACCATTGGAGTTGGAAGTGGGTAAACAAGTACTAGGATATCTTCCTAAGAAGCCACAGCAGCCGGATAAATTGTATGTTCCACCCAACGGCTATTTTATTCAGCCCGCAAGGGGGAAGCAGCGGCCTACAAAATCTCATTCAGGTAGGTAGGTTCAGTTCTTGGAGGTTGGGGAATGCTTATGGGCAAGGCCTTATGTCTCATCCCAACTCGATTATTCAATTCTAAGCGCAAAAGAATTAGCTTCCAAATTTTATGTACGGAATTTAATTCTCTCATTTCCCAATGTCATAGAAACTTGAAATTTGGCTTGAGCATTGATTATGTCATAAATAGGAAAAGTTAATGGGTCCCAACTCGATTATTCAATTCAAAGCGCCAAAGAATTAGCGTTCAAATTTTACGTACGGAATCTAATTCTCTCATTTCCTGATGTCATAGATAGATAGATAGATAGATAGATAGATAGACTGTATGCAATAACCCTGATAGATAGATAGATAGATAGACAGACTGTATGCAATGACACGTACAGCTTGGAACCATAAATACTAGAGCACGCCAGCCATTTACAGTCAGTCTCCATTGGAGTTGGAAGTGGGCAAACATGTACTAGGCTATCTTCCCAAGAAGCCACAGCAGCCGGATAAATTGGATGTTCCACACAACGGCTATTTTATTCAGCCTGCAAGGGGGAAGCAGCGGCCTACAAAACCTCAGTGGTCGCTGCTGCCGTCATCTAGATATATAAAAACGAATGTATGTATGTCTGTCTGTCTTCGCAGCAACGCGCGACGGGTACGCTAGTCTATATATATAAAATTGAATGTATGTCTGTGTGCGTGCGTGTCTGTCTGCGTGTCTGTTTGTCCTTTATGCGCTACTACACCATTCATCCGATCGCCATGAAACTTTGGGAAGTTGTTGAGTACACTCCTGGGAAGATTATAGGCATAGTCCAACTATCCTACGATAAATGGCGCACGCGCGAGCGTCGTCGAAAGTTACCACCCCCCCACGTAGATCGAATATGTAAGCCACCTGCTATTGTGATGTCATCACTGATGTCATCAACATCGGACGCCCTTGAACATGCCCCAACGTGTTCTATAAAGCTGCATTGTGATGTCATTAAGGCTCTATTATGACACGTACAGCTTGGAACCACTTGAGCACGTCAACCAATTACCATTGGAGTTGGAAGTGGGTAAACAAGTACTAGGATATCTTCCTAAGAAGCCACAACAGACGGATAAATTGTATGTTCCACCCAACGGCTATTTTATTCAGCCCGCAAGGGGGAAGCAGCGGCCTACAAAATCTAATTCAGGTAGGTAGGTTCAGTTCTTGGAGGTTGGGGAATGCTTATGGGCAAGGCCTTATGTCTCATCCCAACTCGATTATTCAATTCCAAGCGCAAAAGAATTAGCGTCCAAATTTTATGTACGGAATTTAATTCTCTCACTTCCCAATGTCATAGAAACTTGAAATTTGGCACGAGCATTGATTATGTCATAAATAGGAAAAGTTAATGGGTCCCAACTTGATTATTCAATTCAAAGCGCCAAAGAATTAGCGTTCAAATTTTACGTACGGAATCTAATTCTCTCATTTCCTGATGTCATAGATAGATAGATAGACAGATAGACTGTATGCAATAACCCTGATAGACAGATAGATAGATAGATAGATAGATAGATAGATAGATAGATAGATAGACTGTATGCAATGACACGTACAGCTTGAAACCATAAATACTAGAGCACGCCAGTCATTTACAGTCAGTCTCCATTGGAGTTGGAAGAGGGCAAACATGTACTAGGCTATCTTCCCAAGAAGCCACAGCAGCCGGATAAATTGGATGTTCCACACAACGGCTATTTTATTCAGCCTGCAAGGGGGAAGCAGCGGCCTACAAAACCTCAGTGGTCGCTGCTGCCGTCATCTAGATATATAAAAACGAATGTATGTATGTATGTCTGTCTTCGCAGCAACGCGCGACGGGTACGCTAGTATATATATATATATATGACTGACTCGCTACTAATTCTCTAACTTCCCGATGTCCTACAAACATGAAATTTGGGATGGTCATTCTTTAGGTCCTAAGTACGAAAAATGAAGGGGTCAGAACTTGAAAATTCAATGATAAGTGCAAAAGTATTGGCGCCCCTGTGTAATGTACCAAATCTAATTCTCTAACTTCCCGATGTCGTTCCAAAAATGAAATTTGGCTGGAGCATTCTTTAGGTCTTAAATACGACAAGTAAAGGGATCATAACTCGATTATTCAATGCTAATTGCAAAAGTAAGTGCACCCCTATATATGTCACTTCCCAGTGTCGTACAAGCATGAAATTTGGCACGAACGTACTTTTGGTCCTAAATGAAGATAGTGGGAGGGTTGGCACATTCTGCAGTGGGACATCGGTACATGCAGCCTGAGGATAATCTAACACTCCTCTATGTGTATACATATTTTATTCCTCAGTTACTCCAAAGTAATGTTGACTTCATAAAATTTTCCATGCAAACATGTAAACACCTGTATCAAATTAACTTGGGCGAGGCCGGGTATATCAGCTAGTCTATATATATATATATATATATATATAAAGGTAAAAGCCCTCACTCACTGACTGAATCGCCGCTAATTCTCTAACTTCCCGGTGTTGTATAAACATGAAATTTTCGATGATCATTCTTTATGTCCTAAATAGGAAAATTAAAGGGGTCGCAACTCGAAAATTCAATACTAAGTACAAAAGTATTAGCGCCCCTGTAATGTACCAAATCTAATTCTCTAACTTCCCGATGTCGTAAAAACATGAAATTTGGCAGGAGCATTCTTTAGGTCCTAAGTAGGAAAAGTAAAGGGGTTACAACTTGAAAATTCAATGCTATGTGCAAAAGTATTGGCACTCCTGTGCAATGTACAAAATCTAAATCTCTAACTTCCTGGGGTTGTACAAACATGAAATTTGGTATGATCATTCTACATAGGAAAAGTAAAGGGGTCACAACTCGAAAACTCAATGCTAAGTGCAAAAGTATTAGCACCCCTGTATAATGTACTAAATCTTATTCTCTAACTTCCCAATTTCG
Source organism: Eleutherodactylus coqui (assembly GCF_035609145.1). Taxonomy (NCBI): domain Eukaryota; kingdom Metazoa; phylum Chordata; class Amphibia; order Anura; family Eleutherodactylidae; genus Eleutherodactylus; species Eleutherodactylus coqui. Next base: position 202,714,974 of record NC_089843.1, on the reverse strand, counting down.
TACAAACATGAAATTTGGAATGATCATTCTTTAGATCCTCAATAGGAAAAGTAAAGGGGTTCACAACTTGATTATGCAATGCTAAGTACAAAAGTATTGGCACCCCTATGTAGTGTAACTTCCTGGTGTCGTACAAACATGAAATTTGATACAAGCCTCCTTGAGGTCTTAAACAGGAAAAGTAAAGGGGTCACAACTTGATTATTCAATGCTATGTGCAAAAGAACTGCCACTCCTATAACTTCTCGGTATCATGTAAACACTAAATTTGGCACAGTCATTCTTTATTTCCTAAAGAGGAAAAAAAGAGGGGTCACAACTTGATTATTTAATGATATGTGCAAAAGAACTGCCACTGCTATATTTTCCCAATGTCGAGCAAACATTTAATTTGGCACAACAATTCTTTAGGTCCTGAACAGGAAAAGTAAAGGGGTCACAACTCGATTATTCAATGCTAAGTGCAAAAGTAAGTGCACCACTATATAATGTAACTTCTCGGTGTAGTACAAGCGTGAAATTTGGCGCAAGCATTCTTTAGGTCCTAAATGAGGAGGGTGGGAGGAGTGGCAAATTCTGAATGGGGACATCTGTGCATGCAGCCTGAGGAGAATCTAATGCTCCTGTATGTGTATACATATTTTATTCCTCGGATACTCTAAAGTAACCTTGACTTCATAAAATTTCCGTGCAAACATGTAAACACCTGTATCAAATTAATTCAGGCAAGTCCAGGTATATCGGCTAGTATGTTATAACTGCAGTGTGGTAGTGAGTCTCACCAGCTTAATCTGAAGTTAACTTTCTTAGAATTGGTAAAATAACATTTGAGTAAATACCAGCAGATAGTCTGAAAAATATATAGCATTTTGGTCAGAATATCAATTGTGAGTGGATTAATGTTTCCAACCCAGGATCGCGGACATTTTTGCTATACTTAAAGTTCTGACTCAGTATAAGAATTTAGATCAAAAATTTGATCTGGGGAAGCTGAAATCTGAGTTCCTAAATATCTTTGGGAGGACTCCTTCCACCAAAAGGGCAATGGCTCTTGGAGGTGTTTGGCTTCATCTGGAGGAATATATATGCTTAGTCTTTATGATTTTTGACTTTAATTTAAAATTGCTAAGTCTGCTGTACGTAGCTAATTCCTGTAAAATCACAGGAAGGCATATTCTAGGATTTGGGACATGTATTAAAAGATCATCTGCAAAAAAGGAAAGTTTCCGCTCCTGTTTCCCTATAGTTACTCTTTTGACCAAAGTATTATGTCTAAGGCCATTAGATAAATATTCTAGCACTAATATACATAGATACTGTCTCTGTTAGGAAGAGGGTCTGGATCAGAGTCCTCAGGTTGTGGCCAACTCAGCAGGAACAATGTAGTTAGTTGGAAGCCAGAGTCATACACAGAGCAGCAGATACAGCAAGGCAGCAGGCAGATACGTAGTCAATGGTCAAGTCTCCCCAGTAACAGAAGCTGGAGCAAGGAACCAAGACAAACTTCAGTAGGAAAGCTATCCACAGGAGGAATAGCTCAGAAAAAGTCCTTGCCTGGGACACATGAACTCGAGGGTTTGAGTGCTGACAGTCTTGTTCCATTCCTGACCAGGTGGGGGGTAACAGATGCCCATTGACTCATACCTGTGCTGATGGGTCATGGCAGAGATACATGATTCATAAAAGTATGCTTGGGCCTAGCCCTATTTTAGTTAAGGTCATTTCCATGAAATTCCTTTTGACCCTGTCAAAAGCCTTTTCTGCATCTATCGATAGGGGTTTAATGGTGTTGTCTTGAGCCTCTCTGCCTGGGACAAAGCTAACCTGTTCCCTGTGTATAAAGTGTGGAATATATAAGCTCAGTCATAGAGCTAGAGCTGTCATTTTGAAAAACCGCTTAATATCATTAATTATTAGGGAGATCAGTCTATAGTTACTGGAAAGTGAGAAGTCTTTCCCCAATTTAGGAATAACAATTATGGAAGCTCGCAATGCTTGTGGGGAGAAAAGGCAACCCCAGGAGACCACATTAAATGCTTTTAATAAGGGGTCTAAAAAGCTGCTCTCCAAACACTTTATAGAATCTGAGGGTGAAACCAACAGGTCTGGCGTTTCCCAGTTTTTAAGGTTTTTAAGACCTGTTTAAGTTCATCTGTGTAAAAGTTACAATCAACTGCTGGTGTCTCATTCATGGGAGTACTTCCAGGGAAATTAAGTTCAAGAAATTTGACAGTTTCATTTTGTTGGTGACTCTCGGGGGCATTAGTCGGCGAGGGTATACTGTATAACTTTTAATAATAGGGGCTGAACTCTTCTAAGATTTCCTGAGGAGAGGATACTCTACCACCTACAGAGGAGTTGATGGAGAAGATATGGGATGAGAAGAGAGAGGGTAAGGGGCTTTGCCAGTAATTTTCCACATCTATTACGATATTCATAATATCATACCCCTAAAGCATAATGTTTTCTGTTTGAGAATTGATAAGATTTCATGTCTGAGGCCAATACTTCTGCCATAATGACATCTGAGGGAAGTGATTCATTGGCTTCTTCTTTAGTGTTTTGAGTTTGTATAAGTTTGGAGAGTCTAAGGGATCTACCTTTTTTCAATCTTGTGCCATGGGAAATAAATATCCACCTAAGGACACACTTCAGTGCTTCCCATTGGAAAGGAGCTGAGGTAATATCTGACATACATAGAGCATCCTTTAGTAAATTATCATTGAGATGCCAATTGGGGCTCTTGATATTTTGTGTCCAAAACCCTGGGGATCCATTTACAGGTGCATGGTAAACCATAAAAAATTTGCATAGAACACCTAGGGTCACAGCCTAATAAGCTATATGAGATAAAAAGGTGGTCTAGTTTAATATATGAATTGTATGCAAGGGAATGGAAGCCGTAGTCTTTAATATTGGAATGAAGAATATGCCATAGATCAATTAGTTTTTTAACTCACCAAAGCTTTCTTCAGTCTACGAGTCGCACATCTAGAGACGGACGAACTGCCTGTGGAAGTAACTAAACCTGAATTAAACATCATTATAAAATCCTGTCATATTAGAATCCTGTTCCTCATTGGAAAAAAATAGAAATTAGCGATTGTATAGAAAAAACAACAATCATTCCTCTGTATCAGATTGTGGAGTTAAGGGATTGTGCTTCGGATGCAGATTGTGATACCATGTTGTTTAATATTTATTATGACGGTGAGGCATTCTAGTGGCTACAATGAGTCTCATGAGCATATCTGAATTTGGGAGTGTTTCTCTGGTTTGTTAAGGCCTCTGGTGTTGTAAGAGCAAAATGTCAAAGATGCCATTATATTTTAATTAGTTAGTGGAGTATATGATAGGCAGGCCACATTCCAGAGCAAAGGACTGAGGTAGTTAGAAGCAAAACAGAAAGAGAGATTACGTGAGAAATGACAAACTGAGAAATGACAAAGAAGGGAGACCGAGTGGTGGTGGGGATGACAAGGAGAAGAGAGACAATCAAAAAAGAAGGAATTTCCAATCATAGTTTTACTGGAGTTTTAACTCTGTATAAAAACTAATATTTGGCTAAAGTCACAGTAGCATTGTGTAACAGTCCCTATGTGGGGTTAATAGAGCAGATGCCAGATCCTTGACTCCATACCAACCCCAGCAATAGTAAAATAATTTGTAATTTGCTCCAGAATTATGATCTTGATTACTAAAACTATGAGTCACTGACCTTCATTTTGGTCACCAGCCCTTAACCACGGTCGGTCGGCACTAATTTATTTCAATATTATCTATAGGCGCCACCGTTTTTTCTCGTGAGTTACAGTCAACATAGGGCGTTCTCATAGTTTTTTTGACCACTGGCTTTATGTTGAGCTTATTTTAGTTCTGTATGTCCGTTTGTGTATGTGACGTCGTGTCAGTGAGGCACCTCGAGTTTTTAAATGTTGTGTATTAAAAGTTACGTTTTAAGGAATAGACACAGTGAATATTTCTAAAAAAACTTTTTCTCCCCGTATTCCTCTGCCTCTGTGATTTCCAAAGTATGTGGTTATGAGAGACCATATTAAGAGTGAAAAATGTGAGGGAACAAGTGGGGCACGGCATCCTAAGGCCTAAGATTACCCAGACATATTGTGTAGGTTGAAGAGATCTAATATAGACCATAGTTCGGGAGTGACTTCACCCTAACCCCACATAACCACCATGAATCTCATCTTCAACATAGAAGTAGAGAAAAGATGAAAATATAACCACAATGTTATAAAATTGCAGCATTTCCAACTTGGCCATAGGAAAAATGTTCGTTAGGGCACATTAGAGGAAAAGTGAGAGTGCCTAACCTTCGTGTACATTTCAGGTGAACAATGTGGTATTTCCTTTGATGTTTCTTCTAGCCTCTGACCTGATGGGTTGCCAACTCTCCCTAGGCAGCAGGGGGGAAGTGGCGGACAGTCTCAGTCAATCTGGTAGCTAAATCATGGTCAGTTCAAAGATGGTTAAAAATGTGGATAGATCTCTGATGCCTCTGAAGATAGCTGATTTCTCATCATACCTCACTGTAACTTTAAAAGAAAAGCGCAGTCGTATGAGATCTCCCACTCCTTTAAGGTTGAGTTAAGTGGACCTAGAGCTCTGCGGAGTAATAATTTCCTAACTATGCAGGCTCCACCTCCTCAGGTATACCTGTGATACGGGTGTTATAACATCTGTTGGAATTTTCAATGTCATCCAAGTGTGTTAGGATATCAGAGATTTGGTTAGTATGTTTGTTCAATATGGTATGGTGATTGTTAAGATAAGATATATATCTTATCTTGCATGTCCTCCGCCTCTGCTAGATGATGGCCTATATGTTGTCTCACTCTCTGTATGGGCGTCATAGCTTGTTTCTGTGAAGATGCCAGGTATGTAGTAGGAATGGCTTTAAGGTGTGTTTTCCAACCCTTACTCATCTTCCACTCCATAGAATGCGGGCTTAATTGTGTGCCCCTCTGCTGATCTGTGGAGTGCAGAGAAATTAGTGGATGAGGGAGACCATTGCTGGATATATGGGGGTAGAAGTACTCTGTAGTGTGAGGGGATAAGCTAGCTGCTGGTGCTTTGAGCTACAGGGGGGAAGGGTTCTGCAATGCAGGCTGACTTAGTACCTCTGCCTCTGCCTGCTGTGCTGTGTGTCCCTGCCAGCATCTACTGCTGGGCTGAGTGTGATAAGCCCCTCACATGGAGATCCTGGTGGCTCCTTCCTGCCTCCTCCCACGGGGGATGGTCAGAGATGCCTGCTGACGGTGGATATTATTGTATCTTAAAGGCCACCGGAAGCTAGGGGAATGACAGAGTTTAGATAGAGGGGTGGCCCTGTCACACCCCTAGCTCCTGAATGGCTCATTGTCAGTGAGCAGTCCCGCCCCCCCTTCCCCAGTTGGCTTACTCACCTCCCCGCCGCAGCTGTAAATACTGTGGGCCGCAATGTACTTGGTCCCTCCACTGAAGCGACTCTGGCCACACCGGTACTCCACTCATAACACTCTGGCCGCCGCTGCTGCTCCACTGGGCTGTTCCCATCATCCAACTGTGACTGCTGCTTGGCTCATTACTCAGCACACTGCTGCTTCTGCAAGGAGTGTGGGCCGTGATCTAGTTGGTCCCTCGACTGAAGCGACTCTGGGCACCTGACGCTGCTCCGCTAGTGCCATTCTGTCTGCCTCCGCTGCTCCATTCATCGCACTCTGAACGCCACCGCTGCTGCACTGATCTGCTGGTAATGTTGCCGCCGCTGCTGCTGTGTTCATCCTGTGGCCGCTGGTGCTGCTCCGCTTATCTGACTGTGGGTGCTGATGCTGCTGCACTCAGCCAATGCTGTCACTCCTGTCACTCCTCAGGCTGGCTTTGCTGCAAAAGCCAGCCACCACTGGGACTGTTTTCTTCCCCGCGGCTCACATACCACGACAGCGCAGGTCAGTGCCGTGGGGATAGGAACACAGACTCTAGGGCTGGGGGTGACAGTGGAAAAGGCACAGCAGCATGGTCCCCATATTGTTAGAGTCTCCGCAGCTTGCAATTGACTGCCAATCGGAAGCAAGGGGCTTGTCTGTGGGCATTAACTCCTGCTAACCCAGCTCAGCCCCTAGCTCCTCTCTTATCTGGAGACTCTGTGGAAGTGATCTACTGCTGGGCTGAGTGTGATAAGCCCCCCATTTGTGGAGATCCTGGTGGCTCCGGCCTGCGTCCTCTAGAAGGGGTTGGTCAGAGATGCCTGCTGGTGGTGAGTCCTCTTTCCGTCCTCTCTGTTCTGGAGACTCTGCTGAATTGATCTCCTGCTGTTCTGCATGTGGAGTGCTGTCATCCTAGGTGCAGGTGTCCGACTGCTCTGTCTGGAACCAACTCCAAAGAAGTGAGGAATGAATCCAAAGTCCTCCTCATCTGTTGCCCTCTGTGTTAGTTGTTGCTTCTGACATCCCATCTTGCCTGGTTGGGGCCACAATGTTGCCTTTTAAGGCTTTAGATTGCGTGGGTTAGCTGGAGCGCTGTGGAAATGTGTCCTACTCTACCATCTGCCAAGCCACGCCCCCCGGGATTGCATTCCCCATGGACAAACACCTTACATCCCCAGTGTACAAAGTATGCTGAAGAGCGCAATATCGGCTGGATTTTTCAGCCCAATATCATGCTCACCCGTCTGTTGGAAGCCTTACAGAATGCATTTTGTATGTGGTGTTTTGGATTACGGAGGACGACCTGTTAACTAACTGACTGAAAACAGTCTGCACAAAATGATTTTAGTTTCTTCTGTGTTTTTCAGATCAGCTATGGGGCGTCCGACCCCTCATTATCTGATAGACTCCTCTATCCTCATGTTTTTCGAATGGTCCAGAATAACCACATCCACAATATGGCGATCAGCGAACTGTTGGAGCACTTTGGCTGGACCTGGGTTGGGATTATACTATCGGATGATGAAACTGGAGAGATTGAGCTTCAAATACTAACAAAGTACATGAGAGAGCGCGGGATCTGTGCCGCCTTCACCATAACACTTACAGGGGAAAATTATATTAGAATTTTACATACTCTAAACAATCCACAAATCACCATCATTATAATGTGCGGGACCTACTCTGTTTATATAGTGGATTTAATAACATATTATACATTTATGTTTTTAGATAAAACCCTCATTTTTTCACCATTCTGGATCCCTGATACTTATGCAGAGAACGTTCACTCAGTATTTAATGGTACTCTAGCAGTGCAATTTTCATCACCTTTTCCAGGTCTAGAGGATATTATAAAAATATACAGGAAACTTGATGAAAAGCGCTACAATGAGAAATACTGGTTCTTATTAGAGGTTATAGGCAATATTAGTGATATAGATTCCTTCGTATTCGAGTATGACGCCAATGAAGAGGACACATACACTGGAATCTATACTGCAGAAAATCTGAAACGTTTGCTCTCGTTTGGGGTCGCCCCAAGACTGTATTCTGCAGTAGAAGTTCTGGCAAAAGCCCTACATGAAATGTTCTTATTTATAAAGGATGAATATGAAGAAAACTCAATAACTGGATTTATACACTACAGACGGAAGTTACAGCGCTACATACAAATGATGAAGTCCTCACCGGATCCAATGAGACCTTCATATTACTTTAATGAGCAGGGGGAAGCCGTACACCCCTATAAGATAATAAACTGGTTACATATAGAAGAGGCCTTACGTGGGGTTGAAGTAGGAAATTTTACTCCCTGGGCTGTCAGTGGTGAAAAGCTTTACATAAATCCGCAGTCTATAACATGGAAACACACACAGGAGGTGAGAAGAGTTATATTATGTAGATGATTAAGTAAATCTTGTCCACCCTTTAACATCATTATATAGTTTACATTCTCTCATCATACATGTGTGTTTTCTCTTTGACATCCTAGTAGAGGTTCTTGTCTTTCGCTTCAGATCCCAGTATCTCGCTGCTCGGACCAATGTTCACCTGGAAGCAGGAAGAAGACAAGAGAAACAATCCATTCCTGCTGCTATGACTGTGTGCCATGTTCAGAAGAGGAAATATCCAATATAACCGGTATAGTATTAGCAGTAGGACTGTGTTATCAGTGGTGATGAGGACATTGATGTACTAAATGGTTTACATATGAAAGAATCATAGAATGGTAGAGCTGGAAGAGACCTCCAGGGTCATCCGCTCAGTGTAGGAAGAAAAATCTTCCTCTAAGGATAAGATGTATGTGTAAATAATTCTTTTTCTGTCAATGGAGTTGCAAAGTAAGCTGCTACACGAGTGTGTGATCATATCCATTAATCAGATAAGGCAAAAATGTGATAGCCTGGACAGCGCCTCTATATGCCTTGACCTGATGGACCTATAATGCTTCACAGATGGTGATAGTTAGGGCAGTCAGAGTTTTGTAGAAAGGGGAAACCCCTTCCTTTTGCAGGGACATCAAATGCGTGCTTGCATGGAATAAAGGCCGGGGAGCCAAGTGGGCCCCCAGAACAAATAACAGTGGAAGTAGAAAGAAAGAGAAGATTCCTGCACTCAGGGTAACCTTAGGGTAAAGGGAGGGAAGAAAAAGGGGGAGTAGGTTAAAAAATGAAAAGTTAAAAATAGAAAGTTCATCGGGGCGAGTACCTCAATATTACAATTGTATGCATTAATAAAATCAATGTTACAATAGCCAAGAGGTTTTCTAATAATTAAATCTTATAAATATTAAAATCATCAGTTGATCGAATTATGCCTTTTATGGCATGAATGTCACATGATGGATGTATATCAAATAACTATAATGTATAAAATGCTCATAGAATAGAAGATATATATATATATATATATAAATTTAAGGACTTGTGGAATGTGGTTTATGCACGCATAGGGTTAATAACTACAGGGGAAGGGTGTGGGTAGTTTGCCAATGCCTAAGTTTAGTTCTCCCTCAGGGCAATGATTAACTTACTAGTTTTAGATTACCTCCTAGTGGGTGTAAATTAGAGTGCATGCATTGTACTGTACAGTGGCCGGATGGATGCTATATACAGCCTGTAAAAGTTATCTCCTGATGATTTTGAGAGAGTTTATCTAGGGTGCCATGTGCAGCGCTGGAAAGCTATAACAGACCTGTCAGGCTGCCTGTCCACGGGTATTGCGGTATCCTGCGGCGGATCTCCACTGCAGGAGCTGCCACCTGGATCTCCGCGGTCACCTATCTGAGAGGCTTACCGCGGAGAATCACGGCAATTTGCAGTATGCTGCAATTTGCCGGCCGCTAAAGAAGGATCGCTATGATTCTCCGCTCGTGGACAGGGGGCTGCGCATTCCATAGCACCACTATAGAAAGTGTGCATTGCATTCCCCGCGGCCGGATTATCGCTGCGGGAAACGCAATCCAAAAACGCCCGTGGACATGCAACCTTAGAGTTGTATAAACGCCAATCAGAATGATGGATGAGCTCTTTTACCCTGTCAGATGCTGCGCCTGTGTGCAGTGGTGAAGTTGGGGTGACCTATTATAGGGCCAGAGATAGCAGATGGCGCTGGGGGGGGGGGGGGGCGGGCCGGCTACGTGAGCAGGAGGAGAGCAGGCGTCACTAAAAGTGACATAGTGCTGCGTGTCAGTTACAATGGAAGTGCGTTCCAAAGGCCGGAAGTGGTCATTATGCAGCTGGTAAATGGATTCTATTGCAGTTATACAGTATTTTTAGCGTGGTGTTGAAGGGATAACAAATAAATACGTGTTGTTCAGTGCACTTCTGGTCTCATTATTAAATACTTTTCTGAACAAGGGGTCTTGATGGATGCTTTATGTAATTACATAACTAATACTGGAACGTGCGCTCCCACTGGGTCTTGTCGCACTTGGGGAAGTATATCGCATATACTGTTTTCTCTCTTTCTTTAGGCATCAGACCTTCTCGAGTACCTCATAAAGCCCTCCCTTCCAGTTTTAAGGTGTTTAGCTGGAATACCCAGAACATTTCTTTTGATTTGAATTTTGAGAAATTCCCAGATACGTTTTTTTCCAGTAGGGTGATTCACATTCCCGCGGTGTCCTTATTGTGGTGATGTAAAAAATGATGGGACACACTGTGCTTTGTGTACCCTCTTTGTATATTGGACCTATGTTGGTTCGCCCCTATGCTCAGAGCGTTCGTTGTGCGACCTATATATTTTAAATTGCAGGGGCACTCGATAAGGTACAAGACATCTGTTGTGCCACAGTTGAGAAATTGCTTTATTGTAAATTTCCTCCCATTTCCAGTATTAATCTCTTTTGTACCAAACTGTATATTCACTTGCATTTCTTGATTCCGCATTTGTAGACTCCTACCATTGCATCTATCACATCCACCCATACCTTGCGAGGAGTCTGTAGTTATTAGCCCTATGCGTGCATAAACCACATTCCACAATTCCTTATATATATATATATATATATATGTATATATATATATATATATATATATATATATATATATATATATATATATATATATATATATATATATAGGGGTGCTGATTTGGCTTTACCCAGAAAGAAACGAGATGAGAATGAAACTTTACATTTATTCCACATACTCTCTACTGATATCAACACACTTTTTGCATGAGTATTTCAAGTTCTGCAAAAAGAAGAGGCTGTGCCTCGAACCAGTCATCCGTAGCAGCCATGGCATCAGAAATGGTGTGAAATGTGGTCCCCTTGAGGTGTTTCTTCAGGTTTGAAAACAGATGATAGTCAGAGGGAGCTAGATCTGGTGAATAGGGTGGGTGGTCAACCAGCTGGAAGCCTAGCTCCACCAGTTTTGCCGTGGTCGCTTGTGCAGTGTGAGCGGAGGCGTTGTCTTGCAGGAACAAGATTCCTTTGGACAGCTTGCCGCACCTTTTGGCCTTCATAGCTGCCTTCAATTGGTCCAAAAGTTCAGTGTAATACCTTGCATTGATGGTGGAACCATATTGAAGGTAGTCCACTAGCAGCACGCCCTCCTTATCCCAGAACACAGACGCCATCACCTTAGTGGCTGAACTTCTTTGGGCGAGGAGAACCACTGTGCCTCCACTCTTTTGACTACTCATTGGTTTCAGGGTCATACAAATAAATCCAGGTCTCATCCATAGTGACTAGTTGATCCAGGAAGTTCTTAGTAGTCCAGAAATGCTGACAAATGGACCGGGAAGTTTTCACTCGCATGCTTTTCTGATCTGTTGTCAAACATTTGGGGACCCACTTTGCAGATAGCTTCTTTATGTCCAAATGTTCATGGATAATGACACAAACACGTTCACGAGAAATCCCCATGATGTCTTCTATTCCTTGAGCTGAAATTCACCGATTCTCTAGTATGAGGTTGGACACAGTATCGACGATCTCCCGAACAAAACCCTCTCTCGGTTGTCAAGGACGTTCCTCATCATTGGTGCTGAAGTGGCCCTTTTTGAATTTGGCAACCCAGTTCTTAACTGTAGAATATGAACGGCATTGATCCCCCAATGTCTGCGACATATCACCATGGATATCCTTCGTGGACAGAAACAAGAATTTTATCACTCCTCTGCTCTCATTTGCTGTGAATATCGCCTTAGACTCCAACATTTTGTTTCCCTGCGTGCCGAGATCACTATTGTCATAAGCTACAAACTCAAAATTTTGAAAACATATATTAGACACGTAAGGCTTTCATGTGATGCAACATTCGTTACCATAGAAACAAAAAAGAACAGAAAGCCAAATATGTATCAGCACCCCCTCATATATTTATCTTCTATCCTGAGTATTTTATACATTATAGTTATTTGATATACATTACAGATGAGCGAGCGTACTCGGTAAGGACAGATACTCGAGTATCTGCCTGTTCACCCGCAAAGATTCAGGTGCCAGCGGGGGGCTGCGGGGGAGAGCGGGGGGAACGGGGGTGAGATCTCTCTCTCCACCCCGCACCCAAATCTTTGCCGGCGAGCAGGCAGGTACTCGGTAACGACGATACTCGCTCGAGTATCTGTCCTTACCGAGTATGCTCGCTCACCTCTAATATACATCCATAATCTGAAATTCATGTCATAAAATGCATATTCTGATCAACTGATGATTATAATATTTATGAAATTTATTTATTAGAAAACCTCTTGGTTATTGTAACATTGATTTTATTAATGCATACAATTGTAATATTGATGAACTTTCTATTTTTAACTTTTAATTTTTTAACCTTCTCCTCCCCCCTTTTTTTCGCCTCCCTTTACCCTTGTATTATCGTGTGTATTTTTGATTTCATTCTTCATACCTGTTATTATATGTTCACATTTAGTCGTATTGTGCTTGAGAAAGGAGCCGTGAGAGCTCTGAAACGCACTGCACTACTTTGTCCTGTTCAATAAAGCTCCACTTTTTCAAGTCATTACCAACAAGCCTCTTCATCTCATTTCAGAAGTTATTGCACTTGACCATACCCACGTATGGCCTTTTGACAAGGTGTTCTCTCCTGGGGTTACCCTGAGCGCAGGAATCTTTACTTTCTTTTCACTTCAACAATCAGATATGTTATTAATACAATTCCATGATCCTTAACCCCTTAAGGACATGGCCTATTTAGGGCTTAAGGACGCAATGATTTTTGGCAGATTTTCTTCTCCATTTATCAAAAGCCATAACTTTTTTATTTTTCCGTCGACGCGGCCGTGTAAGGGCTTGTTTTTTTGCATGGCGAACTGTAGTTTGTATCGATGCCACTTTTGGGTACATTTGACTATATTGTAAAACTTTTATTTTTTTTTATGATAGCCTGGAAAGAAAATGCATCAATTCTGCCATAGATTTTTTTTTTACAACGTTAATCATGCAGCATAAATGACACAATCCATTTTTTCTGCGGGCCGGTACGGTTACAACGATACCAAAATTCTTAAATTTATTTTTAGGTTTTTCCACTTTTCTTTTCTGGAAATCTTTTTTTTTTTTTTAAATCGCTGCATTCAAAGTCCTGTAACTTTTTAATTTTTTTCTGTACGGAGCTCTGTGAGGGCTTATTATTTGCCAGACGAGCTGTAGTTTTTATTGGTACCATTTTGGGGTACATACAGCTTTTTTATCACTTTTATTGCGTTTTTAGGGAGGCAAAATGCTAAAAATTAGCATTTTGCCTCAGTTTTTTAGCGTTTTTCTTAACGCTTTTTTCCGTGCACACTCAAAAGCATGTGCAGCTTATTGCACGTGTTGTTATGGATGCGACAATACCAAATATGTGGGGTTTTAATTTTTTTTAAACCTTTTTTTATGCTAATATGAGAAAAAGCATAAAAAAGGTGGGTTTTTTTTACATTTTTTTAATTCATTTTTTTAAATCTTTTTTTACACACAACTTGTGTCCCCCCAGGGGACTTTGACCACAGTACTGCTTATCACTGTGATAAGGCATGGCAGGGCCATGCCTTACCGCTTATACAGCGATCATAGGCATTGGCACTACAGGACGCCAGTGTCTGGCGTTCTGTTGTCTTGGCAACAGGCCAAGCTCTCGCGATAAAATCAGTGGAGCCGGCCGAAGACACAGAGGGAGCGCGCTCCCTCTGTGAACTCTGTCCCTGTTGCGATCTACTTAGATTGCGGCAGGGAAGGGGTTAACAGCGGGGGGGGGGGGCCCGATGCCCCCCAGCTGTTGCAGTGGGACGCCGGCTGTGACTGACAGACGACTCCCGCTGCGGGATAGCGCGAGATCATATGTGATCTCGCGCTTTCCCCAGGACGTAAGTTTACACCCTGTTGCAGGAAGTACCCAGGTCCCAGGGTGTAAACTTACCCCCTGGAGCGGGAAGGGGTTAAAAAGGCTCGTCTTTGTTGCAGGACTTACGTCCTGGGGATAGTGTGAGATCACATATGATCCCGCGCTATCCCGCAGCGGGAGACGGCTGTCAGTCATAGCCGGCGTCCCGCTGCAACAGCGTAGGGTATTGTGGAGTTTCTTTGCAGTTTTCCTTAGTACCTCTAGTTGCGGATTGTAGGTCACTACTAGAGGTACATGATTGTTTCTTTCCTTCTCTGTGTATCGGAGTAGTTGATTCCTGGGTATTCTGGTGACTCTGGTGATTTGGTCATCAATTGAGGTGGGATGGGAGCCCTGATTTAAAAATGTCTTTTTAAGATAGTATAAATGTCCCTGTCTGTCTGTTGGGTTGGAGCAGATCCGGTTTTATCTGATGGCCTGGCTAAAGACAATGGACTTTTTGATGCATTTAGGATGGAAACTGTCCCATCTGAGGTAGATGGGCTGATCATTTGGTTTTCGGTATAGGGATGTCTGTAGAGATGAGCGAGCACACTCGTCCGAGGTTGATACTTGTTCGAGTATTAGGGTACTCGAGATGCTCGTTAATCGAGACGAACACCATGCAGCACTCGAGTTAGGCAATAAACATGTAGTGAGTGGTTGGGCCAATCAGGTGACCACCGAGTACTTAAACTGGTCCCGCCGTGGCTCGCCTCAGACGCATGCTGGCAGAGGTTAGGGATAGTGCTGCTACTGATATAGGGACAGTGTTAGAGTAGGATCCTGTCGTCATGAACCCCAACGGTCCTTCTTAGGGCTACTCTACATCATGTGCATTACTGTTGTTGCTGGCTGGGAGCAGTAGTGCACCAATTTTTTTTTTAAGCATCTCGGGATGTGCAGGCCATTTCAACTATAGCGTTCTCAGTCTGCAGTGCATAACGTGGAGTTTAGAGACAGAGCTGCTTCTTTAGGGAAAGTTATACAGTCCTGATCCTCCGTACAAGAACCCCAATGCTCCTTCTTAGGGCTACATCTCACCGTGTGCTTTTCACTTGTGGCTGGCTGGGAGCAGTAGTGCACCAACTTTTGCATTACGCATCTAGGCCTGTTCCCAGCATTTCCGTAATAGCGTTCTCAGCCTGCAGTGCCGTACAACCAGCTCTCACCGTGACAATGCACTCTAACATTTCCTAGCCTACTGCAAGCTAGTTTAGTTATACCATTCTGTGTGTGCTGTGCATAACGCAGAGTTTAGGGAGACAGCGACTTCTATAGGGAAAGTTATACAGACCTGATCCTCCGTGCAAGAACCCCAACGCTCCTTCTTAGGGCTACATCTGACCGTGTGCTTTACAGTTGTGGCTGGCTGGGAGCAGTAGTGCACCAATTTTTGTATTACGCATCTAGGCCTGTTCCCAACCTTTCAGTAATAGCGTTCTCAGCCTGCAGTGCCGTACAACCAGCTTTCACTGTGAAACTCAACTCTAAAATTTCCTAGCCTACTGCAAAGTAGTTCAGTCATACCGTTCTGTGTCCGCAGTGCATCAGACAGAGGTCTCACCGCTAAACAGTACTGTAATATTTCCTGGGCCACTGAAAAGTATTTCAGCTCTGCCACTGTGCAGAGAGTCTCACAATACCCTTTCCTTGGTGGGGTTGAGATAGCCGCAGTTACCAATACTATCCACTGGCTTTAGAGTCTTCTCCCACTCCATATTGCTTCTTTTATCTACAAGTCTCTGCGAGCAGTAAATTACCCCTAGGTATCAGCGCAAGTAGGCGGGTTAATTTTTTCAAGTCACAGCATAGAGCCTCCGCTATCTACAAGTCTCTGTGTGTGGTGAATTAGCCACAGTTGTCAGTGCTATACAGTGGAGTAATTTATTTGGGCCCTACTCTATTCTTAATCCGCCGTGATGAGGAATAGGGGTAAGGGTCGAGGACACGGACGCAGACTCGGATGTCCAAGCGAGGGTGTGGGCACAGGCTGAGTTCCTGGGCGGGGTGAATCACAGCTGGCTGCTGCGGGATTAGGAGAGAGGCAAGTTTCTGGGCTCCCCAGCTTCATATCACAATTTACGGGTCCGCGTGGTAGACCTTTATTATAAACAGAGCAGGTCCCATCGTGGATGGCAGAAAAGGCGTCCAGCAATGTATCGACCACCCAGTCTTCTACGCAGTCCACTACTCCCGGCCTAGGAACTGCAACTCTGAATCCTCTGGCTGCTGCTCCTTCCTCCCAGCCTCCTCACTACATGAAAATTACATATTCTAAGCAGGAAGACTCCCAGGAACTGTTCTCGGGTCCCTGCCATGAGTGGGAAAAAACGGTTCCTCTCTCACCTGAGGAGTTAGTCGTGACCGATGCCCAACCTTTGGAAAGTTTCCCAAAGCACCCCCTCGCAGCAAGCCTCAGTGCAGAAGGCTAGGTGTTCAAAGGGGTGGATGTTTTTAGTGACAGCGCAGACGACTGACAAACAGTGGTGTGCAACCTGTGTCGCACCAAGATGAGCCAGGGAGCCACCACTACCAGCCTCACCACCACCAGCATGTGGTGGCATATGATGGCCAAGCACCCCACAAGGTGGGACGAAGGCCGTTCACCGCCTCCGGGTCACACCACTGCCTCTTCCCCTGTGCCCCAACCTGCCACATAGATCCCATCCCCCTCTCAGGACACAGGCACGAGAGCCTCCCAGCCTGCACCCACACTATCACCTCCACTGCCCTCCACTCCATACAGCAATGTCTCTCAGTGCAGCATTCAGCTGTCGCTAACATAAACGTTGGAGCGAAGGCACAAATGCGCCGCCACCCACCCGCATGCGCAAGCTTTAAACGTGTACATTGCCAAATTAATTAGGCTGGAAATGCTGCCGTACAGGCTGTGGAAACGGAGGCTTTCAAAAACATGATGGCGGCGCAGGTCCTGCGCTACTCAGTCCCCAATCGCCACTATTTTTCCTGGTGTGCCGTCCCAGCCCTACACCAGCACGTCTCCCAAAAAAATAAATCATGGCCTCACCAATGCGGTTACTGGGAAGGTCCACTTAACCACGGACACGTGGACAAGTACTGGCGGGCAGGGCCACTATATCTCCCTGGCGGCACATTGGGTGAATTTGGTGGAGGCTAGGACCGAGTCAGAGTCTGGGACCGCTCATGTCCTACCCACATCCAGAATAGTGGGTCCTACCTCGGTGCTGGTATCTGCGGCGCTTTATGCCACCTCCTCCAAAACCTCCCCTCCTCCTCCTCCTCCTATGCCACCTCTACTTCTCAATTAAGAAGTGTGAGTACGTCGCCAGCTGTCGGTATCGTGCGGCGCGCCAGCACAGCGGTGGGCAAGCGTCAGCAGGCCATGCTGAAACTGATCAGCTTAGGTGAAAAGAGGCACACGGCCCCCGAACTGTTGCAGGGTCTGACAGAGCTGACCGACCTCTGGCTTTCACCGCTAAACCTCCAACCGGGCATGGTCGTGTGTGACAACGACCGTAACCTGGTGGCGGCTCTGCAGCTCGGCAGCCTCACACACGTGCCATGCCTGGCCCACGTCTTCAATCTGGTGGTTCAGCGGTTTCAGAAAAACTACCCCCACTTGTCTGACCTGCTCGGCAAGGTGCGCCCCTTCTGCGCACCTTTCCGCAAGTCCACCACGGACGCTGCCACCCTGAGGATCCTGCATCATCGGTTTCAGCTGCCAGAGCACCGACTGCTGTGCAATGTGCCCACACGGTGGAATTCTACGCTGCACATGTTGGCCAGGCTGTATGAGCAGCATAGAGCAATAGTGGAATACCAACTGCAACATAGCTTAGTGGTAGTCAGCCTCCCCAATTCTTTACCGAGGAGTGGGCCTGGATGGCAGATATCTGCCAGGTCCTCGGAAACTTTGAGGAGTCTACCCAGATGGTGAGCGGCGATGCTGCAGTCATTAGCGTTACCATTCCGCTGCTTTGCCTGCTGAGAAGTTTGCTGCAAAGCATAAAGTCCAACGCTTTGCAGTTGGAACAGGAGACGGGGGATGACAGGATGTCGCTTGATAGCCAGACCACCCTCATATCTATATTTCAGCGCGTTTTGGAGGAGTAGAGGAAGAAACAGCTGGGCACACTGCAGAGGTTACCCATGCTGCTTGCCTGTCATCTGCTCAGCGCGTATGGGCTGTAAAGGAGGATCCTGAAAGTCATCTTCCTAGTGAGGACAGCGATGTGTTGCACACTGGTACCCTGGCACGCATGGTTGACTTCATGTTAGGCTGCCTTTCTCGTGACCCTCGCATTAGACGCATTCTGGCCAAAACGGATTAATGGGTGTACACCCTTCTCGAACCACGGTATAAGGAGAACCTTTCCACTCTCATTCCCGAAGAAGAAAGGGGTACGAGAGTGATGCAATACCACAGGGCCCTGGTGGAAAAAGTGATGCAAAACTTCCCATCTGTCAGCTCTAGTGGCAGAGACACAATTCCGAGGGCCAACTAGCAGGGGAGGCGCGGAGATCAGGCAGCATGTTCAGCGCAGGCAGGGGACACTCTCCAAGGCCTTTGCCAGCTTTATGGCTCCCCAGCAAGACTGTGTCACCACTCCCCAGTCAAGGCTGAGTCGGAGGGAGCACTGTAAAAAGATGGTGAGGGAGTACGTAGCCGATCGTACCACCATCCTCCTTGATGCCTCTGCTCCATACAACTCCTCTGCTCCATACAACTATTGGGTTTCAAAGCTGGACACGTGGCACGAACTTGCGCTGTACGCCCTGGAGGTGCTGGCCTGCCCTGACCCTTGTGTCTTGTCAGAGAGGGTGATTAGTGCAGCTGGGGGAATCATCACGGATAAGCGTACCTGCCTGTCAACTGCCAGTGCCGACATGCTTAAACTCATATAGACGAACAAAGGCTGGATTTCCCCAGACTTTTCTTCTCCACCAGCAGAGAGCAGCGGAACATAAAGATTCTTTTCGCTGCAACCGGAGAAAAAAGCCTTCTCTACCACCGGAAAAAGGGGGAATTAGCTTTGTCAATCACTCTCAGATATTATTGCTCAACCTCCTAAAACAGCATGCCATCATGCTGAGCTCCCAATTTGTCTGCTGCCCAAAAGGTTCTGCTTATAATTTATATACAATTTTTCATAATTTCTAAAGTATTGATACTTTAACAGAAACCAATTTTTTTCACAGAGCTGCCTCCAGGCTCTGTTACAAATTAAGCAACAGCGAGCTCTATCTTTAAATGAGCAAATTTTTCAGGGGTACACTTGTACTCTTGGTACACCAATTTTTCTGGCCTTCGCCTATACTTTTGTCTAACAAATTTTTCCGGCCATCGCTTACACTCATGGTACACCAATGTTTCAGGGGTTCACATATACTCTTGCTACAGAAATGTTACAGGGGTCTGCCTATACTTTTGCTACAGAAATGTTACAGGGGTCTGCCTATACCTTTGCTACAGAAATGTTACAGGGGTCTGCCTATTCTTCTGCTACAGAAATGTTACAGGGGTCTGCCTATACCTTTGCTACAGAAATGTTACAGGGGTCTGCCTATACCTTTGCTACAGGAATGTTAAAGGGGTCTGCCTATACTTTTACTTCATGAATGTTACAGGGCTGTGCCTATTCTTCTGCTACAGAAATGTTACTGGGGTCTGCCTATACCTTTGCTGCAGAAATGTTACTGGGGTCCGTCTTTACTTTTACTACAGAAATGTTACTGGGGTCTGCCTATACCTCTGCTACAGAAATGTTACTGGGGTCCATCTATACTTTTACTACAGGAATGTTACAGGGGTCTGCCTATACTCTTGGTACAGGAACGATACAGGAGTCTGCCTATACTATGGGTGCACAACGACTTCTCATCGCGGTGTTTTACCTATCTGGCACAAATACACTGACTGACTAGGGCAGAAATGTGGGCCGTGGCCAGGGTTCTTGCCGGGGTGAAACTCTCCCATGTTTGGGCACTCTGATTTCTTGTAATACTATCTTTGTGCACTGACAGCATTGGCGAGCCCAAGGAACTCAAAGACTTCCCCTTGCGGTGTTAAGCTATCTGACAGCTACACTGAATGAATTGTGTGGGGACACATGGATTCCCCATTGCTATGTAACTCAGGGCACCTTGGGTCACACAAGGTGGAGGCTGGGACCGAGCCTGACCCTGGGCCCGCTCATGTGCTTCCCACACAGACTATAGTGGGTCCTGGTCATGGTTTCTTGGCCTTGTAATGCCACCTCCTCCTCCTGCTTGGGGTCAGGGGATAGGCACTGGGCAACATGTATTTTCTCTTGTGTTACCACAGTTATCTGAGGCACTGGTTTGGGCCAAACAAAAGCAGCGTTACTGCATTAATGAGACGTTCACAGCTGCACTAGCATCGGAGTCCGCTGTCGTGGCTTTCCTTTGTGGAACCACGGCTTACTCAATTTGGAATGTTTACACCCCTCCATATTAATTCTGAATTGATAATGCGCATAAGAAGTTTTCACACTGACACGAGGTTCAGCATGTATAGCTTCCTCAATTCTAACTTTAATGTTGGGCGTGTAGCCTCTTTTAAGAGTTTAACATCTGGGCAGGTCAAAAGATTACATAGATACAACGTATTGTTTAATTATTGGATAAGCATCTTGCAATTCTTCCATCCTCCGGTCATCTGTGATTGGCCATCAGGTGGTGGATGAAATGAGTGGGTTGTCTTGTGCCCACGTGTGGTTCCTTCGATATAATTGGCTGTTCCATCATGAGTTAGTAATAGCATAGACCTCCCATGTTATTTGCATACGTTTCCAGTAAAATTGCTTGGGTAATTATTGCGGTAGCTGTTTCAGACTGCGGTTGTCCATGTCTGAGTTATACTGTCTTCCAAAGTTGCAAAACAGATGGAAAATGTAACATGTTTATACTATATATTATCTTGTCAGCGTTTTGAGAACAGAAGTTTCATAAGAGGATGTATTGCATATTGCGTAAATGTAAGAACAGAAGGCAAACATGACATTTGGTTATACAGAATGTTAAATTCACTAATGTCCACTACCAAAGGCCCACAGTCCAAAATATAGAAATATTGGGTTTCCACTACAGACCCCCCTTGAAACTATCTGTTTCACTAAACTCGCCCTGCTCCGTCCCACCCCCACCGCTGACCTTAGACTCGCATTGTGTTGTACACTGGAGCTATTGCTGTCATGGGGGTATAGGATGGTTTGACATCATCGTATTCTGGATCCATGATGACGACGTTTGCGCTGACAGTGGGCTTTTTGTTGGACATCGTAGTGAGACAGGTGGACCAGGTAGTCATCAGGGTCGGAATACACTGTATGCAACGACAAACAGAAATTAGGATGACTATAAAGGTGACAAATATAATTAATAACTTCCTTATCAGAATAACCTCTTGTGTAGAACGTTCTGAAAACTCAGTAGAGTGGCGGTCTTTCACAACTGTCGCCTAGGCTGCAAATGCCCCTCTGATACCTAGGTGTGGGTTCATGGCAATCGGGTCTTTTGGTACATGTGGAGGTCTAGGCTACCACCTGGAATCTCGAGGCATTAGGTTAGGAGAGGTGCGACTTTTACTATTTCAGGTAAACACTGCATAACTTGTATAGAACCCCGCCTTCTTGACGCTACCTCGATTCATCAACAAGAGTGCAAAGTCAGGACTATCTAATTACTGATCAACATGACTGAATCTTTGTCTTATTAGTAAGTGCATTATCATATATATTAGTCTGGAAGGAAAGAGCTACAAGGTGATTGTTCCCACTTCCCTTTTCCAGAGGCGGCAAGGTAACAGGACCAGGGGCGTTGTAACACCGGCATGTTGCGTGGCATGAGCAGAGTGCACTGCAGATAAAATAAAGCAAAATCTTAGCGAAAACCTATCACAGTGTTCTAAATACACAATGTTTCAAAATTTATTTTATATATATTTTTTCCTTCTCCTGTTAGGTACCTTACTGAGGAAAACAGATTAAGGTTAGCTCTTTTTAGTTAGTGCGGTCAGCTTCTTAATGGCAACTGCGTCTTTACCTGCGGGTCACGTTTTGTCTGGAATGTAGCTACAAGTCTCCCCTATCATCTTACAGACACTCCCTTTTTTGGCTAAAATCGTACCTAGTGCCATTGTATTTTGAAAAGTCATAGTCGAGGTAGGTCCTATTCGTCGACTAGTCGCTATAAGGCGTCCCTAGTATAACTTATAAATCACTTTTAATTGTAATAAACATAATTAATCCAGTCAACATTTTATTTACCATAATAATCAGGAAAATTTTTTAAAAACTCGTCAGGTACCCCCCTTGGCTGTCTTATGACGTCAACGTACACGTGTAGGTCCAAACTATCACCAGGAGCCTCTCTTCTCACTCTAATGTGCTGTTACAATACTAGTAGTGTGCACAGGTACGCACGGATTGGGATTCCCTGATCTTCGCCCACACCAATGTCCCTCCTGGAGATAGTCCTGATGGTGAACACGTCCAGGCCGCCTACCCTGTCCCTACACTACCTAGTGACAAGACTGGAGAGAGCCGTCATACCTATGCAGAAAACAAGGGTAGACCAACATGACAGGATAACTACAGAACACAGACTGAGTTGGATCAAGATAGAGTAACTATGGGGGGTAACCTCATTATCTTCAATGCTGGATGTGGACAGGATGTGGAGGAGCATAAGGGCTTTATTAAGGCACACTCCCCTGTCCAATTACTTTCCAGACATGATGTCACATTATTTCACCTATGAAGTGTGTACCTTTGTTTACCTCATTCACTTCCGGTACCCTGTATCTGCAGATTACCTCATTCATGAGCTTCTGTGTGGTTATCTGCTCATTTACCTTAGTATCAGGGTGGACCTCCAACCTGAAAAAGACTCGAGCAACAACAAGCACATATTCATACTCCCCAACAGGTGTGAGCTGAGTGTGGTCAAATTGGCAATCTCTGAAATGGGTAGAGTGGTCAAGGCAAGTGTTATATGGCCACCTTACTTCTGTCCGGACTCGCATATGGCAAAGATCATGCTAACTGGACAAATGATGCAGCAGCTACAGAGAACCTAGGTGTCACCCATTCTTGTTCAGTGTCGCCGTCATCGCTGCTTTTGATTCTGTGTACCGGTTGGGCCATCATGGGGGACAGGGACCTCTGTAGGCAAGTTCTGTTGATTGTTCACCATACGCCGTCCTGTTCTGTCGCTCCCGTCTTTTAGCCCATCTGCTTTCTTTCCTCGTTGACTTGCAACTGTCAAGTCCTTGACATATCAAAGTCCAAAGTTTTTATCAAAGTCCAAAGTTTTTATCAAAGTCCAAAGTTTTTATCAAAGTCCAAAGTTTTTATCACTGACTCATGCTGTCAGTATCTATTCTTCTTTCTTCCACGGCTTGAGGGCCGCTGCCCTTTGCTGTGTTGTCGGCGAGGGTGTCATCTCTCGCTTCTCCATTGTAGAAATCGGTGTGAATTCTCCATTGCCAGGTAGTAGTAGTAGGGTTTCCATGAGACTCTGCACCGCTGCACCATTCTTAATTGGCTGTCCTACTGAGATAACAAGCTGTCTGGCCTTCCATATTGGGCCGTAATCATGAGCTATGCCAAATGCATTCCAGGAGTCAGTGTAAAGAGTTGCCGTCTTACCTTCTACCACTCCACACGCCTCAGTGAGGGCCTCCGATTCCGCTTCTTGCCCTGAGACATGCGGAGGCAGAGCTTCTGCGTTTAGGAAATCCTGTTGTGTGACCTCTGCATATCTGGTTCGGAATCATCAATCCTCACCCTGATACCATCTACAAAAGAAAGCTCAAAATATGCATCATTAACAGTGTATTCTAATAACAGAATTTGTCAGAATTTTGTTGCACAGAATCTTAAAAAACTTAAAAAAATAGCTGATCTGTTATACTCAGATCACCTATGCCTCCCCTCCCCCGTTTGAACCGGAATACCTGATTAAAAGAAGAGTAGCCGGGTTCAAGGTATTACAACATTGGGAAGAAATATTGGGGGAGGCATGGAAAGAGCACATTGTAGCCGGATCTAATAGGCCAGAGATAAGTGCTTGGGTTGCACTTGCATGAGTATGTTCTGGATGTCATTTGGGGTGTGGACCACTAGGGGGTAGTCCAATACCAACTTAGAAGATTTGTCAACCATTGCCTGTACTGCTGCCACCGCACAAACACATGAGGGAGCTCCTCGAGTCACTGGATCTAACCTCATGGCTGTGGTTGTCCTCCGTGCTTTTGTGTCAATACTGTCGTATGGGCGGCAGTATGAAACAAGGCCCAGAAAGGTGCGGAATTTGGCAACGGGTGTATGTACAGGTATGGCCTGGCCAGGAGAACAACCTTTCTTGCAGAATTTGGTTAGTCTTTGGATGCCTCCAGGCCTTCTACAACCTTCTGCAAGAGAAATTAACAGTGAAATTGTGGCCGGTCGGCAATTTTTTCCAAAGCATCAGCACACAGCACCTGGTATGCGTGGCTGACCCTTCACCCTTTTTTTTAAAAAATGTTTTTTAAATTTTTTTTAAACTAGGGAGATACTGTTTGACCCAGGGGTGTGTATCTGGCTCTCGTATATATCATCATGGTGGATATATTCAATTTCCCTATGCCTGTCTTGTGGGTGTCCCATAATTTGTCAGGAACCGTGGAAAGCTGAGTTTGGGACAGGAGAAAAAACAAAACTTTTTCTTCTGGCTATCTATGATTCTTACCCCCTCCTTGGATAAGAGACATGTTCTTGCATCATCTAGCTCCACCCCTCTGAATCAGGCTAATCCCTTACTTCCTTATTCTCTCATTCAAGGTTGGCAGTCCTCGGATACACATCACAACCCAATAAAGATAAAGTCTTATGCATCACACAATTTACATTTTACAAATTACGGGTCAATCTGCCCCGTTCCTCCTGTGGATACCTGGCCTTATCGTTACCTGCTTGTTTCCTATTCCTTGGCTTCTCTGCAGTTTCTCTTACTCCCTGTAGTTTATTTATTTATTTTATATTGTCTGCGAATGTACTTTACTGGTGCTGGGACGTTGTCAGGGCTAGTAACTTCCTCTTTTTAAAATCTCTCGCTCCCGTGACAGCCCAGCGACAGGATTATAAGGGAGAACGTGGCTAATTTTTACTTTTACAACAGTTTTTGTCCCAGACTTCCGGCGACCGGGCAGATGCAGTCTTAGATGCCGGGCATCTCCATCTGATTGGTAATGTACTGCAATTCTCTCTATTTACTAAACTGTTATATTGAACGCTGGTGTCTTTGGCGTGTGCTGATACAGACGCCATTTCAGCCCACCTTCTCTTCCTCTTTCTGACACTCAGGGAAATTCTAACGTCTAATGCATAAATCTTATGTTGTAACCTTACGGTCACAGCGGTGACCACCTAACATTGTATGTGGTTACAATTGAATTGGGGACTTGGCAAACATAGATGTATTTTCTTGTGGGCATGGTGGGCTACGCAGTTTGTTACAGTTTGTATTCTTAAGAGCCCCCTCAGGATGTGAGTGGCATATAACTTTTTACATTTGTCTGACAGACGTATAACAAAGATTAGATTACATAACAAGACATCCGCAGTAGTTATTTATTACAGCAGATGAATTTGCTTTGCCTCTATTCAGAGATACACACTTCCTCTTTTTAAATGAAGTAAGCAGCCTTTTTTTTTCTCTCTAAACAATTACGGGCACAGTTGAGCAGGACTGATACTAATTCTATATGATAGACAAACAAACTATTTCTATATAACAACTGAGCAGGATTAGCTCTACACAACAGACAAGCACACTAACTTTATATAGGTAGGACACACAGAAAGATTGCTTGATTAATCAATGATAACTTGACTCTCCACCCCTTCCACACTTTTCTGGAGGGTGTAAGAATTGACCTCGGTACAATGTTTGTTGCCTTTCAATTTCAATCATGGCTGCCAGATTCATGATTATAAAAGTCTCCTCAGACGCCGGACACAGTATGTCCCGCCCTAGAGTCTCTAGCATTTCTGTCGCTACACAGTTTATTAATCTACCCTCAGACGGAGGGATCTACTCGTGGACATTTAAACGATAAACAAATATTTGTGGACCACCATCCTCAAACAGTGGACCGTAACCACAGCGTTGGGCCGGGTAGGGATTATTTTGACTACAGATCTCCCATCCGAGGGTACTTATCGTCAATAACAATCCTTTTTGGCAATTTGGGCAAGACATGGGTGGTATACCCACACAATTAGACAGACAAACAGACGGAGCACCAGTACGGCTGGTTTAGTCTAAACTGCCCCTCGGGATACTGTCTGGCAGCCCCTCTCTCCTAGGTCTCTTACCAAACTCTACCGGAGCAGCGGTGCCTGTCCAGACGTTTGACCGTTTCCTGACTCTAAGGTTTTAAACACCAAACCTGACCCGAGCAGGAACACCCAGTCAAACTACCCCGACAGGTCCCCTTACTCTAAGGTTTTAGACACCAAACCTGACCCGAGCAAGGGGCCCCTGTACAGGGTCTTCCTCCCCCTTAAGGCAATTCACTGACCTTGCCAACCGACCATTACTCTCAAGACAACAGGCATGTAAACATTCCTTTTAATATCTTATGACAGGTTCTTATCGAGTGATCGAGACTTATAAAGTACCTGTCGTGCAGTTCCAAATCGTTCGGCCTTGACACGGCACATAGGCGAGCCTGGAGTTAGCCACACAGGTATAGATAATTAATTTATCTTACCGTGTTCTGATGATTTTATTGGGCCCACCAAGTCCAAGGTCGCATATGTCCGTGTCTTCTGTCCGAGCTCTATGGAACCTATCGATCACTCCCCGTACGGGCCACCAGCTGTCGCGGAACCTTCCTTTGTGGAACCACGGCTTACTCAATTTGGAATGTTTACACCCTTCCATATTAATTCTGAATTGATAATGCGCATAAGAAGTTTTCACACTGACACAAGGTTCAGCATGTACAGCTTCCTCAATTCTCCTTTAATGTTGGGCGTGTTGCCTCTTTTAAAGAGTTTAACATATGGGCAGGTCAATGGGGGACCCGAGCATTTTTGTATATCGCCTATGCTCGCTAAGGTTTTCATTTGTGAAAATCTGGGCAATTCAAGAAAGTGATGGGAACGACACAGCAACGGATAGGGCAGGCGAGGGGCTACATGTTGGGCTGCATCTCAAGTTCCCAGGTCCCACTATTAAGCCACAATAGCGGCAAGAGTGGCCCCCCCCCAACAATTTTTACTTCTGAAAAGCCCTCATTAGCAATGCATACCTTAGCTAAGCACCACACTACCTCCAACAAAGCACAATCACTGCCTGCATGACACTCCGCTGCCACTTCTCCTGGGTTACATGTGCCCCCCCCCCGCACGACCCAGTGACCACAGCGCACACCAAAGTGTCCCTGCACAGCCTTCAGCTGCCCTCATGCCACACCACCCTCTTGTCTATTTATAAGTGCGTCTGCCATGAGGAGGAACCGCAGGCACACACTGCAGAGGGTTGGCACGGCTAGGCAGCGACCCTCTTTAAAATGGGCGGGGCGATAGCCCCCAATCCTGTACAGAAGCAATGAGAAATATAATCCTGTGCCACCGCCATCAGGAGCTGCACACGTGGGCATAGCAATGGGGAACCTATGTGCCACACACTATTCATTCTGTCAAGGTGTCTGCATGCCCCAGTCAGACCGCGTTTTTTTATAAATAGTCACAGGCAGGTAGAACTCCGCAATGGGAATTCCGTGTGCACCCACAGCATGGGTGGCTCCCTGGAACCCACCGGCTGTACATAAATGTATCCCATTGCAGTGCCCTGGACAGCAGAGCTAACGTCAGATTAAATGCAGGTGGGCTTCGGCCCACACTGCATGCCCCAACCTGACCGGGGTTTTTAATTCATAGACACAGGAAGGTACAACTCCCTATTGTGAAGTCCCTGTGGACCGACAGCATGGGTGGGTGCCAGGAAGCCACCGGCGGTACATAAATATATCCCATTGCATTGCCCATCACAGCTAAGGTAATGTCATGTTTAATGCAGGTGGGCTTCGGCCCACACTGCATGCCCCAGTCAGACTGGGGTTCTTTAGAAGTGGACACATGCAGTTACAACTCTGTGTGGACCGACAGCATGGGTGGCTCCCTGGAACCCAACGGCTGTACATAAATGTATCCCATTGCAGTGCCCTGGACAGCAGAGCTAACGTCAGATTAAATGCAGGTGGGCTTCGGCCCACACTGCATGCCCCAGTCAGACTGGGGTTCTTTAGAAGTAGCCACAGGCAGGTACAACTCCCTATTGTGAAGTCCGTGTGGACCGACAGCATGGGAGGGTCCCAGGAAGCCACAGGCGGTACATAAATAAATCCCATTGCATTGCCCAGCACAGCTGAGGTAATGTCATGTTTAATGCAGGTGGGCTTCGGCCCACACTGCATCCCCCAGTCAGACTGGGGTTCTTTAGAAGTGGAC
Source organism: Eleutherodactylus coqui (assembly GCF_035609145.1). Taxonomy (NCBI): domain Eukaryota; kingdom Metazoa; phylum Chordata; class Amphibia; order Anura; family Eleutherodactylidae; genus Eleutherodactylus; species Eleutherodactylus coqui. The sequence continues at coordinate 202,686,708 of NC_089843.1, read as the reverse complement.
ACATGCAGTTACAACTCCGTGTGGACCGACAGCATGGGTGGCTCCCTGGAACCCACCGACGGTACATAAATATATCCCATTGCAGTGCCCAGCACAGCTGAGGTAACGTCAGCTTTAATGCAGGTGGGCAAAAAATTACTAGGATTACAATGTAGGCGAGGGCCCCAAAAAATTGGTGTACCAACAGTACTAATGTACGTCAGAAAAATTGCCCATGCCCAACCAAGAGGGCAGGTGAAACCCATTAATCGCTTTGGTTAATGTGGCTTAATTTGTAACTAGGCCTGGAGGCAGCCCAGTTAAAATAAAAATTGGTTCAGGTGAAAGTTTCAACGCTTTAATGAGCATTGAAACGTATAAAAAAAAATTGTTTACAAAAATTATATGACTGAGCCTTGTGGGCCTAAGAAGAATTGCCCGTTCGGCGTGATTACATCAGGTTTCAGGAGGAGGAGCAGGAGAAGGAGGATGACTATTATACACAGATTGATGAAGCTAAAAGGTCCACGTTTTTGATGGTGATAGAGAACAATGCTTCCATCTGCGGGTGCAGCCTACGTATTGTTTAGGTATCGCTGCTGTCCGCTGGTGGAGAAGAGAAGTCTGGGGAAATCCTGGCTTTGTTCATCTTGATGAGTGTAAGCCTGTCGGCACTGTCGGTTGACTGGCGGGTACGCTTATCTGTGATGATTCCCCCAGCCGCACTAAACACCCTCTCTGACAAGACGCTAGCCGCAGGACAAGCAAGCACCTCCAGGGCATACAGCGCGAGTTCAGGCCACGTGTCCAGCTTCGACACCCAGTAGTTGTAGGGGGCAGAGGCGTCTCGGAGGACAGTCGTGCGATCGGCTACGTACTCCCTCACCATCCTTTTACAGTGCTCCCGCCGACTTAGCCTTGACTGGGGAGCAGTGACACAGTCTTGCTGGGGAGCCAGAAAGCTGTCAAAGGCCTTAGAGAGTGTTCCCCTGCCTGTGCTGTACATGCTGCCTAATCTCCGCACCTCCCCTGCTACCTGGCCCTCGGAACTGCGCCTTCGACCACTAGCGCTGTCGGATGGGAAGTTTACCATCAGCTTGTCCGCCAGGGTCCTGTGGTATAGCATCATTCTCGAACCCCTTTCCTCTTCGGGTATGAGAGTGGAAAGGTTCTCCTTATACCGTGGGTCGAGCAGTGTGTACACCCAGTAATCCGTAGTGGCCAGAATGCGTGTAACGCGAGGGTCACGAGAAAGGCATCCTAACATGAAGTCAGCCATGTGTGCCAGGGTACCTGTACACAACACATGGCTGTCCTCACTAGGAAGATCACTTTCAGGATCCTCCTCCTCCTCCTCCTCAGGCCATACACGCTGAAAGGATGAGAGGCAAGCAGCATGGGTACCCTCAGCAGTGGGCCAAGCTGTCTCTTCCCCCTCCTCCTCATCCTTCTCATGCTCCTCCTCCTCCTCCTCAACGCGCTGAGATATAGACAGGAGGGTCCTCTGACTATCCAGCGACATACTGTCTTCCCCCGCCTCTGTTTCCGAGTGGAAAGCGTCTGCCTTTATGCTTTGCAGGGAACTTCTCAAGAGGCATAGCAAAGGAAAGGTGACTCTAATGATTGCAGCATCGCCGCTCACCATCTGGGTAGACTCCTCAAAGTTTCCAAGGACCTGGCAGATGTCTGCCAACCAGGCCCACTCTTCTGTAAAGAATTGAGGAGGCTGACTCCCACTGCGCCGACCATGTTTGAGTTGGTATTCCACTATAGCACTACGCTGCTCATAGAGCCTGGCCAACATGTGGAGCGTAGAGTTCCACCATGTGGGCACGGCGCACAGAAGTCGATGCACTGGCAGATGAAACCGATGTTGCAGGGTGCGCAGGGTGGCAGTGTCCGTGTGGGACTTGCGGAAATGTGCGCTGACCCGGCGCATCTTTCCGAGCAGGTCTGACAAGCGTGGGTAGCTTTTCAGAAAGCGCTGAACCACCAAATTAAAGACGTGGGCCAGGCATGGCATGTGCGTGAGGCTGCCGAGCCGCCACCAGGTTACGGCCGTTGTCACACACGACCATGCCCGGTTGGAGGCTCAGCGGCGCAAGCCAGCGGTCGGTCTGCTCTGTCAGACCCTGCAGCAGTTCGTGGGCCGTGTGCCTCTTCTCTCCTAAGCTGAGTAGTTTCAGCACAGCCTGCTGACGCTTGCCCACCGCTGTGCTGCCATGCTGCGCGACACCGACTGCTGGCGACGTGCTGCTGCTGACACATCTTGATTGCGAGACAGAGGTTGCGTAGGAGGAGGAGGAGGAGGGTGGTTTAGTGGAGGAAGCATACACCGCCGCAGATAGCACCATCGAGCTGGGGCCCGCAATTCTGGGGGTGGGTAGGACGTGAGCGGTCCCAGGCTCTGACTCTGTCCTAGCCTCCACTAAATTCACCCAATGTGCCATCAGGGAGATATAGTGGCCCTGCCCGCCTGTGCTTGTCCATGTGTCCGTTGTTAAGTGGACCTTGGCAGTAACCGCGTTGGTGAGGGCGCGTACAATGTTGCGGGAGACGTGGTCGTGCAGGGCTGGGACGGCATATCGGGAAAAGTAGTGGCGACTGGGAACTGAGTAGCACAGGGCCGCCGCCGCAATCATACCTTTGAAAGCCTCCGTTTCCACAACCCTATACGGCAGCATCTCCAGGCTGATAAATTTGGCTATGTGCACGTTTAACGCTTAAGCGTGCGGGTGCGTGGCGGCGTACTTGCACTTGCGCTCCAACACTTGCGCTAGCGACGGCTGGACGGTGCGCTGAGAGACATTGCTGGATGGGGCCGAGGACAGCGGAGGTGAGGGTGTGGGTGCAGGCCTGGAGACGGTAGTGCCTGTGTCCTGAGAGGGGGGTTGGATCTCAGTGGCAGGTTGGGGCACAGGGGGAGAGGCAGCGGTGCAAACCGGAGGTGGTGAACGGCCTTTGTCCCACCTTGTGGGGTGCTTGGCCATCATATGTCTGCGCATGCTGGTGGTGGTGAGGCTGGTGGTGGTGGCTCCCCGGCTGATCTTGGCGCGACAAAGGTTGCACACCACTGTTCGTTGGTCGTCTGCACTCTCAGTGAAAAACTGCCAGACCTTTGAGCACCTCGGCCTCTGCAGGGTGGCATGGCGCGAGGGGGCGCTTTGGGAAACAGTTGGTGGATTATTCGGTCTGGCCCTGCCTCTACCCCTGGCCACCGCACTGCCTCTTCCAACCTGCCCTGCTGCTGCACTTGCTTCCCCCTCCGAAGACCTGTCCTCAGTAGGCGTAGCAAACCAGGTGGGGTCAGTCACCTCATCGTCCTGCTGCTCTTCCTCCAAATCCTCCGTGAGCTCCTCCCTCGGACTTACTCCAATTACTACTACCTGAGTGATAAACAACTGTGTCTCATCGTCATCGTCCTCCTCACCCACTGAAAGCTCTTGAGACAGTTGCCGGAAGTCCCCAGCCTCATCTCCCGGACCCCGGGAACTTTCCAAAGGTTGGGCATCGGTCACGACAAACTCCTCCAGTGGGAGAGGATTTGGAACCATTGCTGCCCATTCTGGGCAGGGGCCCGAGAACAGTTCCTGGGAGTCTGCCTGCTCCTCAGAATGTGTCATTGTAATGGAGTGAGGAGGCTGGGAGGAAGGAGGAGCAGCAGCCAGAGGATTCAGAGTTGCAGCAGTGGACGGCGCAGAACACTGCTCATTTTCTAATAAATGTCTACCGCGTGCACCCATTCATTGTGAGATGAATGTGGGGACGCCAGAAACGTGCCTCTCTCCTAATCCCGCAGCAGTCGGCTGCTATACACCTGGATCAGGAGCTCGGCCTGTGCCCACGCTTATTGGCCTGTGGTTGGAGGCTGACTTCGCTTACGGAACGCACAGCAGAGGCAGGAAAGAATTTTGCGCAAGCCTGCTGTAACACTTAGCTGTCTGCGTATGAATTAGGACAACTACCCCCAGCAGAGACGCAGTACAGTCAGGACGGTCACAGGCAGCCCAAATAGATTTTTTTTCCCAAATTTTTTTGGAAAAGCCCACTGCCTATATAGACTGTATATGTCTTTCACTGTCCCTGCCTCACCACCACTACTGGCCCTGGACTATGTAAAATTACTGTAGACTGTTTCACTCTGGACAGGATGACAGCGGTGATGTAAGAGGCAACGCAGAGCCAGGAAAGAATTTTGCGCAAGCCTGCTGTAACACTTAGCTGGCTGCGTATGAATTAGGACAACTACCCCCAGCAGAGACGCAGTATAGTCAGGACGGTCACAGGCAGCCCAAAAAGATTTTTTTTTTCCCAGATTTTTTTGGAAAAGCCCACTGCCTATATAGACTGTATATGTCTTTCACTGTCCCTGCCTCACCACCACTACTGGCCCTGGACTATGTAAAATTACTGCAGACTGTTTCACTCTGGACAGGATGACAGCGGTGATGTAAGAGGCAACGCAGAGCCAGGAAAGAATTTTGCACAAGGCTGCTGTAACACATAGCTGGCTGCGTATGAATTAGGACAACTACCCCCAGCAGAGACGCAGTTCAGTCAGGACGGTCACAAGCAGCCCAAATAGATTTTTTTTCCCAAATGTTTTTGGAAAAGCCCACTGCCTATATAGACTGTATATGTCTTTCACTGTCCCTGCCTCACCACCACTACTGGCACTGGACTATGTAAAATTACTGCAGACTGTTTCACTCTGGACAGGATGACAGCCATGATGTAAGAGGCAACGCAGAGCCAGGAAAGAATTTTGCACAAGCCTTCTGTAACACTTAGCTGGCTGCGTATGAATTAGGACAACTACCCCCAGCAGAGACGCAGTACAGTCAGGACGGTCACAGGCAGCCCAAATAGATTTTTTTTCCCAAATTTTTTTGGAAAAGCCCACTGCCTATATAGACTGTATATGTCTTTCACTGTCCCTGCCTCACCACCACTACTGGCCCTGGACTATGTAAAATTACTGCAGACTGTTTCACTCTGGACAGGATGACAGCAGTGATGTAAGAGGCAACTCAGAGCCAGGAAAGAATTTTGCGCAAGCCTACTGTAACACTTAGCTGGCTGCTTATGAATTAGGACAACTACCCCCAGCAGAGACGCAGTACAGTCAGGACGGTCACAGGCAGCCCAAATAGATTTTTTTCCCCAGATTTTTTTGGAAAAGCCCACTGCCTATATCGACTGTATATGTCTTTCACTGTCCCTGCCTCACCACCACTACTGGCCCTGGACTATGTAAAATTACTGCAGACTGTTTCACTCTGGACAGGATGACAGCGGTGATGTAAGACGCAACGCAGAGCTAGGAAAGAATTTTGCGCAAGCCTGCTGTAACACTTAGCTGGCTGCGTATGAATTAGGACAACTACCCCCAGCAGAGACGCAGTACAGTCAGGACGGTCACAGGCAGCCCAAATAGATTTTTTTTCTCAGATTTTTTTGGATAGCCCACTGCCTATATAGATTGTATATGTCTTTCACTGTCCCTGCCTCACCACCACTACTGGCCCTGGACTATGTAAAATTACTGCAGGACGCAATGCTCTGGACGCAATGCTCTGCACGGCCGATATACAAAAAAAAAAAAAGTGCAACACTGCAAAAAGCAGCCTCAACAGTACTGCACACGGTCAGATGTGGCCCTAAGAAGGACCGTTGGGGTTCTTGAAGCCTAAAATCAATCCTAACACTCTCCCTATAGCAGCTCCGGCATCAGCAGCACTTTCCCTGATCTCTGTCAGAATGCATCTGTGGCGAGCCGCGGGAGGGGCCGATTTATATACTCGGGTGACACCTGATCTCGCCAGCCACTCACTGCAGGGGGGTGGTATAGGGCTTGAACGTCGCAGGGGGAAGTTGTAATGCCTTCCCTGTCTTTCTCTTGGCCAGAAAAGCGCGCTAATGTCTCAGAGATGAAAGTGAAAGTAACTCGAACATCGCGTGGTGCTCGCCTCTAGTAATGAGCATCTCGAACGCGCTAATACTCGAACGAGTATCAAGCTCGGACGAGTACGTTCGCTCATCTCTACTAAGGAGCATTTTTTCAAATGGGGTCTCTGGTCTGGTGGATTTAGAAGTTTTCTGGAACTCCCTAAAAGCTTGGAGTATGTGTGCCCTTTGTAGGAAAGAAAGGGAAAGCTGTGGAGCCAGGGTGTTCAGGATGTCCCCTGGCTGTCTGTGGGCCTGTGTTTGCAAGTCGCTTATCCTAAGGGGAGCAAAACTCTTACAGAGACTTCTGACTGCTCTGTCTGTAACCCAACCCAGGTGTTTGCTAAGTGTGCTTAGTGGAGCTGTGGGAGATGTGTCTGAAGCCAAGAAATGCCTAAGCTTGTCCCAAACCTCACAGGGTCCCCATAACAGCGGGTTGCAGTTTTTGGATCTGTATACATTTTTAGATGGATACCAGAGGTCCTCCAAGAGGGCATCCCCCTCCCTGCCCATAGTCAGGGAATGTAGCAGTTTGTCCCCAGAGGGGGAGACTAGATCCATCCTGTATCTAAGTTGGACTGCCTGATAATAGTCGTGGACGCATGGCAACCCAATCCCCCCCCTCTGTTTTCCTTTTGGTCATAAGGCTAAAGGCCAATCGGGGTCTTCTCTGTCTCCAGGTATATCCAGAAAAGGCAGAGCGTAGGGCTTTGAAGAAGGATTGGAGTAGGTGGATAGGGAGCATCCTAAGCTTATATAAGATTTGAGGTAGTACGTACGTCTTTAAGATGTTTTTCCTGCCGAACCAAGAGGCGTATGGTATGTCATATTTCTGAAGTAGGGATTTAAACTGGGTCAAGAGAGGTAAGAAATTGGCGCTAAACAGGTCTTCGATATTTTTTGTAATCTTTACTCTGAGACCATTCAAAGGGTGAGCTGAACTTCAACTGGGAGCAACGGGCTGAGGGAATAGAGATGTTTAAGATAGTGGATTTGGTGAAGTTTATCTTGAAATTAGATATGCTTCCAAAGGAGTTTAGAAGGGTAATCAAATTTGGAATTCCTGACTCTGGTTCGGATATTACAAACATAATATCGTCTGCGAATGCAGCCGTATTTAGGCTAATCGGGCCTACCTCCAGTCCCTTAATATCGGGGGATATCCTGACCATCCTCAACAGAGGTTCCAGCGTGAGGATAAAGAGAGTCGGAGAGAGTGGGCAACCCTGTCGGGTACCATTTCTGTTATTAAATGGAGGGAAAAGTGTATTATTGATCTTTAGTCTGGCATATGGTTCTTTGTAAAGGGAAAAGATTGCGGAAAGGAAAGGGGGTGGGAAGTTAAAGTGGGTTAGAACTCTCTCCATGTAAGTCCAGCTCACCCTATCGAACGCTTTCTCAGCATCTGTTCCAACAAGTGCTAAAGCTATGTTATGGGTCTGTGCATACCTGATGGCGTGGAGTAGTCTGTAACAGTTATCTCTGCCCTCTCTATTTTTGACAAAACCTGATTGTTCTCTGTCAATCAGCGAGGGAACTATGCTTTCTAATCTTTTGGCCAGTAGTTTAGCCCAGAACTTAACGTAGGCGTTAATAAGAGAAATGGGCCTGTAACTGCTACAGAGCTCAGAGTTTTGTTTTCCTTATGGATGAGCGTTATGTGCGCCTCCTATGCTTCTTTAGGTAATTGTTTTCCTAACATGGGAGCGTTCAGCAGATCTTTCAGTTTAGGGGGCAGAGTTTCCTTGAAAGTTTTATAATATAAAACTGGGAAGCCATCGAGGCCAGGGCTCTTGCCGGTAGGGCTATTTGTTACTATCTCCTCCACCTCTTGTAGAGAAATAGGAGATAATAGAGCCCGGGCCACGGCATCCCCCAGCTTGGGAAGGTTAACAGAGTTTAAGAAGTGGTCGATTTGTTCTTCGGTGCAATTAGGGTTTAATGTGGGATCCGGATTTTTTAGGTTATAAAGGTCTGCATAAAACCTTTGGAAGGTCTCTGCTATTCCTTTGTTGAGGAAGTGGACTTGCCAGAGTGGTCCTTGATAAAGGCCATATGGTTCTCAGTTTTGGCCTTCTTGATTAGGGGGGTGAGAAGCTTACTACCCTTATTGCCGTGAACGTAAAACTTATATTTGACGTAAAGATGCTTTTTGTTGTATTTGGATTCTAGCAAACGTTTAAGCTCTTGTCTTAGGTCCATCAATTCTTCTAGATTGTTTGTTACTTGGGATAATTTAGAGAGTTGTTTCAACTTCGAGATCCGACTAGGAGATTGTCTATTTCAACCTGTTGTTGCTTCTTAACTTTAGAACCCAAAAAGATGAACAGGCCCCTCATGTATGCCTTATGGGCTTCCCAGATAACCGGAAACTCTAGGTCTCCGGTGTTATTAAGTTGGAAAAATTCCTCCATCATACCGGAGAGGTGGTCCCTCTCTATCTTTGAGTCTAATAAGGAGGTGTTAAGTTTCCATATCCATTCCCTGTGGCCTTCTGCAGTGAGTTTAAGGTCTATGTGGATGGGGCATGGTCTGAAACAGTAATTGGTTCTATTTTTGCTCCCCATACGTTTGTCAGGATGTCCTGAGAGACATAAATGTGGTCTAGCCTCTGGAAAAAGGCATGAACTTGGGAAAAGTATGTATAATCTTTTGTTGAGGGGTTAATAGATCGCCACACGTCCACGACTCTCATGTCCTGGAGTGTTTTATTTAATTTTTTGACCTGCCTCTGGGAGATCCAGGATCTGCCCTTTGACGAATCAAGAAGGGGGTTGAGGAAGACGTTGAGATCTCCTCCTAAAACAATTGGCCCCTCGGCGAATTCTTTCAGGATGTTAAGTTGCTCAATCAGCCAGCTCACCTGGTTTGAGTTGGGTGCGTATAGTAACATAGTAACATAGTTCGTAAGGCTGAATGAAGACTATGTTCATCTAGTCCAGCCTGTTTAGCCTCCTGTTTTGTTGATCCAGAGCTAGGCAAAAAACCCCAAGAGCAGAAGCCAATTAGCCCTTTTGGGGAAAAAATTCCTTCCCCGACTCCCTAATGGCAATCAGACTGTTCCCTGGATCAACCCCTAATAGTCCCTACCTGCCTGTGTACCCCGATTAACAAATAACCTTAGATTTATAGCCTATAATATCCTTCCTCTCCAGAAAGACATCAAGTTCCCTTTTAAACTCCTCTAAGGATTTTGCCATCACTACGTCCTCAGGCAGAGAGTTCCACAGTCTAACTACTCTAACAGTAAAGAATCCCTTTCTATGTTGGTGATGAAACCTGCTTTCCTCTAAACGTAGCGGATGCCCTCTTGTTACTGTTGCAGTCCTGGGTGAGATCCTTGTATTGTCCCCTAATGTACTTATACATTGTTATTTGGTCGCCTCTTAACCTTCTTTTTTCTAGAGTAAATAGTCCCAATTTGGATAGCCTCTCTGGGTATTCCAGTCCCGTCATTCCATGTATTAGTTTAGTTGTCCTTCTTTGAACCCCCTCCAATACCGTAACATCTTTCCTGAGCACCGGTGTCCAGAACTGTATGCAGTATTCCATGTGGGGTCTGACAAGTGCCTTATATAATGGAAGGATAATGTCCTCGTCCTTCGCCCCTATACTTCTTTTAATGCATCCCAAAAATGTATTTGCCTTTGCAGCAGCTGATTGGCATTGGTTACTCCAGTTTAGTCTACAATCCACTAGTACCCCCAGGTCTTTTTCCATATCACTTTTCCCTAGCAGTATAGATTTGCTATTGTTAGTCTTTTATTGTTAATGGAACCTTTTAGGAACAATGACCTACCCATCTCATCTGAGTACTTGGCTTTGAGGGAAAACACGACAGACTTATGAAACATGATGGACACCCCTTTAGATGTGGAGACTGGATGTGTACTATGGAAGCACTGGGAGAAGGTTTTCCCAGGTAGGTGACTGCAATTGTTGGCTTTTAAGTGTGTTTCCTAAAGAAGCAAAAGCTTTGTGTTGTATTTTTTGACCAATTGGGAAACACTGTACCTTTTTTGAGGAGAATTTAGGCCCCTGACGTTGAAGGATGTGACTCTCAGTGACTCTGCGACCCCGGGGACGTCCATCGACAGCAAAAGTTGTAGAGTGATACTTTTGCACTAAAGAAGAGAGAAGTATAACTCAAATTACAAACTGTATACAAGGTGTCAGTGAGAGGAAAGAGATGATGCTGACGTTGTAGCCCGGTCTGTCTCTCTGGTAGCTTTAGTAGGTAAAAGTTGGGTGTGGGGGGGAGGTGGGGAAGGAAAGTTTAGGTGAGGTAGGAAATAGGAAGTCAAGAAGACAAACAATAACGATAACAATAGGTTGATGCATCAGCGATCTCTGGTGCTTAGATAGATACGGGTGAGCTCTACAGAAAAGATTCCGGAGCTCGTCCGTATGTGTGAGGCGGTGAGAAAATATGCAATAAAAACTGAGAAAATTTAACTTTCACCTGATTAGGAGGGGGGGGGGGGCACACATAGGCACTTTTTTATGGGGGAAGGGAAAAAAGACGAAACTTCTGGTGATCACAGTCAACATGGACCGATTAGACAGTCAAATTGACAGAGTCCAGAGTCCGGGCCCCCTCTAGTCTTCCAGGCGATCTTCTCTGGGAAAGCCAGGGGGAGTAAATTGAATGTGAGGATGGGGGGCGTGGCCTGGATGGCAGTGATGGCGGTCGACTTTCTGTGAGCTCCGTTACATAACCTCACCCGCAGCAACTCACAGCGACATAGGAGATCAGCACTCACCGAATTCAGCCGTCGGACAGCACCAGGAACCCGAGGATGTCACGTAGGAGACAGAACAAGCCGGGACCTAAGCGCCTCACAGATTTCTTCAGCGTGCGGGACAGAGAGGGAGAGCGGGAGCTGGAACTTGCAGCAGAGGGAGACCCAACTAGCAGAGGTGCAGGAGCAGCAAGCAGAGGGAACCCCACGCTCAGAAGAGGAGATAAGCGTGCCTCCTCCTGTCCCTCATCTCCAAATCGCCAATGCATGCGATCTCCTCATAAATTTAAAGAAACAGAGCAGGACAACACAAGTAAAAATAAAATGGCCCCGCTCAGCTCAGAAAGAAAAGGGGAGGGGCTTGCCATTAAAGCGCCATCTTCCACTTCACATACTCCACAAGCAGAGGAGACTGGGTATAGTTTCACCTAGCAACAGTCCAGAAAAGAGAAGACAGAAACCACAGGAGAATGAATCTGATCTTAATACTCAGGAAAGCAATAGCGACAAAGACAATGCAGACCCTATACTTAGCATAGAATGCTCTAGCCAAACTGCATCAGAATTCTTTATAAGAGACATGGTGCTTGCTCTCAGAGGATCACTGAAAAACGACCTAAGTGAGATAAACACCAGAGTCAGCTCTGCCATAGCAAACCTCGGCGACAGAGTAGATCACTTAGAGAATAAAACAGGAGAAATTACCAGCTCCCACAACGACCTCATAGATGCCCCTTATAAATTAGAAGATGAAGTTGAAACGCTCAAACAAAAACTAGCGGACTTGAAAGACCGCAATAGGTGCAACAACATCAAATTTAGGGGGATACCGGAGACGGTAAAACCAGAAGAGCTTAACAATTATGCCCAAGATCTCATTCAAACTCTCCTCCCCAACACTAACCCACAAGAACGGATTATAGACAGAATACATAGACTGCCTAAGCCAAAGAACATACCTGACAATGTACCAAGAGATGTGATCGCCAGATTACATTTTTACAGCACTAAAGATGCGCTAATGAAAATTTCAAGAATTGCAAAAGAGCTACCATCTCCATTCGGGAGTATTAAACTGTATTTAGACTTTTCACAACTTACGATGATAGCCCAAAAAAATCTCTCAGCGATTACAGCAGCTCTCAGAGAAAGCAAAATTCTCTACAGATGGGGGTTCCCCACCAAACTCATAATAAACAAAGAAGGCAAAATGAACATCATCACCACTTCCGAAGAGGGCTTGTCTTACTGAAAAAGTGGAACATTCAGGTCCCGAAAGACCCTAACCCCCTCCTACGTGACCAAAGAATGGTCTCAAAAACAAGCAAGGCACTAGACGGAACGCCATCTACACCTTCTTCTTAACACTTTGTCCTCAAAACAAAGTAAATAGGGTGACATCCAACACAGGTCGGTCTCTTAACACCCTAATCTCTGGCCTTTCGTACGTGGGCTTTGGTTGTTTACCAGCCCCGATCAGGCCTGTTTTTCTATCTTTGTTATACCATTACAAGATGGTTATCCAAAAAGTGAAGACCATCAGTTCAGTTACGAAATGTATCTTTATACCCCCTTCTACCCTAACTCGGATCCACTTACAGGACTCATCTTTCCACATTGGGAAATATTATCAAGCCCTACGCCATTATTCTAGGAATTACTATCGAAACAAGCACTCAGCACACAAAGGTTTCCCCTTAAATAACAAATGGAGTTAAACTTACTCTCTCTAAATGCCAGAGGCCTGAAAACGCCTTTCAAAAGATCCGCTCTATGGAAGGAAGCTAGAGATTCAGCTGCAGACATCCTTTGTGTCCAGGAAACTCACTTTGCCTAAGACAAGGCTCCTCTTATGTCCCATCAAAAGTTTCCCAAGATATTCCTAGCAAACGCCGCCAAAAAGAAAGCCGGAGTCATGGTAGCAATAAGAGACTCACTAGACTTCAAACTAATCGAGAAGATAACGGATGAGGATGGAAGATTCATCATACTGATTTGTAAGATCAACAGACTTCTGTTGACATTAGCTAACATATACGTTCCCAACTCCAAACAAATTACGTATCTGAACAAGGTGATGAGAAAAATCAAAAGAGTTCAACAAGGTAGTCTAGTGATATTTGGCGATTTTAACCTAATAGCTGATGATACCCTAGACACTAGCTCATCGAGTAGAGGCAGAAACCCAACCTTATCCACCTGGATCCATGGATCAAAATTATATGATTTTTTCAGATGCCTGAATGTCAGTTCTAGAGAATATACTTTCTACTCTTTCCGACACAAGTCATTCTCTAGAATCGACATGTTTCTGGTGGACCTCCCTAACCTCAAGAGAACTCTAGAAGCAAAAATTGGAACCACATCATAGTCAGACCATGCTCCAATCACTCTCAAACTAGAAATAGGCCCCCAGATCACTTCATTTGGAAATTGGAGAAACAATGTGTTCCTAATGAAGGAACCAAATTACGAAAAGAAAGTCAAAAAAGCAATAGAACAATACTTTAAATTTAACGACTCCCCAGAAACATGCCGATTTACCCTTTGGAATGCTCATAAGTCTGTTGTTAGAGGGATAATGATCCAGCAGGGCTCCATTTATAAAAAAAGAAAGAGATAAGCAATAGAGATGAGCGAACGTACTCGTCCAAGCTTGATACTCGTTCGAGTATTAGCGTGTTCGAGATGCTCGTTACTCGAGACGAGTACCACGCGATGTTCGAGTTACTTTCACTTTCATCTCTGAGACGTTAGCGCGCTTTTCTGGCCAATAGAAAGACAGGGAAGGCATTACAACTTCCCCCTGCGACGTTCAAGCCCTATACCACCCCCCTGCAGTGAGTGGCTGGCGAGATCAGGTGTCACCCGAGTATATAAATCGGCCCCTCCCGCGGCTCGCCACAGATGCGTTCTGACAGAGATCAGGGAAAGTGCTGTTTTGCTGGAGTTGCTATAGGGAGAGTGTTAGGAGTATTTTAGGCTTCAAGAACCCCAACGGTCCTTCTCAGGGCCACATCTAACCGTGTGCAGTAGTGTGGACGCTGCTTTTTGCAGTGTTGCACATTTTTTTTTTTGTATATCGGCCGTGCAGAGCATTGCGCCCTGCAGTAATTATACATAGTCCAGGGCCAGTAGTGGTGGTGAGGCAGGGACAGAAGACATATTTATTGAATATAGGCAGTGGGCCTTTCCAAAAACATTTGGGAAAAAAAATCTATTTTGGCTGCCTGTGACCGTCCTCAGTGTACTGGGTCTGTGCTGGGGGTAGTTGTCCTAATTCATACGCAGCCAGCTAAGTGTTACAGCAGGCTTGCGCAAAATTATTTCCTGGCTCTGTGTTGGCTGTTAGAACACCGCTGTATTCCAGTCCACAGTGCAACAGTCTGCAGTTATTTTACATACTCCAGGGCCAGTAGTGGTGACGCAGAGAGAGAAGACATATACAGTGTATATAGGCAGTGGGCCTTTCCAAAAACATTTTGGAAAAAAATCTATTTGGGCTGCCTGTGACCGTCCTCAGTGTCCTGGGTCTGTGCTGGGGGTAGCTGTCCTAATTCATACGCAGTCAGCCAAGTGTTACAGCAGGCTTGCGCAAAATTATTTCCTGGCTCTGTGTTGGCTGTTACATCACCGCTGTATTCCAGTCCACAGTGCAACAGTCTGCAGTTATTCTACATACTCCAGGGCCAGTAGTGGTGACGCAGAGAGAGAAGACATATACAGTGTATATAGGCAGTGGGCCTTTCCAAAAACATTTGGGAAAAAAAATCTATTTGGGCTGCCTGTGACCATCCTCAGTGTACTGGGTCTGTGCAGGGGGAAGTTGTCCTAATTCATACGCAGCCAGCTAAGTGTTACAGCAGGCTTGCGCAAAATTATTTCCTGGCTCTGTGTTGGCTGTTACATCACCGCTGTATTCCAGTCCACAGTGCAACAGTTTGCAGTTATTTTACATACTCCAGGGCCAGTAGTGGTGACGCAGAGAGAGAAGACATATACAGTGTATATAGGCAGTGGGCCTTTCCAAAAACATTTGGGAAAAAAAATCTATTTGGGCTGCCTGTGACCGTCCTCAGTGTACTGGGTCTGTGCTGGGGGTAGTTGTCCTAATTTATACGCAGCCAGCTAAGTGTTACAGCAGGCTTGCTTAAAATTAATTCCTGGCTCTGCTGTGCGTTCCGTAAGCGAAGTCAGCCTCCAACCACAGGCCAATAAGTGGCACATTTAATTACAGCGTTCTGTTTCTGCACTACTGGTAATACAGCATGCTGAGGGGTAGGGGTAGGCCTAGAGGACGTGGACGCGGGCGAGGACGCGGAGGCCCAAGTCAAGGTGTGGGCACAGGCCGAGCCAGTGCGGTTGCCAGGGGTAGAGGCAGGGCCAGACCGAATAATCCACCAACTGTTTCCCAAAGCGCCCCCTCGCGCCATGCCACCCTGCAGAGGTCAAGGTGCTCTACGGTGTGGCAGTTTTTCAAAGAGACGCCTGACGACCGACGAACAGTGGTGTGCAACCTTTGTCGCGCCAAGATCAGCTGGGGAGCCACCACCACCAGCATGCGCAGGCATATGATGGCCAAGCACCCCACAAGGTGGGACAAAGGCCGTTCACCGCCTCTGGTTTGCACCACTGCCTCTCCCCCTGTGCCCCAACCTGCCACTGAGATCCAACCCCCCACTGAGGACACAGGCACTACCATCTCCTGGCCTGCACCCACACCCTCACCTCCGCTGTCCTCGGCCCCATCCAGCAATGTCTCTCAGCGCAGCATCCAGACGTCGCTAGCGCCACTGTTTGAGCGCAAGCGCAAGTACACCACCACGCACCCGCATGCTCAAGCGTTAAATGTGCACATTGCCAAATTGATCAGCCTGGAGATGCTGCCGTATAGGCTTGTGGAAACGGAGGCTTTCAAAAGCATGATGGCGGCGGCGGCCACGCGCTACTCGGTTCCCAGTTGCCACTACTTTTCCCGATGTGCCGTCCCAGCCCTGCACGACCACGTCTCCCGCAACATTGTACGCGCCCTCACCAACGCGGTTGCTGCCAAGGTCCACTTAACAACAGACACGTGGACAAGCACAGGCAGGCAGGGCCACTATATCTCCCTGCCGGCACATTGGGTGAATTTAGTGGAGGCTGGGACAGAGTCAGAGCCTGGGACCGCTCACGTCCTACCCACCCCCCGAATTGCGTGCCCCAGCTCGGTGGTGGTATCTGCGGCGGTGTATGCTTCCTCCAGTAAACCACCCTCCTCCTCCTCCTACGCAACCTCTGTCTCGCAATCAAGATGTGTCAGCAGCAGCACGTCGCCAGCAGTCAGTGTCGCGCGGCACGGCAGCACAGCGGTGGGCAAGCGTCAGCAGGCCGTGCTGAAACTACTCAGCTTAGGAGAGAAGAGGCACATAGCCCACAAACTGCTGCAGGGTCTGACAGAGCAGACCGACCGCTGGCTTGCGCCGCTGAGCCTCCAACCGGGCATGGTAGTGTGTGACAACAGCCGTAACCTGGTAGCGGCTCTGCAGCTCGGCAGCCTCACACACGTGCCATGCATGGCCCATGACTTTAATTTGATGGTTCAGCGCTTTCTGAAAAGCTACCCACACTTGTCATACCTGCTCGGAAAGGTGCACCGGGTCAGCGCACATTTCCGCAACTCCAAGACGGACGCTGCCACCCTGCGGACCCTGCAACATCGATTTAATCTGCCAGTGCACCGATTGCTGTGCGACGTGCCCACACGGTGGAACTCTATGCTCCACATGTTGGCCAGGCTCTATGAGCAGCGTAGAGCTATTGTGGAATACCAACTCCAACATGGACGGCGTAGTGGGAGTCAGCCTCCTCAATTCTTTACAGAAGAGTCGGCCTGGTTGGCAGACATCTGCCAGGTCCTTGGAAACTTTGAGGAGTCTACCCAGATGCTGAGCGGGGATGCTGCAATCATTAGCGTCACCATTCCTCTGCTATGCCTCTTGAGAAGTTCCCTGCAAAGCATAAAGGCAGACGCTTTCCACTCGGAAACGGAGGTGGGGGAAGACAGTATGTCGCTGGATAGTCAGAGCACCCTCCTGTCTATATCTCAGCGCGTTGAGGAGGACGAGGAGGAGGGGGAGGAGCATGAGGAGGAGGGGGAAGAGACAGCTTGGCCCACTGCTGAGGGTACACATGCTGCTTGCCTGCCATCCTTTCAGCGTGTATGGCCAGAGGAGGAGGATCCTGAAAGTGATCTTCCTAGTGAGCACAGCCATGTGTTGCATACTGGTACCCTGGCACACATGGCTGACTTCATGTTAGGATGCCTTTCTCGTGACCCTCGCGTTTCACGCATTCTGGCGACTACGGATTACTGGGTGTACACACTGCTCGACCCACGGTATAAGGAGAACCTTTCCACTCTCATTCCCAAAGACGAAAGGGGTTCCAGAATGATGCTATACCACAGGGCGCTGGTGGACAAACTGATGGTAAACTTCCCATCCGAAAGCGCTAGAGGTCGAAGGCGCAGTTCCGAGGGCCAGGTAGCAGGGGAGGCGCAGAGATCAGGCAGCATGTACAGCGCAGGCAGGGGAACACTCTCCAAGGCCTTTGACAGCTTTCTGGCTCCCCAGCAAGACTGTGTCACCGGTCCCCAGTCAAGGCTGAGTTGGCAGGAGCACTGTAAAAGGATGGTGAGGGAGTACGTAGCCGATCGCACGACCGTCCTCGGTGACGCCTCTGCCCCCTACAACTACTGGGTGTCGAAGCTGGACACGTGGCCTGAACTCGCGCTGTATGCCCTGGAGGTGCTTGCTTGTCCTGCGGCTAGCGTCTTGTCAGAGAGGGTGTTTAGTGCGGCTGGGGGAATCATCACGGATAAGCGTACCCGCCCGTCAACCGACAGTGCCGACAGGCTTACACTCATCAAGATGAACAAAGCCTGGATTTCCCCAGACTTCTCTTCTTCACCAGCGGACAGCAGCGATACCTAAGCAATACGTAGGCTGCACCCGCGGATGGAAGCATCGTTCTCTATCACCAACAAAAACGGGGACCTTTTTGCTTCATCAATCTGTGTATAATATTCCTCCTCCTCCTCTGCTCCTCCTCCTGAAACCTCACATAATCACGCCGAATGGGCAATTTTTCTTAGGCCCACAAGGCTCAGTCATATAATTTTTCTAAACAATTTTTATACGTTTCAATGCTCATTAAAGCGTTGAAACTTTCACCTGAACCAATTTTTATTTTAACTGGGCTGCCTCCAGGCCTAGTTACTAATTAAGCCACATTAACCAAAGCGATTAATGGGTTTCACCTGCCCTCTTGGTTGGGCATGGGAAAATTTTCTCAGGTACATTAGTACTGTTGGTACACCAATTTTTGGGGGCCCTCGCCTACAGTGTAATCCAATTAATTTTTAGCCCACCTGCATTAAAGCTGACGTTACATCAGCTGTGTTGGGCACTGCAATGGGATATATTTATGTACCGCCGGTGGCTTCCTGGCACCCACCCATGTTGTGGGTCCACACGGAGTTGTAACTGCATGTGTCCACTTCTAAAGAACCCCAGTCTGACTGGGGCATGCAGTGTGGGCCGAAGCCCACCTGCATTAAGCACGACGTTACCTCAGCTGTGATGGGCAATGCAATGGGATATATTTATGTACCGCCAGTGGCTTCCTGGCACCCACCCATGCTGTGGGTCCACACGGAGTTGTAACTGCATGTGTCCACTTCTAAAGAACCCCAGTCTGACTGGGGTATGCAGTGTGGGCCGAAGCCCACCTGCATTAAACACGACGTTACCTCAGCTGTGATGGGCAATGCAATGGGATATATTTATGTACCGCCGGTGGGTTCCAGGGAGCCACCCATGCCGTGGGTCCACACGGAGTTGTAACTGCATGTGTCCACTTCTAAAGATCCCCAGTCTGACTGGGGAATGCAGTGTGGGCTGAAGCCCACCTGCATTAAGCACGACGTTACCTCAGCTGTTATGGGCAATGCAATGGGATATATTTATGTACCGTCGGTGGCTTCCAGGGAGCCACCCATGCTGTGGGTGCACACGGAATTCCCATTGCGGAGTTGTACCTGCCTGTGATTATTTATAAAAAAACGCGGTCTGACTGGGGCATGCAGACACCTTGACAGAATGAATAGTGTGTGGCACATAGGTTCCCCATTGCTATGCCCACGTGTGCAGCTCCAGATGGAGGTGGCACAGGATTGGATTTCTCATTGCTTCTGTACAGCATTGTGGGCTATCGCCCCGCCCCTTTTAAAGAGGGTCGCTGCCTAGCCGTGCCAACCCTCTGCAGTGTGTGCCTGCGGCTCCTCTGGCAGACGCACTTATAAATAGACATGAGGGTGGTGTGGCATGAGTGCAGCTGAAGGCTGTGCAGGGACAGTTTGGTGTGCGCTGTGGACACTGCGTCGTGCGGGGGGGGGGGGGGGGGGTTGGGCAGCATGTAACCCAGGAGAAGTGGCAGCGGAGTGTCATGCAGGCAGTGATTGTGCTTTGTTGGAGGTAGTGTGGTGCTTAGCTAAGGTATGCATTGCTAATGAGGGCTTTTCAGAAGTAAAAGTTGTTGGGAGGGGGGGGCCCACTCTTGCCGGTATTGTGGCTTAATAGTGGGACCTGGAAACTTGAGATGCAGCCCAACATGTAGCCCCTCGCCTGCCCTATCCATTGCTGTGTCGTTCCCATCACTTTCTTGAATTGCCCCGATTTTCACAAATGAAAACCTTAGCGAGCATCGGCGATATACAAAAATGCTCGGGTCGCCCATTGACTTCAATGGGGTTCGTTACTCTAAATGAACCCTCGAGCATCGCGATAATTTTGTCCCGAGTAACGAGCACCCGAGCATTTTGGTGCTCGCTCATCTCTAGTAATTATCAATAAACAATTTTTTATTATCAATTCTGCAGTCCTATTTTGGACATTAGTTTTGGGTTTACACTATAGGGGGGACGGAACAGTAAGAAAAAATTGGAACTAAGTAAAAGGTCATTGCTTGTAGTGGAACTATAGGCATTAGGAAGACAAACCAGAGACTGATGCAGGAGTGTAGTCGGGAGGAAGGCCAAGATCTGAACTAATCCAGAAGTAGGGCTGTACATAGTAGCCAGATGTTAAGGGGATGGGACTTAACCATTGTTGGAAACGAGGTCAAGCTCGGACTGGCCCATTTTAGAGCTGGTGAATTCCCTGGTCAGACCCTGAGCCAGATGTACTGGCAGATTACAATGAATTGCAGGCAGCACACTGCAGTATGCTGGACAACCACCAGGGACTGAAGGCTGGAGACGGCCCAGTTAGTAAAATCTGTAGTCATTCAGCAGGATGCAGGAGTGATCATGTGGAAAACTGCATTTGCTAAGTTTCCTTCCAGCCTCAGTGTGTGTCATGTTGGTACTGGTACTACTGGATAGCATTAGAGGTCACCGATACATCCAGCCAATAAGCAGCGGTACCTGGGACCTCTAATGCTACCAGTGGTCCCGGCGCCGACATGACACGCAGTGAGGCTGAAGGGAAAATTACAAAAGCAACTCTTCTCTTTTCCAACAGTCTGGAGTTGGCCCTGCTGTGCTTCTCCCTCCTTCCATGCTGCTGGCCTCACAGGCAAAGGACCGTAATTTCTGCCGTCAGGGGCCAACAGACTCGAATACATTTTGCTCATTTGGCAATCATATAAGTCATCCTAAAACACAGGTCAGGCACATCGGTTTAGTATAGATCTAGACTTTAAAGAAGAAAGGGTTACCCTGCATGCAGACTTTATGGAGGACACAGACAGAAACCAGGGGCTGTGAGGAGTGTATGTCGGGGTAGGGGGTTCCAGGATTCCTCTCCTCTGTATTCCCCATCCCCCCACACACACCTGTAACATGGGATGTTACGGACTTTGTTTTATCTCTTCATTACAAAGTTGTAATCTACAAAAAGTGCCTTCAGGAGCCGCAGTGTCAGATACAGAGACAGGGAGGGAGGGGTATAAAACATTAGGAGTAATTATTTATTCACTAACATCTGTTATATGGTGACAATTTACAGTATCCATCCATCCAATTGTGAGAATGGGAGTCCATTTCCTGCGCACTGCATTCTGCATATACTCAAAGGGGATATCTGACTTTTTTTTTGTTAAAAAAAGGGCTGCCCATGATGAAAAATAACAAACAGCCATAAACTCACCTTTCCTGGCTCTCTGCATGTCACATGCTGCAGCTCTGGGTCTCCGTTATGATATAATGTTTACAGGCTGCAGCAGCATAAAGCTATGTGATTGGCTGTCTTGCTTGTGTACGGGACATCACAGGTTCCTGCAGTTAATCATAAACCTCAGTGCTTGAATGGCTATGTAATTGGTCATAGTCATCCTTTGACATCCCGTGCAACCTTTTTAAAACAAACAAAGCTAACTTGAAATTGACGTATTTAGAGAATACAGTGGCGGGGAATTTGTGATCAATGGTCAGGTATTATTTATATGTACCTGTACAGTGGGCCCCCAGAATTAATTTTATCAGGATTTAGTATCAGGAATAGTCAATAGCAAGGGACGCTGTTGCACCTAGTAGGAGGAAGGGGAGATACTCTGGCACAGTGTGGGTCTAGCTGGGTTTAAAAAGCAGTATTTATCAGCCAATTGTCATTGATATGGGATTAGCTGTATCAATGTTGTGGCCACCAGTGATTACGAAATAGCTACAGTGAACTGCTCCCGTAACTCTCAATAATGTTTATGAGAGATTCAGAAATGGCAAAGACCAGGCAGTTTGATTGATTTTATAATCCTGGACACCAGCAGTCATGGAGGTGAGCCAGGATTTGGTTGGGAAACCCCCATTATGGAGATTTTGGGGTCCAGAAATTCTTTAAATCCTTTTACTTTTTACATTTTGTTATGTTGTGACTTTGTACAAATTAAAAAAAATTCCACATCATTCTGCACTCAATACTACATAATGACTAAGTGTAAACAGAATGTTACAAATCTTTGTAATGTTTCTCTTTAATGAAACACTAATATTTTGCATTGCCATAAGTATTCACACCCTGTGCTCAGTGCTTTGGTGAAACATCTTTGGAAGTGATTGCAGCCTCCGGTCTTCTTGGGTATGATGCCACAAGGTTTGTACATCTGGATTTGGGAATTTTCTGTCATTCTTCTCTGCAGATCCTCTTTAGCTTTATCAGGTTGGATGGGGATAGTGTATGGACAACCATTTTCAGATCTCTCCATGTTTGATCAAGCTCAAGTCAAGGCTCTGGCTGGGCCACTGAAGCACATTCACAGTGTCACTCTCAAACCACTCCTGTGTTGTATTGGCTGCATGCTTAGGGTCATTGTCTTGCTGGAAGGTGAAACTTCTATACAAATAAACTTACCTTCCTTTTTTATTTCAGCCACCTATATCTGATCTCATTAGTCTATCTCTTAGGGCTTATTCCGACGTGCGTATATCGGCTGGGTTTTCATGCCCGGCCGATATACGCTGTTCCTCTTTGCAGGGGGAGTAGGTGGGCCGGAAGCAGTGCACTAAGCTTCCACCCCCTCTCTGCCACTCGCCCCTGTTTGCAATGGTGGGAGTAGGATGGGCGGAACTAAGTTACGCCCCATCCCCTCTCATTGCAAATAGTGGTGAGGGGCAGAGGGAGGGCAGAGAGGGGACGGGAGCTCAGTGCACTGCTCCTAGCCTGCCTCCCCCATCCTGCAGAGAGAGACAGTGTATATCGTTCGTCCCAAAATCAGGAACCATAGGCAGTCCTCTTTTCCAAATGTGGCCATCCTCTACTATAATTACTGAAAATGAGTTGTGAATCCACCTAACAGTTGCCTTGTTGACCCCGTATTAGGTCATTTTTTCAATGAGGATGGTATGAAATACTTTGTCAAATGCTTTAATAAAGTCAAGATGTACTATATCTACCACATTTACCTTATCAACCCAGTCAATGATTCTGTCATAGAGAGAAAATAGATTACCATATATACTTGAGTGTCAGCCGACCCAAATATAAGCCGAGGCTCCTCACTTTACCACAAAAAACTGGGAAAAATTATTGACTCAAGTATAAGCCTATTGGGGAAATGCAGCGTTGTTCTCCCGTTGCTTTCAGTGGGGCCACTGCTGTTGGTGGCCCCATTGAGAGCAACGGTCTACTAGCACTCCTGCAGTGGTTTTTCAGGGAAGGGCTTTAAATATAAGCCCTTCCCTGAAAATCATTCCTAGTTGTAATAAAAAAAATCTATATTCACCACTCTGCTGCCATCGGGGCTCAGATGCACCTAGCCACTTGGGTCCCATCACTGTAATGAAGTTCTTTCAGCAGGCGGGGATTTAAAATCCACGCCTGCTAAAAGGGCTGTATCTGATTGGCTGAGCGCTCAGCCAATCACAGACAGTGCTCAGCCACTTTTTGAATGACAGCTGAGTGCTGCCTGTAATTGGTTACAGTGCTGAGCCAATCACAGGCTGAGCATTATGACCAATCACAGGCAGCATTCAGCTGGCATTCAAAGAATGGCTGAGCACTGTCTCTGATTGGCTGAGCGCTCAGCCAATCAGATACAGCCCTTTCAGCAGGCGTGGATTTTAAATCCCCAACTGCTGAAAGAACTTCATTACAGTGATGGGACCCAAGCGGCTAGATGCACCTGGGCTCCGACAGCAGCGGAGTGGTGAATATAGATTTTTTTTTTACTACAACCAGGAATCGCAGCAGCCGCGGACCCATTGAAAGCAATGGAAAACATCACGATCTTCTGCCATAGCTGTGACAGCTGTGGCAGGGGATTCTTCACTCCCCATGGGGAGTCCCTGTAAGTAACACTGTAAGTGGGACCTTCACTCGAGAGTAAGCCAAGGGGAGCCTTTTCAGCAAAAAAATTGTGCTGAAAAAGTCGGCTTATACATCAGTATATATGGTAATCTGGCATACAAACCCATGTTGCTCTCCTGACTAGGCCACAAAATCAATTTTGACCCAAGACTAAACTAATTTAGATGAGAAAGCTAAATATATTCTGGGCTCAGAATATAGGTGTGTTACACTGTACCGGCACAGTCACATCGGCTTACTGTGTCTGTGTATTATGCTTATAATACAATATGCAGAGCTAAAAGTGCATAAAAGACATAGTAAACACACAATTCACGCGTACTTGTAGCATACTGCATATTACCTCCACTTCATAGGCTTCCTCAGGCACTACACATGGCTCCAGATTCACTGCACTTCTTATCACACTCATTCATTATATTAATCTCTGCCCTAAACAGTTAACTTCATATAGTGCCCTCTAGCACAGACCGTATATTATGTTGTGATGTTGGACATCATCAGGACCCAATCTGGTAAAGCTGAAGGATGCCAGAACGGTTAGTGCTCATTCACATCAGCTCTAAGGAGTTCTGTGGTATGAGGACATAGAAAAATTAATGTACATTAACTGCTATTGCCTCTCTATTATCAGCCAGAGAGAGACCTGGAGTATATTGTAAGTCTCCTCTGCTCCCACTGTTGTAATTTGATAGTAAGATTGCCCACATTGCATTCTAACCCCCCTTGGTATGACACTGTTCTCCTCAGCATGCATCTGTATGTACGCGGGTATAAGAGATAAGATGAACCAATAAGTGTTAGCCTTTAATAAGACTGCCCACACTGTATAAGGCTGTTAGAATCCTATTTTCAAGCACTCTAGGAGAAGGATGTGAATCGACCAGAGCCTGTGCGCACATAAAATAAAATAACTATTTCCTGAGAAGATCCTGAGTTGTATCAAATCTCCTATTTCAGTTCCGTCTTCCTGCTCCATTTGTGGAAGAGAAAAATGGCAGCCCATTACTGAAGAGTACCATCAAATTACAGAACAAAGTAGCAACTGGCTACTGTAAGGGGTCGCGGTTACAACTTATCCAATAGTGAGCTCATGGGCTCATGGGCCCTGCCATAAACTGCATCACTGTCATGGGTTGGCTCTGTGACGTTCAGAGAGGAAAAGTCAAGGCTGCAGACTCCCTCAGTGTAGGTTACTCCCGACCACTGAGAGACTGCAGTTGTGATTTGTCTCTGCAGGATGTATGGCTGGTCCAGCTAGCGGTGGCTGATAGTGTAGAAGGTTGCAGCCTGTCTTAGCCTTAAAGGCATGTTCCATCCATGCAGTCTATGGCTGCTCCCTCATGCCCTTTACAGTATATGCACACAGAGGTCAGTTAAAGTCTCCTCAATATATACAAGAAGATGAGGTAGATTCTTCTCAGTTAATACAAATAGAGGTGATGGAGATTCTCTTCAGTATATGCACATGCAGATAAGGTAAATACTCCTCAGTATACAAATCCTTTCCCCAGGCTTTATGCTTTCTGAGAAAAGAACTATGTCATGTATTGCAGATTTTCAAAGTTTTTCATGCTTCGAATTGAATATTAAAGTTATGACACCTATACCTTTCCTATTTTTGACCTAACAAATGGTTGTGGCAAATTTCACGTTGTGCGGTACATATATATTTATATATATATATATATATATATATATATATATATATATATATATATATATATATATATATATATATTATTAGTTACTTTAAATAGGGATCACTTACTTTGGTGCTTAGAATTGAATAATCAAGTTGCGGCCTCTTTACATTTCAAATGTAGGATCTATAGAATGGTCATGCCAAATTTCAAATTTGTACGACACCTGGAAGTTAGAGAATTAGACACTTACTTTTGCACCTACCGTGTTTCCCCGAAAATAAGGCACCCCCTGAAAATAAGGCACTCCCTGAAATTTGACAGAAGTCCCAAATATAAGGCACCCCCGATAGTAAGGCATAGTAAAGTGTGCAGGCAAGTCAAGAGGCCTGTCCCCTGCTGCCATCCCCGTTGTCTCCTACCTCCAGATGTATAGGTAGATCTGCAGACAGTCTGCTGTTATCCTGTCCCTGCTGTGCTGTACGAGTGTGCTGTTGTGAGCTCCCTTAGCTGGCTGGAAAAGTCCATACTGTACGTTCTGTTCCTGCTGTACACGTCGGCTGTGATGAGCTCCCCCTGGTGGCCGGAAGCTGCAATACTATCCCTGCTTACAGGTGGTCCAGGACCTTCTGTCTGCAGGAAGGTACGTTACTTTACAGCCCTTATTTTTTTATGGTTGTGTGTGTGAGTCAGGCACCCTGTGTGTGATTCTTAAGACTGGGTTCTCACAGAGTGTATTTCCAGCGGAAATCTTGCAGTTTGGCCACAGCGATAAACAGCGAGATTTCTGCTGGGAAAACGCTGCTTTAAAACCCATGGCACTCAGCCGCTTGTTTTGAAGCGACCTGGCTGCATGCTTTTCCGTTTCTGTGGCCGGTGAATCCGCACCACAACACAGGCTTCTCCCAGCTTTGCTGTGACAGATTTGCTGTCCCATGTGGACGAGATTTCTGAGAAATTTCGTCCACAAAGCTGGCCAATTGAGGGATTAGCGGCCACAGACGGATTTGCTGCTGCGAAATAAGACACCCCCTGAAAATAAGACGTAGCGCATATTTGGGAGCAAAAATTAATATAAAACGCGTCTTATTTTCAGGAAAACAGGGTAGTATTAAATAATCAAGTTGCAACCCTTTTACTTTTACTATTTAGGATCTAAAGAATGGTTATGGCAAATTTCAAGTTTGTGCAGTACAGATGTGTGTTATTAGTTACATTACACAGAGGCTCACTTACTTTTTAACTTATAATTGAATAAACAAGTTGCAACCCCTTTATTTTTCCTATTTAGGATCTAAAGAATGGTCATGGCAAATTTTATGTTTGGTCGATAATGGAAAGTTAGAGAATTAGATTAGGTACTTAACCTAGGAGATCATTTACTTTTGTGCTTAGAACTAAATAATCAAGTTGTTACCCCTTTACTTTATATACGACCTAAAACATGGTTGTGCCTAATTTCAAGCTTGGATGACACCGGGAAGTTAGAGAATTAGTGGTGAGTCAGTCAGTCAGAAAGTCAATCAGCAGCTGGTATAAGTTATACATCTCCCTGTGTATAGTGATATAGACCATGCTGGCATGACCTGGGTATCTCCTGTATATTATTTCACACTTTATATACAATTTAAAAAAAACGTGTCAGAAACCTGCACATGGTATTGTTTAAATCCACAACTGTTTTTCAATAGTGTATGCAGTTTTTTAGAAACACGTGGTTTTTGAATACTGCATAGAGTTTTTTTGATGTGTTTCAAAAATGCAACAAACACCCTGAAAACAGCATAGGGGCTACAAACTAATTTTCACATAGTCCAGGAAATGAGTCATGTTTAGAAAGTTTATGCCAAGTGGTCTACCTTATATATGTAAGTTCATTTTGCAGCTGTATGCATCACGGTTTAGATATACGTACGGGTACAAGAGGAGGGGGGACCCGAGCTGCACTTTTGCACCTGGGCCCTTGAGCTTTTAGCTACACCCCTGGTATGTATCATCAACATGTTGGTGCCTCTGAGCTCAATAAGCTTTTGACTGCTGATCAGCTGCCTGATTCCATTCACGGATGGGCATCTAACAGTTCTGAGAGTGTTAATAGGGTCCACATCCTCACCAAAAGAGTCAACGTCCCAAAACAGTTAGACTCCTGCTCAATGTTAGTTTTAGCCCTGTTGGATTGATCAATATGATAGATAGATAAACATAAATAACAATAAATATATTATAAAATATTCCTACAGATGCTGAGAGCTGTATTAAATGCCAAAGTGATAAATGGCCAAATGAGAAGAGAGACTGATGTCTGCCCAAAGTCATGGAATTCATCTCTTACCAGAATGACACAATGGCTTCTATATTTTCCAGTGTCTCGGTCTTTGGATGTCTTGTGACCGGCTTCATATTTAGAATATTTATTTCCCACCGGAACACTCCTATTGTTAAAGCTAATAACCGGAACCTGAGTTATCTCCTCCTGGTCTCCATCATCCTCAGCTTCCTCTCCATCTTCTTGTTTTTAGGTTGTCCCAGTGACGTAACTTGTAGATTCCGGGAAACCAGTTTTGGGATTTTTTTCTCAGTAGCCGTCTCTTCACTTCTCGCCAAGACTGTTATGGTCTGCGTAGCATTTAAGTCTACCAAGCCTGGTAGCCCCTGGAGAAAATGGCTGAATGTGAAACTGCCCTATACCATAGTGCTGTTGTGTTCATCTTAACAAGTTGTCATCTGTGTTATCTGGTTGTCTCTTTTTCCTCCATTCCAGGACTTTGACACTCAGTCTTATCCTGGAAAGATCATCATTCAGTGTAATGAAGGCTCAGATGTTTGCTTCTACTCCATGTTGGGTTATATGGGGCTCCTGGCAGTGGTAAGCTTTGTTCTAGCTTTCATGGTGAGGACCTTACCAGACAGTTTTAATGAAGCCAAGTACATCACCTTCAGCATGCTGCTATTCTGCAGTGTCTGGATCTCCATGATCCCAGCTTATTTGAGCACCAGAGGGAAATACATGGTAGTGGTGGAGATATTTGCAGTGATGGCGTCCAGCACTGGACTTTTAGGTTGTGTGTTTTTCCCCAAATGTTTTATTATTATGTTTAAATATGAAATGAATAGAAAAACTGATCTGCTGGGGAAAAGGAAGTAATCTTGAAAAAATATGACCCCCTGATAATAAAGAGTAGTACAGCTTGAACATATCTTGTCAAACCACCACTTCTGGTAAAGTGACAGGTGACCCACCGACTTATTATATCTCTTCAACCCACCTCCTCCCCACCTCTTGTAGAAGTGTAAGTGGCGATACCCTTAAGTACAGTTTATCAAGCCACCCCATCCCTGGAGTAGTGAAGGCCCCAGCCTATGACTTATCAACATTTTCCTGGGAAAAAAAAATTATATATAAATATATATATGTATTTTTTTGTCCCGGCTGTGGCCTTTAGTTGCATTATGTACCAAGTGCAGCATGTTAGATCTAGGAATAACAGTGCCCCTGTAAATAAATTTGCTTTTATCATTCCATGTTGTAATATTTTTGCTCTGCAACAGTGTGTTTAGTAAAAACGCAAAATCTTTTTTGAAACAGTGTGGGAAGTAATTACACTGTAAAATAACATCTGTTACCCATATCACTGGATGCTGTCTCCCCTTTTCACCCAGTGTAGCTCAATGCTGGTTAAGCCTGATATTGCAGAGAGGATTGTGTGTGATGCCGTCCAGAATAACAATGAAGCATGCATGTTTGTGCGACCAGAATGTGGGCGACTCCACCTAAATTCTACAAGGTCCCAGTATTTCAATTATAAGCAGTACTTCCCGGTAGTGTTGTTGGCAGTTGTTGATAGTAACTATCATTTTCTGCTTGTAAATATTGGGGCCTACGGAAGCATTTTGTATGCTCTCATTTTCAGGGCTTCCAAAATCAGTCAGCAGTAGAGATGAGCGAACACGTTCGGCCCCGCCCCTTTTTCGCCCGAACACCGAACTTTGCGAACACTTCAGTGTTCGGGCGAAAAAGTTCGGGGGCCGCCGTGGCAGCGCGGGGGGGTGCGGCGGGGAGTGGGGGGGAGAGGGAGAGAGGGCTCCCCCCTGTTCCCCGCTACTGCCGCCCGCGCCGCCGCGCATCTCCCCGCCCCCCGGCGGCACCCGGACCTTTACGCGCGAACACTGCAGTGTTCGGCAAAGCCGGTGTCCGGGTGCGGATGTGTCCGTAACGGACACGTTCGCTCATCTCTAGTCAGCAGCTTTGTGACGACCAGCTATACTTGCCAGAACCATGGGTTCTTCCTGGCTTGTTATCTCCATTTGTCATTGTGGGGGATGAGAATTTGGTCTCAGGTTTCATGTCTTATGTCTCTTTGTTCATAGGGAGATGGACACCAGGAGGCTGGTGTTTAATTATCTTCTCACCAATGCTGGGCGTTTCATAAATTGTGACTTCGGGGTTCTCACCAACAAGTAGAGAGTTTTCCACAGTGCCCTTTAGCACTGACAAAATTGGTGCAGTAATTAGAGCCTGAGTGGTTTTGCATAATTATTAGAGATGAGCGAACGTGTTCGTCCGAGCTTGATATTCGTGCGAATATTAGGGTGTTCGGGATGTTTGTTATTCGTAACGAACACCATGCGGTATTCGGGTTACTTTCACTTCCTTCCCTGAGACGTTGGCGCGCTTTTCTGGCCAATTGAAAGACAGGGAAGGCATTACAACTTCCCCCTGTGACGTTCAAGCCCTATACCACCCCCCTGCTGTGAGTGGCTGGGAAGATCAGATGTCACCCGAACATAAAAGTCGGCCCCTCCCGCGGCTCGCCTCAGATGCCTTGTGAGTTAGATGAGGGACAGTGCTGCTGGTACCGGAGCTGCTGTAGGGAGAGAAATAGCAGTTAGTGTAGGCTTCAAGAACCCCAAAGGTCCTTATTAGGGCCAGTAATACCTGTGTGTTGGCTGCTGTTAGCAGTGCCTTTTTTTTTTTTCTCAAAATCGCCTCTGCAGAGCGTTGCACCCGGCATTAGGGACAGAAGTGTTGGATAGGCAGGGAGAGTGTTAGGAGTGAGTGTAGCCTTCAAGAACCTCAACGGTCCTTTCTAGGGCCATATTTAACCGTGTGCAGTACTGTCCAGGCTGCTGTTAGCTGTGCTGCATTTTTTTTTTCTCAAAATCGCCTCTGCAGAGCATTGCACCCTCCATTGATACTACAGGGAAAGAATTGTGTAGGCAGGGCCACAACACAGTTATTATTCATTGAATATACACAGTGGGTCCTTTTGGTGTAAAAAAAGGGAACCGAAATCTATTTGTCCTGCCTCTGTCCGTCCTAAGGGCTGTGGACACGTGTGAGCTGCGTGTACAACGTTAAAAAATCAGACGCACCCAGCTACGGTTTACTGCTGGCTTCGCCATTTGCTTTCCTTAATTGGGAAAAAAATACCTGCTCTGCCAGAGTTAATAACTCTGCTACCCTCAAGTTCTGTGACAGATTAGCAGGGACACAGCACAGTTATTAAACTTAGATTATTCATTGAATATACGCAGTGGGTCCTTTTGGTGTAAAAAAAGGGAAAAAATTATATTTGGCCTGCAGTCTTGCGCCAATTTATTTCCTGCCTGTGAAATCAAATCACTGGTAATACAGCATGCTGAGGGGTAGGGGTAGGCCTAGAGGACGTGGACGCGGCCGAGGACGCGGAGGGCCAAGTCAGGGTGTGGGCACAGGCCGAGCTCCTGATCCAGGTGTGTCGCAGCCGACTGCTGCGCGATTAGGAGAGAGGCACGTTTCTGGCGTCCCCACATTCATCGCCCAATTAATGGGTCCACGCGGGAGACGGTTATTAGAAAATGAGCAGTGTGAGCAGGTCCTGTCCTGGATGGCAGAAAGTGCTTCGAGCAACCTATCGTCCACCCGCAGTTCTGCGCCGTCCACTGCTGCAAATCCGAATCCTCTGTCTGCTGCTCCTCCTTCCTCCCAGCCTCCTCACTCCACTACAATGACACCTGCTCAGGAGCGGGAACACTCCCAGGAACTGTTCTCGGGCCCCTGCTTAGATTGGGCAGGAGTGGTTCCTCTCCCACCAGAGGAGTTTATCGTCACTGATGCCCAACCATTCGAAAGTTCCCGGGGTCCGGGGGAAGAGGCTGGGGACTTCGGCCAACTGTCTCAAGAACTTTCTGTGTGTGAGGAGGACGATGACGATGAGACACAGTTGTCTTGCAGTGAGGTAGTAGTAAGGGCAGTAAGTCCGAGGGAGCAGCGCACAGAGGATTCGGAGGAAGAGCAGCAGGACGATGAGGTGACTGACCCCACCTGGTGTGCAACGCCTACACAGGACAGGTCTTCAGAGGGGGAGGCACGGGCAGCAGCAGGGCAGGTTGCAAGAGGCAGTGCGGTGGCCAGGGGTAGAGGCAGGGCCAGACCGAATAATCCACCAACTGTTTCCCAAAGCGCACCCTCGCGCCATGCCACCCCGCAGAGGCCGAGGTGCTCTAAGGTCTGGCAGTTTTTCACAGAGACGCCTGACGACCGACGAACAGTGGTGTGCAACCTTTGTCGCGCAAAGCTCAGCCGGGGAGCCAACACCAACAGCCTCACCACCACCAGCATGCACAGACATATGATGGCCAAGCACCCCACAAGGTGGGACGAAGGCCGTTCACCGCCTCCGGTTTGCACCCCTGCCTCTCCCCCTGTGCCCCAACCTGCCACTGAGATGCAACCCCCCTCTCAGGACACAGGCACTACCGTCTCCTGGCCTGCACCCACACCCTCACCTCCGCTGTCCTCGGCCCCATCCACCAGTGTAGTTCAGCGCACCGTCCAGCCGTCGCTTGCGCAAGTGTTGGAGCGCAAGCGCAAGTACGCCGCTACGCACCCGCACGCTCAAACGTTAACCGTCCGCATAGCAAAATTCATCAGCCTTGAGATGCTGCCGTATAGGGTTGTGGAAACGGAGTCCTTCAAAAGTATCATGGAGGCGGCGGCCCCGCGCTACTCAGTTCCCAGTCGCCACTACTTTTCCCGATGTGCCGTCCCAGCCCTGCACGACCACGTCTCCCACAACATTGTACGCGCCCTCACCAACGCGGTTACTGCCACGGTCCACTTAACAACGGACACGTGGACAAGCACAGGCGGGCAGGGCCACTACATCTCCCTGACGGCACATTGGGTGAATTTAGTGGAGGCTGGGACAGAGTCAGAGCCTGGGACCGCTCACGTCCTACCCACCCCCAGAATTGTGGGCCCCAGCTCGGTGGTGGTATCTGCGGAGGTGTATGCTTCCTCCACTAAAGCACCCTCCTCCTCCTCCTCCTCCTCCGCAACCTCTGTCTCGCAATCAAGATGTGTTAGCAGCAGCATGTCGCCAGCAGTCGGTGTCGCGCGGTGTGGCAGCACAGCGGTGGGCAAGCGTCAGCAGGCCGTGCTGAAACTACTCAGCTTAGGAGATAAGAGGCACACGGCCCACGAACTGCTGCAGGGTCTGACACAGCAGTACGACCGCTGGCTTGCGCCGCTGAGCCTCCAACCGGGCATGGTCGTGTGTGACAACGGCCGTAACCTGGTGGCGGCTCTGCAGCTCGGCAGCCTCACACACGTGCCATGCCTGGCCCACGTCTTTAATTTGGTGGTTCAACGCTTTCTGAAAAGCTACCCACGCTTGTCAGACCTGCTCGTAAAGGCGCGCCGGCTCTGCGCACATTTCCGCAAGTCCCACACGGACGCTGCCACCCTGCGCACCCTGCAACATCGCTTTAAGCTGCCAGTGCACCGACTGCTGTGCGACGTGCCCACACGGTGGAACTCTACGCTCCACATGTTGGCCAGGCTCTATGAACAGCGTAGAGCTATAGTTGAATTCCAACTCCAACATGGGCGGCGCAGTGGGAGTCAGCCTACTCAATTCTTTTCAGAAGAGTGGGCCTGGTTGGCAGACATCTGCCATGTCCTTGGTAATTTTGAGGAGTCTACCCAGGTGGTGAGCGGCGATGCTGCAATCATTAGCGTCACCATTCCTCTGCTATGCATCTTGAGAAATTCCCTGCAAAGCATAAAGGCAGCTGCTTTGCGCTCGGAAACGGGGGCGGTGGAAGACAGTATGTCGCTGGATAGTCAGAGCACCCTCCTGTCTATTTCTCAGCGCGTAGAGGAGGAGGAGGAGGAGCATGAGGAGGATGAGGAGGAGGGGGAAGAGACAGCTTGGCCCGCTGCTGACGGTACACCGGCTGATTGCCTGTCATCCTTTCAGCGTGTATGGCCTGAGGAGGAGGAGGGGGAGGAGCATGAGGAGGAGGGGGAAGAGACAGCTTGGCCCACTGCTGAGGGTACAGATGCAGCTTGCCTGTCATCCTTTCAGCGTGTATGGCCTGAGGAGGAGGAGGAGGAGGAGGAGGAGGAGGAGGAGGATCCTGAAAGTGATCTTCCTAGTGAAGACAGCCATGTGTTGCGTACAGGTACCCTGGCACACATGGCTGACTTCATGTTAGGATGCCTTTCTCGTGACCCTCGCGTTGCACGCATTCTGGCCACAACGGATTACTGGGTGTACACACTGCTCTACCCATGCTATAAGGAGAACCTGCCCACTCTCATTCCCGAAGAGGAAAGGGGTTCGAGAGTGTTGCTATACCACAGGACCCTTGCGGACAAGCTGATGGTAAAATTCCCAGCCGACAGCGCTAGTGGCAGAAGGCGCAGTACCGAGGGCAAGGTAGCAGGGGAGGTGCGGAGATCGAGCAGCATGTACATCCCAGGCAGTGCAACAGTCTTTAAGGGCCTGGCCAGCTTTATGGCTCCCCAGCAAGACTGTGTCACCGCTCCCCAGTCAAGGCTGAGTCGGCGGGAGCACTGTAAAAGGATGGTGAGGGAGTACGTAGCCGATCGCACGACCGTCCTCCGTGACGCCTCTGCCACCTACAACTACTGGGTGTCGAAGCTGGACACATGGCCTGAACTACCGCTGTATGCCCTGGAGGTGCTTGCTTGTCCTGCGGCTAGCGTCTTGTCGGAGAGGGTGTTTAGTGCGGCTGGGGGAATCATCACAGATAAGCGTACCCGCCTGTCAACCGACAGTGCCGACAGGCTAACACTCATCAAGATGAACAAAGCCTGGATTTCCCCAGACTTCTCTTCTCCACCAGCGGACAGCAGCGATACGTAAGCAATACGTAGGCTGCACCCGCGGATGGAAGCTACGTTCTCTCTCACCATCCAAAACGGGAACATTTCTGCTTCATCAATCTGTGTCTAATATTCCTCCTCCTCCTCCTGCTCCTCCTCCTTAAACCTCACGTAATCACGCTGAACGGGCAATTTTTCTTAGGGCCACAAGGCTCACTCATCTAATTTTTCGAAACAGTTTTTATATGTTTCAATGCTCTTAAAAGCGTTGAAACTTTAACTTGAACCAATTGTTCGTTAAACTGGGCTGCCTCCAGGCCTAGTTACCACTTAAGCCACATTAACCAAAGCGATTAATGGGTTTCACCTGCCATCTTGGTTGGGCATGGCCAATGTTTACTGAGGTACATTAGTACTGTTGGTACACCAATTTTTTGGGGCCCTCACCTACAGTGTAATCATAGCAATTTGTATGTTCTTCGCCTGCACTCATGGTACAGAAGTGTGTGTGGGGTTGGCCTACACTTTAGCTACATAAATGTAACTTGGGCCTTGGCTATACTAAGGCTACTGAAATGGAACTAAGACTGCGCTCCCACTATACTGCTGCTTTAGAATTGTTACTGGGGCCTGTCTTGAGTGCTACTATTGCTGACATGGAACGAAGACTGCGCTCCCACTATACTGCTGCTTCAGAATTGTTACTGGGGCCTGTCTTGAGTGCTACTATTGCTGACATGGAACGAAGACTGCGCTCCTCCTATAATGCTGCTAGTGACATGTTAGTGGGGCCTGTCCTAATGCTACGGCTGAAATGTTACGAATTATGGGCTCTGCCTATACCGCTGCTAATGGTATGTCTCTGGGGTGTGGAAACAGAGGCTTCCCAAAGACATGATGGCGGCGAGGCCATTTCCCACCAACGCGGTTACTGTTAAGGTGCATATAACCACGGACACATGGAGAGGACACGTAGTGCCTCAAAAACATCCCCCTCCTCCTCCAACAGGGAAAACATTCTTGGCAAATGCCTTTGCATTGGTTCGTCTGGTGGCAGTCCAAGAATTTCACCTTTACCGACACTACAAGAGAGCCCCCCCACCATCCCCCCGCCACGGCCCACTTAATCCTGGCCACATTCCGTAAACCAACAAAATAAAACCGCGCTACTAGGTCCGCAGTCACCACCACATTACCACCAACGCGGTTACTGATAAGGTGCATATAACCACGGACACGTGGAGAGGACACGTAGTGCCTCAAAAACATCCCCCGCCACGGCCAACTTAATCCTGGCCACATTCCGAAAACCAACAAAATACAACCGCGCTACTAGGTCCGCAGTCACCACCACATTACCACCAACGCGGTTACTGTTAAGGTACATATTACCAGTCTGACTGGGGCATGCAGACACCTTGACAGAATGAATAGTGTGTGGCACATAGGTTCCCCATTGCTATGCCCACGTGTGCAGCTCCTGATGGCGGTGGCACAGGATTATATTTCTCATTGCTTCTGTACAGCATTGTGGGCTATCGCCCCGCCCCTTTTAAAGAGGGTCGCTGCCTAGCCGTGCCAACCCTCTGCAGTGTGTGCCTGCGGTTCCTCCTCATGGCAGACGCACTTCTAAATAGACATGAGGGTGGTGTGGCATGAGGGCAGCTGAAGGCTGCGCAGGGACACTTTGGTGTGCGCTGTGGGGGGGAGGGGGGGGGGCGGTTGGTCAGCATGTAACCCAGGAGAA
This sequence comes from Eleutherodactylus coqui, assembly GCF_035609145.1. Taxonomy (NCBI): domain Eukaryota; kingdom Metazoa; phylum Chordata; class Amphibia; order Anura; family Eleutherodactylidae; genus Eleutherodactylus; species Eleutherodactylus coqui. The sequence goes on along the minus strand of NC_089843.1, from coordinate 202,650,694 downwards.
GTGGCAGCGGAGTGTCATCCAGGCAGTGATTGTGCTTTGTTGTAGCTAGTGTGGTGCTTAGCAAAGGTATGCCATGCTAATGAGGGCTTTTCAGAAGTAAAAGTTTTTGGGAGGGGGGGGGCCCCACTCTTGCCGCTATTGTGGCTTAATAGTGGGACCTGTGAACTTGAGATGCAGCCCAACACGTAGCCCCTCGCCTGCCCTATCCGTTGCTGTGTCGTTCCCATCACTTTGTTGAATTGCCCAGATTTTCACACATGAAAACCTTAGCGAGCATCGGCGAAATACAAAAATGCTCTGGTCGCCCATTGACTTCAATGGGGTTCGTTATTCGAAACGAACCCTCGAACATCGGGGGAAGTTCGTTTCGAATAACGAACACCCGAGCATTTTGGTGTTCGCTCATCTCTAATAATTATTGCTGGGACATTTATGCACGTTGGAATTCAGAAGTGGCTTCAACTCCAACTCTCCCTGCGTACAAGTAACCAAGAGAACTGTTCTTTTCAAACAGTATTATTTTTTGAAGCTGGTTGCACTTCCATTTTTGTTTATAGCTGGATATTTATTGGCAGATGTTGAGTAATGGACTCGCAAGACAACGAGGACCCTTGACGTGGGTTTTAAGCTTAACCTAATTTGGCAAACTTGCACCTCTTTTGTTTTTCGTTATAGTCACTTTAGACACTTAGCCTATGTGTAGAGGTTTGCCAAATTAGTAACAAATATCTAGTAATTGTTCTCAACTAGCCCACTAAATCATAATAGTGATATAAAGACAATGTGAAACCAAATTTCTCTTTTTTCAGGTACTAAGCAAACCATGTGTTGTGTGTCACAAGCTGACTGTTTAGAAATGTGTAGGACAGCACTGGCTGTGTCATTACCAGGTGGAGAGCACAGTATTGTAATATTGGCACCCTAATTTTGGTAGATCCAATATTGCTTTCAGCCATTGTGGGAAACTACATGCCAGCACAGCATCTGAAAGCAATGCAATAGCCAACATTTACCAGGCTTTTGCACCTATGTTGTCACATTACTTCCCTTGGCAAGTAACAGGGTCACTGTTTTTCATACTTTCAGAAAAGTTTTTTTTTTTTTTTTTTTTAAAGCAAGGCCTATTATGCACACATGCAGCTGGTTACCCTGTCAGAAAAAAATAAAGTACTACAGCATAGTATTGGAAACTTGTTTATAGCTCACAAATGTAAAAAAGTACAGTAATATAATGTTAATAAAAATGTGGTTCTTAGCAAACGTCTCTAATGAAACAGCGAGACAAAATATTTCACTATTCATGAAAAAAACTCCTCCACAGAATGGTCGTCAAATCCCACTGGGGCCAGGCTGGGGAAGACTTTCCACCAATGATGAATGACTAGGATGGGGTACTAAGGATAGGGAGTAGAGATGAGCGAGCACCAAAATGTTCGGGTTCTCGTTACTCGAGTCGAGTCTTTCGTAATGCTCGAGAGCTTGTTTCCAGTAACGAACCCCATTGAAGTCAATGGGAGACTCGAGCATTTTTCAAGGTAACCTATGCTCTGCATAGGAGAGGGTGTGTGATTCACCTGAAAATATCAGAAAGTGATGCAAACACCACAGAAATGGATAGGCAACAGCAGGGGCAGCATGCATGGATTCATCTGAAGCTCCCAGGTCGCACAATTAAGCCAAAGAACCTGTTGGTCACCCCCCTAACAATTTAGTTGGGCCAGACCATAATCAGCAAGGCACACGTGCTGGCACATCTTAGCTAAGAACCACACTAGGTGGAATGAAGGCCAATCACTGGCTGCGGGTGACACCACTGCCTCTTCCTTTGTGTTATATGCTGGCATTGCTGTCCAATCCCCCCCCCCCCCCCATCCAGGACGCAGGCACGAGCCTGTATTCACGGCGTACTGAAATTTCTTCTCAGCGCAGCATCCAGCTGTCCCCATCCCAGACAGGGGAAGGCGCACCCCTTCGCCTACTTTACCAACGGGAGCTCCGCGACGCAGTAGGCCGGTCCTTCCGGCTCCTGACGTCCCACGGAGCAGCATGTGGAAGAGGAGCGTCCCTCTCCTCTCGTCCTGGGGGTTCAGGTCAACCCGCCTTTGTCCTGGAGTACTGGCGGAGAGCTGGCGGTCTTTGATCTAACTTCTCAAAGCGCTGAGAAGGAGTGGGGACGAGCACACTGGAATCAATGCACCGCAGCCGCCCCTCTGCCGCCTCTCTTTGGAGAAGAGCCATGGAGTCCCCAAATCCCCTCTCTGCCTGTCCGACCATGGTAGCTGGCTGGGCGGCCATCTGACTCGGGCACACCCTCCGAGCAGTACTTGTCTACGTGTCGGTCGTTATGCGGACCTTCCCAGTAACCGCGTTGGTGAGGGCACAGTTTATGTTGCAGGAGACGTGCTGGTGTAGGACGGCACACTGGGAAAAATAGTGGCAATAAGGGACCGAGTAGCGGGGGACCACCATCATGTTTTTGAAAGCCTCCGTTTCCACAAGCCTGCATGGCAGCATTTCCAGGCTGAGTAATTTGAACGCTGCGCTGAGAGACATTGCTGGATGGAGTGGAGGACGGTGGAGGTGAGGGTGTGGGTGCAGGCCGGGAGGCGCTTAGTCTGCATCCTGGGAGGGGGATTGGATCTGTGTGGCAGGTTGTGGCACAGGGCAAGAGACAGGCTCTGTCCCTACCTCTACCCCTGGCCATCCCACTGCCTCTTCCAACCTATCCTGCTGCTGCACTTGCTTCCCCCTCTGAAACCCTGTCTTCAGTAAGCTTAGCAAGCCAGGTGGGGTCAGTCACCTCATTGTCCAGCAGCTCTTCCTCCGAATTCTCTGTGACAATGTACACGTTTAAAGTTTGTGCATGCGGGTGGGTGGTGACGTATTTCTGCTTTTGCTCCAACGCTTGTGTTAGCGACAGCTGAACGCTGCGCTGAGAGACATTGCTGGATGGCGTGGGGGACGGTGGAGGTGAGGGTGTGGGTGCAGGGTGGAAGGCGCTTGGTCTGCATCCTAGGAGGGGGATTGGATCTGTGTGGCAGGTTGTGGCAAAGGGAAAGAGGTGGTGGTGTGACCCGGAGGCGGTGAATGGTCTTTATCCCACCTTGTTGGGTGCTTGGCCATCATATGCCTGCGCATGCTGGTGGTGGTGAGGCTGGTAGTGGAGGCTTCCCTGCTGATCTTGGTACAGTACAGGTTGCACACCACTGTTCGTCGGTCGTCCGTGCTCTCACTGAAAAACATCCACACCTTTGAACACCTAACCCTCTGCATCGAGGCTTGCCGCAAGGGGGTGCTGTGGGAAACAGTTGGGGGATTCTTTGCTCTGGCCCTGCCTCTCCGCCTGGCCACCCCACTGCCTCTTCCAACCTGTCCTGCTGCTGCACTTGCCTCCCCCTCTGAAACCCTGTCCTCAGTAGGCTAAGCAATCCAGGTGGGGTCAGTCACATCATCATCATCATCAAACAGCTCTTCCTCCGAATCCTCTGTGCGCTCCTCCCTCGGACTTACTGCCCTTACTACTACCTCATTGACAGACAACTGTGTCTCATCATCCTCATCCACAAAAAGCTCTTGAGACAGTTGCTGGAAGTCCCCAGCCTCATCACCCGTACTTGGGGAACTTTCCAAAGGTTGGGCATCAGTCACGACAAACTCCTCTGGTGAGAGAGGAACCGTTTTTTCCCACTCAGGGCAGGGACCCGAGAATAGTTCCTGGGAGTCTCCCTGCTCAGAATCTGTCATTTTCCTGGAGTGACCTGGCTGGGAGTAAGGAGGAGCAGCCAGAGTATTTAGAGTTGCAGTCCCTAGGCTGGGAGTAGTGGACTGTGTAGAAGACTGGGGGTTCGATACATTGCTGGACACGTTATCTGTGATCCATGACAAGACCTGCTTACATTGCTCTGCTTCTAATAAAGGTCTACCATGTGGACCCGCAAATTCTTTTTTTTTTTTTAATCCAAGATTTTTATTTAGTTTTTTTCCATAAAGTAATACAGAACATGCAGTAATGGATCACATTAGTAAAAGGGGAAGGTATGGCAGGTGATGTGGATCCTTCATTACTAATAGCCATATATACAGAAACTAAACATTGAACAGTAGTTCTTGCATAGGATGTTGGTCGCTCTCCTAAATACCTCTGTCTTGTTTAATCAAGGCGACATTAAAAAAGAAACATGAAAAAAAAATGTATACATGGGGGGGTAGACAGAAGGGGTGAGAGGGAAGAGGGGTGAGGTGGGAGAGCGAAAGAGGGGGGGGGGTGTTTCTCAGTTCTACATCTTCCGTTCGCCACTCCCCACCCTCCGTTCCCTGTCCAGGGTTGCAGGTCACATCAGGTCACATCCTCATTCTGAGCTATAACCCGACTCTCCTAGTTGAAGTCTGTTGTTGTGAAGATATGTGTTGAATAGATTGATATTGGTATGGTATTAACACTGTTACTCGTCTTCCTCCTTATTTGCCCTCATTTAAGGGAACGCCAGGGGCTCCATATTTGCACAAATCAATCATGGTCACCTTTGGACCAACTCGACAGTTCCTCAAGATTACAAATCAGGTCCACTTTTTCTTTCCATTAACTTAATGAGGGAGGAGTCTTCTGTATCCATAGCAAGGGGATTAGGGCTTTTGCTGCGTCTATTAGAAGCGCAATCAGTTTGTTTTTTAGTGGTTGAAAATTTGCTGAAGGCCTCCAAAGGAAGATAATATCCGCTGTCAGCACTAGATTTGGAGAAAGACCTTGTAGCGCTTTTTCTACCTCTCTTCAGAAAGGGGCTATGACCGAGCATTCCCACCAGGTATGCAAGTAGGAGCCTATGTCAGAGTTGCATCTCCAGCATTTATTGTGTGGTGCTAATTTATAAGCGTGCAGCCATTGCGGTGTTTTGTACCATCTTACTAACAGCTTCTAATGGCTCTCCTGTAGTAAGATGCAAGGGGAAAGACCAAAAGTTGTTTTCATGATAACTTGAGTTTCCTCTGAAGAGAGTGAAATATTCAGTTCACTCTCCCAAGAGAGCAGAAAGGCTGCTTTTGTGGGAATAGTTGGAGAAATGAAGCGTCTCTTTAGGTTTGCTAGTTTCCTCTGTCCCGAGACTTTCTCTCCCAGGACCCCTTCAAATGTAGTCCTAGGTCTAGTTGACTTAGAGGTGTTCAGGAACCCCTTGATAGCATTAATAACATGCGCTTTTTGTAGGACGGAGAAGCTATGCTGGGGGAGAAGGGTCTGCAAAACCTCTGGAGGTTTTTTATGAGCTTGAGCCTGAAGATCTCCTACTGAGATTCCCTTGAATCTCTTCCAAATACTGGCTGTCGTCAGATTTGAAGGGGGGCGCCGTGGGTGAGTGGGGGGTTTGCAGCGGGGAGTGGGGGGGAGAGGGAGAGAGAGAGGGCTCCCCTTTGTTCCCCGCTGCTACCCCCTGCTCCGCCACGCCTCCCCCCGCCCCCCGGCGTCCCCCGAATCTTTTCACCCGAGTACGGAAGTACTCGAAAATCGCGGTGCTCGATCGAGTAATTACTCAAAACGAGTATATTCGCTCATCTCTAGAAGGGATCTTAAGCAACCTACATATTACGCGTAAAGGCATTGCTGGGGAGGGGTTCCGGGCCAGAAAATTCCCAAGTTCGCCCAAGGTCTCGCAGGGGCCTCAGAGAAGCAGGTCAAGGTTGTACCTCTTAGACCTCGCTTTGGGGGGGGAACCAGAGGACCTCCACCGAGGATTCTCCATACGTTCCTTCAGCCAATAACAATAAGGATGGGTCTCTTACGGGCTAAATGAGCTCCATCCAATAATTTAGTTGCACCGCTTTATAGAAATCTTCAATGCAGGGAAGGTCCATTCCGCCCTCATAACGCTGTTTTATCATAAGGCCGTAGGCCAGTCGTGGCCTCTTATGCCTCCAAACGTAATCCGTGAAAGCTCTCTTGAGGACTTTAAAGAAAGATTTTGGGAGACAAATCAGGAGCATACGAAGTTTATATAAGATTGACGGGAGTATATTGGATTTTAGAATATTTTTCCTGCCAAACCAAGAGATGGAAGGCAAATCATATGAATGGAGTATATCCTTGACCTTGGTTATCAGAGGATGGAAATCATGCATATACAAATCTTCAGGTTTCTTGGTGAGCTTGATACCTAGGTAATCAATAAAAGAGTTAGACCAAGTGAAGGGTGAGCTGGACTTTAGGGGGCTGCATCGTGATTCTGGGATAGAAATGTTCAGGATTGTGGATTTTGAGAAGTTTACTTTAAAATTTGATAAGGAACCAAATTCTTCCAGAAGCGAGGCAAGTCTAGGGATCCCACTCTCTGGTTCGGTAACGACAAACATAATGTCGTCCGCAAAAGCTGCAGCAGATATGTAGAAGGAGCCTACTCTCAGGCCTTTTATCGGTGGATCCTGTCTCACCCTCTGGAGGAAGGGCTCTAGTGCGAGAATAAAGAGGGAAGGAGAGAGAGGGCAACCCTGATGGGTTCCCTTGCGTATGTCAAATGGGGAGGATAATATTTCAATAATTTTCTGTCTTGCATACGGTTTAGAGTAAAGTGAAAAAAATTGAAGCAATGAAGGGGGAATGGGGGGTGGGGGGGTTAAATTGAATTGTCTGAGGGCTGCTTCTAGATAAGTCCAGCTCACCCTATCGAACGCATCGGTCCCTAGAAAAGCCAGAGGGATGTTTTGGGATTGGGCATATCTTGCTATATGTAATAGTCGGAGACAGTTGTCCCTTCCCTCCCTCCCCTTGACAATTCCTGCTTGTTCCTTATTAATCAGTATAGGGATAAAGTCTTCTAGCCGTTTGGCCAGTAACTTAGCCCAAATTTTAACGTCTAAGTTTATTAATGAAATTGGCCTATAGCTGCCACATAGTTCAGGGTTTTTCCCTTCCTTATGTAGCAGTGTAATGTGGGCTTCTAAAGATTGTTTGGGGAGAGATTTACCTTGCGATAAGGCATTACATAGGTCTCTGAGGCAGGGGGGTCAGTATTTCTCGGAAAGATTTATTATAAGCTGTGGATAGGCCATCTGGGCCGGGACTCTTCCCGCCGGGCATGAACCAAGTATGTTTTCTATTTCTGCACAAGTAACCGGGGTCATTAATTTGTTAGCTTCTATTTCGTTTAGTTTGGGAAGATTAAGAGTATTTAAGTAATTATCTATTTCATCTCTTGTTTTTTGTGAGGCTTTTTGTGAGGCAAGGTTACCGCCATGGCCACTCAAGTCATACAGTCTTGAATAGAATTTTTGAAATTCATTAGCTATTTCTGAAGTAGAGGATACAACTTTATCTGCCTGTGTCTTTATTGCTGAGATATGGTTTCTGGCGCGTGCCTTTTTGAGTAAGGCAGTCATAAACCTACTACCTTTATTTCCATGCGCATATACTGTATGCTTAAAGTACAAGGGTCTTTTGTCGTACCTAGCTTCTAAGCAGTTTTTTAGTTCACATCTCAGGGATATTAATTCCTTTAAATTGTTTTTAGAATGAGAAATTTTGACTGTTTGTTCAAGCTTCACTATTTGGTTAAGCTTACTGTTGATTTCTTTCTGATGTTGTTTTTTCACTTTCATCCCTAATGCTATTAAGAGACCTCTTGTGAAAGCCTTATGGGCTTCCCATATAATAGGTATTTCTGTATCATCTTTTGTATGCCCAAAGAGAACAGGATTACTATGATCAAAAAATTTGGAATAGTAAAAGGTGTGTGGCTTCACTTATTATTTAACAATATAAAATAACTGGATAAAAGGTCCAACTGTGGACTGTCCTAAAGGACAGATTCCAATTCGGTAGCCAACTGGAAATAATGCCCAACTGGTCAAGACTGGTTAGGAGGAGGATCAGCGTCCATTGTTTCAAGTGTCACTCAATATGGCCTCCTCTCTGCTCTTCTTCTTTTTGTTTTTTGGTGATTTCGGATTTCTGACCAATTGCCACATCTCCGGTGTGGGTAGCTGGGTGAACTTTGGCAGGTCCGGCAAAGGTAACCAGCAGGGTAAGTCTATTGGCTCGATTTCCAGGTGTTGCCAGCAGCTCTGGAGGTCATCGGGAGAGTGAATATTGAAGCGCTTGCCTTATAGCTGAAACCCAGGTCGAAAGGGAACAGCCAAGCATATTTTATGCTTTTCGATCTTGGGGCATCAAGAAGAGGGCGTAGCGCACACCGTTTCATCAGTGTAGATGGAGCCAGATCTTGACAAATTTGAATAGGGGCACCTTCATATTGTAAATCTTTGCAGTTTCTTGCTGCTCTTAAAACTTCCAACGCGTCTTGAAAGGACAGTAATTTGCAAATTATGTCCCTGGGAGGATCGGTATTGGTTGGAGGCGGTCTCAACGCTCTGTGTATACGTTCGACGATGATAGAAGTCGCTCTATCCGCTCCTAGTAAGGAGGCAAAAATCTTCATTGCGACTTTGTCTAGAGCTTCTGCGGCCCAAGACTCTGGAAGTCCTTTTATACGTACATTATTACGTCTATTACGGTTCTCTAGGTCTTCCTGTGTACTGGAAACCCAATATATCTATATTTTGGGTTGTGGAGCTGTGTAGTGGACAGTGAACCTGTTTTTATATGTTTAGCGTTCTGTATACTAAATGACAGTACTTTTCCATTGCCCGCTCTTCTGATACAAATATAGATATATATTCTTTCATGTATCTACTTCCTTTAATGAAACTTCTATTCTCTAAACTCTGCTGACAAGCTAGTATTTAGCAAAAACATGCTATATTTTCTCCGTGTGCTTTGTAACTTTAGAAGAAGTAAAGTCAGACAAAAAAAAAAACAAAGTCTGAAGCAGCTACCGCAATAATAACCCAAGCAGTTTTACTGGAAACTTATGCAAATAACACGGGAAATTTATACAATTAATAGTTCAAGCTGTAATATCCAATCATATCGGAGGAACCACACGTGGGTCCAAGACGACCCACTCATCTCGTCCTGCTACCACATGATGGCCAATAACAGATGACCGGAGGATGGAAGAATTTCAAGATGCTTATCCAATAATTAAACAATACGTTGTATCTATGTAATCTTTGACCTGCCCAGATGGGCAGATATGTTAAACTCTTTAAAAGAGGCTGCGCGCCCAACAATAAAGCAGAATTGAGGAAGCTTATACATGCTGAACCTGTGTCAGTGTGAAATCTTCTTATGCGCATAATCAATTCCTAATTAATCTGGAAGGGTGTAAATATTCCTAATTGAGTAAGTCGTTGGACGCAAAAGGAAATCCACGACAGTTGGTGGCCCGTACGGGGGCGCTCTAATAACTATGTATAGATATATCAGGGGTCAGTACAGAGATCTCTCACATCATATATTTATACCCAGGACTGTAACAAAGGGGCGCTCTAATAACTATGTATAAAATATCAGAAGTCAGTACAGAGATCTCTCGCATCATCTACTATACCCAGGACTGTAACAAGGGGTCACTCTAATAACTATGTATAATATATCAGAAGTCAGTACAGAGATCTCTCGCATCATCTATTATACCCAGGACTGTAACAAGGGGGCGCTCTAATAACTATGTATAGATATATCAGGGGTCAGTACAGAGATCTCTTCCATCATCTATTTATACCCAGGACTGTAACAAGGGGGTGTTCTAATAACTATGTATACATATATCAGGGGTCAGTACCGAGATCTTTCCCATCATCTATTTATACCCAGGACTGTAACAAGGGGGTGTTCTAATAAATATGTACAGATATATGAGGGAGTTAGTCCTGATATCTCTCCCATCATCTATTATACCCAGGACTGTGACTATAATAAGGGGCCCCCATCTGCATCTAGAGGAAAGAAGGTTTCTGCACCAACATGGATGGGGCTCTCCACTGTAAGAGCAGTGAGACTATAGAAGTCTTTGTCTGAGGACACAGGGATGGCAAATTTGGTAAAAGAGTCCAAAAGGGGCGTGGACGCCTTTCTCGAGTGTTACAATAATGCATGTTATAATCACTAAATACTTCAGAAGGCTTGTGGATTCAGAGATTGATTACAATTGCTAGACTTGGAGTTGAGAAGGTATTTTTTCCTTAAATAAGGAGAATTAGCTTCTACTTCATTTGGATGTTTTGTCTTCCTCTGGATCAACATCGGGGATAATAGGCTGAACTGGACAGACATTAAGTCTTTTTTCAACCTAACATGCTATATTACTAGGTCCTTCTTTTATATTTTCCAATATCTTTTGAATCCATTTCTATCTTTGGTTAGAGATACGCATGATGAATCGCTACAAAAAGCTGCTAAAATGCGTGAAACTAAGCATAATTAGAGTTATCAGAATTTGAAACAATAAAGATTCTCACCTGTTAGTTTTGCATGCCTATCTTTCTGTTTTGCAGGACCTAACATCAACAGATGCACATCTCCAATTTAAATCTCTATTTAAATGTGCTCTGATGTCAACATGCTAAGCTGGATTCTCAATTTTCTCAGAAATGATGATAGGATTAAGGAGATGGACTTCTCCAAATGTCTTTTCCTCCATTCAAGGCAGCTGCTAAGGACCTGTTACATGTTATGCCTTTGCTGCATAAAAAGTATTTACATCTTTATCTAAAAGAAATGTACGTCTAGTTTGAGTTATTTTATGAAGCTTCTGCATGCTTTAATATGAGGTTGTTATACTGAAGTGGATCATCTTCCATTCCTAAATATAAATGGTTCTTTTATCTGGGACACAGAACATAGAGGGAGAAGCAAAGACTGCAAAGCGAAAGTCAGGGGTGCCTACAATTGTAGAAGAGAACAATTCAACTGACCTAGCAAAGGAAAAACAGGAACTGGAGGAAAAGGATGACAATATTAATGAAGAACAAGATAGCCTTGCATAGCGGGGTACGGGGGGCCCTCTACTACAGCTTCTTGCAGCTGTTCCCACTTTGGAGAATTGTATTACCACATGCAATTCCAAATTAATTGCTGGTGAAGAATGTGAAGAATATGATGAGTTTTCTGATGTTCGAAGCATTGCTTCAGATGACTCCTTTTATCCACCAGATTGTGAGACTGGTGGTTATTGGCAGCACAGTGAAGAAATTGAAGAAGAAGAGGAGTTTGAAAATGGAGAACTTGACAGTCTTAGTTATAACAGTTTGGAGAGCCTAGCAAGTCTTGAACCGCTGACTCTGTTTAAAGCATGCAGCAGCAATAATGTGATTATTTTAAAAGCTCTTATGCGCCAAGGCTTGACTAATGAGGAAGTTGGGGAGACAGACAAAAACAACAGAACTGGACTTCTTGTTGCATGTTATCAAGGTTATGTGGATATTGTAATAGCTCTATCACAATGCCCTTATGTTGATGTGAACTGGCAAGACAATGAAGGAAATACTGCTCTCATAACAGCGGCACAAGCAGGACATAACAATCACAAACTATTTGCTGAATTATTATCCTGACCTGGACCTCGAGAAGATAAATGTTCATGGATTCACAGCATTAATGAAAGCGTCAATTCAAGGCAGAACAGAATGTGTCCAAGCATTGATGTTAGCGGGTGCTGATATTCAAGCAGTGGATCCAAGTCGTCAGTTCACCTCTAGGGAATGGGCAAGATTTACAGGGAGATATGATGTAACCTATCTTATGCAGAAACTCTTAGATAGGCCGTCTCCGGAGCAATTTAGTCATCAGTTCCAAATGGAATGGCCTAAAATGAAAGAACTTCTTGCCAAGGCTGCAGAACCAAAAACATGTGTACAGAAAATGTCAGACTGTATGAAATCAGCATTTAATTTTAACTATTATAATGATCCTGAGGAGGATGGTGTGCTTGATCACATGGTCAAAATCACAACAAGCATGAACAGTCTGTTTGTTGCAGTTAGTTGCAGAACAGTGTGTCCAGATAGCCCCCCATGTGTTGGGAAACATAGATACTCTGTGCAGGAGATCCTAAGAAAACAGAGAGCAAACAAATTAAAAGCTTCCGACAAAAAACACACAAAGACCCATGAAAAACTTTTTAATAACTCGTGTGTTACTGTAGTTTCCAAGAAAAAGGAGAGAAGAGCTAGTCTTCAACCACATTTATCACAAATGACTGATGTGAAAGCTGCTAGAAGAAACAGTCTTTTACCATTAAACTTACTAAGAAGCAGTGTGAGGCCAGGACTCATAATCCCAAAGGTTCGCATCAGCAAGGCCCCTGCGCCAAACATTCTATCCTGATAAGGTAAGGAGGCACAGCAGCATGAGAGACAATACTTACTTACAGATTCCAAGATGGCGTTACAAGGAGTTAAAAGAAGAAAAGAAAAAAGCAGAAGAAGAGGCCTCCAAAGACTAACCAAGTTCTGCAAGAAAGGTTGTTCTCCTGGCCAGGCCATACCTGTACTTACATCTGTTGCCAAATTCCGCACCTTTCTGGGCCTTGTTTCATACCGCCGCCCATACAACAGTATTGACACAAAAGCACGGAGGACAACCACGGCCACTGGGATACTACTCCATGAGGTTGGATACAGTGACTCGAGGAGCTCCCTCATGTGTTTGTGCGGTGGCAGCAGTACAAGCAATGGTTGACAAATCTTCTAAGTTGGTATTGGACTACCCCCTAGTGGTCCTCACCCCAAATGACACCCAGAACATACTCATGCAAGTGCAACCCAAGCACTTATCTCTGGCCTATTAGATCCGGCTACAATGTGCTCTTTCCATGCCTCCCATATTTCTTTCCGATGTTGTACTACCTTGAACCTGGCTACTCTTCTTTTAATCGGGTATTCCGTTTCAAACGGGGGAGGGGAGGCATAGGTGATCTGAGTATGGCAGATCAGATATTTTTTAAATTTTTTAAATTCTTTGCAACAAGATTCTGATAAAAAAAACTGTTATTAGAACCCACAACCTTTGAATTAGAACCACTGTTAATAATGCATATTTTGAGTTTTCTTTTGTAGATGGTACCAGGGTGAGGATTGATGACTCCGAACCAGATATGCAGAGGTCACACAACAAGATGTCCTAAACGCAGAAGCTCTGCCTCCGCATGTCTCAGTGCAAGAAGCGGAACCGAAGGCCCTCACTGAGGCGTGTAGAGTGGTAGAAGGTAAGACGGCAACCCTTTACACTGACTCCTGGTAAGCATTTGGCATAGCTCATGATTACGGCCCAATATGGAAGGCCAGACAGCTTCTTATCTCAGTAGGACAGCCAATTAAGAATGGTGCAGCGGTGCAGAGTCTCATGGAGGCCCTACTACTACTACTACCTGGCAATGGAAAGCTCACACCGATTCCTACAATGGAGAAGCGAGAGTCGACATCCTCGCCGACAGCACAGCAAAGGCAGTGGCCCTCAAGCCGTGGAAGAAAGAAGAAAAGATACTGACAGCATGAGTCAGTGGCAAAAACTTTGGACATTGACAAAACTTTGGACATTGATAAAACTTTGGACATTGATATGCCAAGGACTTTACAGTTACAAGCCAACGAGGAAGGAAAGCAAAATGGGCTAAAAGACGGGAGCAACAGAACAGGACGGCGTATGGCAAACAGTCAGCAGAACTTGCCTACAGAGGTCCCTGTCCCCCATGATGGCCCAACTGGTACACAGAATCAAAAGCAGCAATGACGTCGACACTGAATGAGAATGGGTGGCACCTGGGTTCTCTGTAGTTGCTGCATCATTTGTCCAGTTTGCATGATCTTTGCCATATGCGAGTCAGGACAGAAGTAAGGTGGCCATATAACACTTGCCTGGACCACTCTACCCATTTCAGAGATTGCCAATTTGACCACATTCAGCTCACACCTGTTGGGGAGTATGAACATGTGCTTGTTGTTGCTGGAGTCTTTTTCAGGTTGGAGGCCCACCCTGATACTAAGGTAAATGAGCAGGTAACCTCACAGAAGCTCATGAATGAGGTAATCTGCAGATACAGGGTACCGGAAGTGAATGAGTTAAACGAAGGTACACACTTCATAGGTGAAATAATGTGACATCATGTCTGCTCTGGGTGTATCCCTGGCCTTTTACACACTCTACCATCCTTAGAGTAGTGGAAAGGTGGAGAGACTTAGTGGCACGCTAAAAAGGGAGAAGTGGAAGAAGGAATACTCTATAACTACTTAAGTGTTTTGCACCAGAGAGAGTATTACTGACTACCCTGGAAACTACACCTGCCAGACAAATGGGCAGGGTGGAGGGAGATTTTTGAGGAACTCACTAACGGGTATCGCTCTTCCTACGGTACAACAGGAGGGGAATGGAAGTAGAATTAGGTCCAGTCCTTAGGAGACGTTTACTGGCTTTGTGGAGACATGAGGTGGAGGACCCGCCTGGAAGGTAATTGGACAGGGGAGTGTGCCTTAGTAAAGCCCTTATGCTCCTCCACATCCTGTCAGACAGCATTGAGGATAATGAGGTTACCCCCAATAGTTACTTTATCTCGATCCAACTCTGTCTGTGTTTTGTGGTTTTCTTGTCATGTTGGTCTATCCTTGTTTTCTGCATAGGTACAGCGGTTCCTTCCAGTCTGGTCACTAGGTAGTGTAGGGTCAGTGTTGGCGGCCTGGACCTGTCCGCCTTCAGGGCTATCTCCAGAAGGGACATTGTTGTGGGTGAAGATCAGGGAGTCCCACGCCGTGCGTACCTGTGCATACTACTAGTATTGTAACAGTACACTAGAGTGAGAAGAGAGGCTCCTGGTGGTAGTTTTGACCTACACGTGTACATTGACGTCATAGGACAGCCAAGGGGGGTACCTGACGAGTTTTTAAAAAATTAGAGACCACGTTAAAGCTAGATTCGAGTCCATTTTTCCTGATCATTATGGTAAATAAAATGTTGACTGGATTAATGATGTTTATTAATGACTTTTCAAAATAGAATGGCCTTAGGTACGATTTTAGCTAAAAAGGTGAGTGTCTGTAAGATGATAGGGGAAACTGTACCTACATCCCAGACAACACATGATCCGCGGGTAAAGACGCAGTTGCCATTAAGAAGCTGACCGCACTAACTAAAAAGAGCTAACCTTTGGGACCAGTACTCGCCATGGATGAGCGGGTAGCAAAGGATCCTGGCTCAGATGGGCGTCGCCATTGTATGTGAACTGATTTTGCTTTATTTTATCTGCAGTGCACTCTGCTCATGCCATGCAACATGCCGGTGTTACAACACCCCCGATCCCGCTAACTTGCCACCTCTGGAAAAGGGAAGTGGGAATAATCACCTTGTAGTTTTCCTTCCAGACTGATAGATATGATTATGCACTTACTAATGAGACAGAGGTTTAGTCATGTTAATCAGTCATTAGATAGTGATAATTTTGCACTCTTTGTGGATGAATCGAGGTAGCGTCAAGAAGGCAGGTTCTACACAAGTTATGCAGTGTTTACCTGAAATAGTAAAAGCCGATCCTCTCCTAACCTAATGCCTCGAGATCCCAGGTGGTAGCCTAGACCTCCACATGTACAGAGATGCCGTAAGGGTACCTATGAGGGTACCAGATGAATATAAAGCCAGTGATCAAGTTAAAGCAGAATGGGTCTGGTCCTGTGGTAAGCTTTCCTACACAAATATCCCCACCAATATTCCAGGAGGGCCGTGTGCACTGTCCTGGCTAAGTATCCTTATGTACCAAAGACCCGATTGCCATAAGCCCACAACCTTTGAGCCCACACCTAGGTATCGGAGGGGCATTTACAGCCTAAGCGACAGTTGTGAAAGACTGCCACTCTACTGAGTTTTCAGAACATTCTACACTAGAGTTTATTCTGATAAAGAAGTTATTAATTATATTTGTCACCTTTATAGTCATCCTAATTTCTATTTGTTGATGGTATGTACAGTGTATTCCAACCCCGATGACTACCTGTTCCACCCCGATGACTACCTGCTCCATTGTGTGCCTACCACGATCTGGGACATCAAGGAGGGTCAATAGTTGAGAATGATATGTGGTAGTGTAGGAACAGTTAGTGTAGTGAGTTTAGTGAAACAGATAGTTTCAAGGGGGGTTTGTAGTGGAAACCCAATATATCTATATTTTGGGTTGTGGAGCTTTGTAGTGGACAGTGAACCTGTTTTTATATGTTTAGCATTCTGTATACTAAATGACAGTACTTTTCCATTGCCGGCTGTTCTGATACAAATATAGATATATATTCTTTCATGTATCCAATGTATCTACTTCCTTTAATGAAACTTCTATTCTCTAAACTCTGCTGACAAGCTAGTATTTAGCAAAAACACGCTATATTTTCTCTGTGTGTTTTGTAACTTTAGAAGAATTAAAGTCAGACATAAATAACCACAGTCTGAAGCAGCTACCGCAATAATAACACAAGCAGTTTTACTGGAAACTTATGCAAATAACACGGGAAATTTATACAATTAATAGTTCAAGCTGTAATATCCAATCATATCGGAGGAACCACACGTGGGTCCAAGACAACCCACTCATCTCTTCCTGCTACCACATGATGGCCAATAACAGATGACCGGAGGATGGAAGAATTTCAAGATGCTTATCCAATAATTAAACAATACGTTGTATCTATGTAATCTTTGACATGCCCAGATGGGCAGATATGTTAAACTCTTTAAAAGAGGCTGCGCGCCCAACAATAAAGCAGAATTGAGGAAGCTTATACATGCTGAACCTGTGTCAGTGTGAAATCTTCTTATGCGCATAATCAATTCCTAATTAATCTGGAAGGGTGTAAATATTCCTAATTGAGTAAGTCCTTGGACGCAAAAGGAAATCCACGACACCTGTAAGATGAGTACTTTGTTAAGCTGGCCATGTTGATCTTTTAATGCCAGCGGCAGCTCTAGGGAGTGGGTTGTGATAGATGATGTGGAAGATTCTAAATCATCAATCCTCCTCCCCATACTTCTGACCTCCTCCTTTATCTCATTAAGATCAGCCATTACAGGGCATAGAGCTGAAGAAAGTAGCTCTTTCATAAATCTCCTTCAGATTCTCTCACCATCTTCCCCTTCTAATGAATCCTCCGTCTCTCTGTCAGCCACAAGCGCTGCTGCAGTCTGCTGTGACGGCGCCATCTTGCCTGCTGCATGTGGAGAGCGAGCGGTCCGTTCCTTCAGGAATCTTTGTACGTCTGATTGCCCTCTGACCGGACGGGGGGTTCCCTCGTGGTCTCCCCCCTTTTCTCTACCTGTCTTGAGCATTTTCAAAGCGGAATCGCTGCTGATAAGGGCCCTGAAGTGTGCCGTTGTAACGGAGCTCTGGGATCAAGCGGCCATTACACTCGCAGTCAGGCTCCACCCCCAGGGACCCGCAAATTCTGATATGACGTTCGGGAGTGTAGAGACTTAGCGCTCTCCTAATCCCTCAGCAGCTGTCTGTGATTCACCCCACCCAGGACCTCGGCCTGTGCCCACACCCTCACTTGGACGCCCGCGTCCGCATTCACGTCTTCGACCCTCACCCCTACTCCTCATCATGTCAGATTAAGGATAGAGCAGGGCCCAAATAAACTACCCCATTGTATAGCCCTGAGAACTGTGGCTAATTCACCGCACACAGAGACTTGTAGATACCGGAGGCTCTATGCTGTGACTGGAAAAAATTAAACGGCTATCTTGCACTGATACCTAGGGATCATTTACCGCTCACAGAGACTTGTAGATAAGAAAGGCTGTATGGAGTGGCAGAAAACTATTAACCCAGTGGATAGTGCTGATAACTGCGGCTACCTCAACCTCCCCAAGGAAAGGGTATTGTGAGACGCTCTGCACAGGAACAGAAAACTATAAAGCCAGTGGATAGTGCTGATAACTGCGGCTACTTCCCTGTTCCCAAGGAAAGGGTATTGTGAAACGCTTTGCACAGGGGCAGAAAACTGTAAAGACAGTGGATAGTGCTGATAACTGCGGCTACTTCCCTGTACCCAAGGAAAGGGTATTGTGAAACGCTTTGCACAGGGGCAGAAAACTGTAAAGACAGTGGATAGTGTTTAGCGATGAGAACTCTGCCTAATGCACTGCACACAGCGAACGATATAGCTGAAATGCTCTGCAGTGGTGCAGGAAAAATTAACGTACTGTTTAACGATGAGAACTCTGCCAAATGCACTGCACACAGGGAACAGTAGCTGTGAAATGCTCTGCAGGGGCCCAGGGAATATTAGCATAGTGTTTAGCGATGAGAACTTTGCAGAATGCACTGCATTCAGAGAACAGTATAGCTGACATGCTCTGCAGGGGCCCAGGAAATATTAGCATAGTGTTTAGCAAACAGAACTCTGCGGAATGCACTGCAAAAAGGGAAAGGTAGCTGTGAAATGCTCTGCAGGGGCCCACAGAATACTGGCGTACTTTTTAGCGATGAGAACTCTGCCGAATGCACTGCACACAGAGAATGGTATAGCTGAAATGCTCTGCAGGGGCCTAGGAAATATTACCATAATGTTTAGCGATGAGAACTCTACCAAATGCACTGCACACAGTGAACAGTATAGCTGGAATGCTCTAGAGGGGTCCAGGAAATATTAGCGTAGTGTTTAGTGATGAGAACTCTGCCGAATGCACTGCACACAGAGAACGGTATAGCTGAAATGCTCTGCAGGGGCCTAGGAAATATTACCATAATGTTTAGCAATGAGAACTCTACCGAATGCACTGCACACAGAGAACAGTATAGCTGAAATGCTCTGCAGGGGCCCAGGAAAAATTAGCGTACTGTTTAGCAATGAGAACTCTGTCGAATGCACTGCACACAGAGAACGGTATAGCTGAAATGCTCTGCAGGGGCCCAGGAAAAATTAGCATACTGTTTAGCGATAAGAACTCGGCCTAATGCACTGCACACAGAGAATGGTATAGCTGAAATGCTCTGCAGGGGCCCAGGAAATATTAGCGTAGTGTTTAGTGATGAGAACTCTGCTGAATGCACTGCACACAGGGAAAGGTAGCTGTGAATTGCTCTGCAAGGGACCAGGAAAAATTAGCGTACTGTTTAGCGATGAGAACTCTGCTAAATGCACTGCACACAGAGAATGGTAAAGCCGAAATGCTCTGCAGGGGCCCAGGAAATATTAGCGTACTGTTTAGCGATGAGAACTCTGCCTAACTTTTGCCAGCATGCGCCTGAGGCGAGCTGCAGGCGGGACCAGTTTAAGTACTCGGCGGTCACCTGATCCCAACAGCCACTCACTGCTGTGGACGTGCAGAGGGCTGGCACGCCACAGCAGGAAGTGGTAATGCCTTCCCTGCATGTTTATTGGCTAGAAGATGTCGCTAAACATGCGGGAAAGGGAAAAGAAATTGACTCGAGTAACGGGTGGTGTTCGTCTCGAGTACCGAGCATCTCATGTACCCTAATACTCGAACGAGCATCAAGCTTGGACGAGTGTGCTTGCTCATCTCTATACTTGACTCAGCAACTCTTTTAGAATAGTGGGATATATACAAGGTAGCCAGAGGTTCATTCGACTAAGTTGTCCTGGTTTCCCATTTACAATTACTGCAATATTTTCTGAAACTTTTTAGTCTAGGAAAAGACGAAAGATGATGATGGAGCTGGACATTCAGTGTGCCACATTTATTTGTGCATCGGAACATGGAAAGTGTAAGAGGCCTCATGTGAAGTGTTAAAAGGAATTTGTCTCAACTTTTCTGTGAAGGTTGATTTGTATCCTTTAATCCTTGTACTGATCTATTCTGTAATTCTTTCTCTGTTAATCCTGAATCTTTATCTAGTTTTCAGCTTTGAACATTATCTTTGTAGCTTTTAATATGTCTGTTACACAAATGTGAAAAAAAGTGAAAGTAGTGCCCGCGCTCCGTGCCTAGCCGCTTGGAAAGGACTTAATACTCTGATAAAGATATCAAGTCTGAATACAATTTCTTTATTAGCTACGCATTTCGGCAAACATATTATGCCTTTCTCAAGCTATGGATACATATAAAACACAAACGGGTTTAAATACAAGCAAAAACACTTAAATTTCATTTAGCATTTATATACACTGATATCTATCATCAATTTTTTTTTAGCTATATTTATCATGTGTTTATTAATCCGATCATTTTTGGGTTGCCGAAGGCTATTAAATTTTTTTGTTTTATTTCTTTTAAAAATAACTCTAGCTTGTGTTTTTATTGTTTTTTTGGAAACATGATCTTGTCTAATAATTGCCCATTATTTATTTTTTTTTTTTTGAGAATACCCTTTGTAAGGAAGGTTGGAAGAACAACATGCTGTTTCGTCAATTTAAACACATCAAAAGAAAATGTACACAAAAAAAGGATTACATTAAGCAAACAGAAATTATAAGAAATAGATTCAGAGAAAAACATTATCCAATTGAATTGATTAATAATTAGAGATGAGCGAGTGTACTCGGAAAAGCACTACTCGCTCGAGTAATTTGCTTTATCCGAGTATCGCTGTGCTCGTCCCTGAAGATTCGGGTGCCGCTGCGGCTGACAGGTGAGTCGCAGCGGGGAGCAGGGGAGAGCGGGCGGGAGAGAGGGAGAGAAAGATCTCCCCTCCGTTCCTCCCCGCTCTCCCCTGCAGCTCCCCGCTCCGTGCCGGCACCCGAATCTTCAGGGACGAGCACAGCGATACTCGGATAAAGCAAATTACTCGAGCGAGTAGTGCTTTTCCGAGTACGCTCGCTCATCTCTATTAATAATGCAGTCAACAAATTGGAGATAGAAGAAACAAAAACCACTATATCAATGGAGGAAGCAGTTCAGCAAAAAGAGGAAAAATGTAAAGAGTGCAGTGCGTTTTTAACAAAATATAGCAATAATAGCGGTGACATAAAATGTAAACTATAAAAACACAACCTAGAGTTATTTTTAAAAGAAGTAAAACATAAAAAAAATTAATAGCCTAAAGCAGCCCCCCAAAATTGGATTAATAAACACATTATAAATATAACTAAAAAACAATTGAAGATAGATATCGGTGTATATAAATGCTACAAAAAACATGTAAATGTTGTCCTTTAATGGGACACGAAAGAAAGAAGATAACATTAGGAGAAGAAAATATCGCAATCAAACAAAGAATGACTTGCAGTTCAAAGAGAGTTATATCTTCTATAATGCCATTGCGGCTTGCAACATGTAGGATGAACTAAAAATATACTACAAACCCACATAAACCTGCACGGTATCAATATTAAAAATAACTTCAGCTGATCTCCGATGTCCCGCCGCAAGTCGACCCAAGCACAAGCAGGATGGCTAGAAGAGTTCTTCACCGCGCACGGCAGCGGCCCGCGGGATACTGCAGCTGAGGTCCCGACATCATTTCTCTCCTTGCCGGGAGAAGGAGAATACCCAGCTTCTCACTCCTCCTCACCGCAGGACCTGTCACCCAT
Source organism: Eleutherodactylus coqui (assembly GCF_035609145.1). Classification (NCBI taxonomy): domain Eukaryota; kingdom Metazoa; phylum Chordata; class Amphibia; order Anura; family Eleutherodactylidae; genus Eleutherodactylus; species Eleutherodactylus coqui. Next base: position 202,629,346 of record NC_089843.1, on the reverse strand, counting down.
CCTAGAGGACTCCTCCGAGATGAGCACTTTACATAAGTCCCCGGGAGGAGCAGTTCCCCCGATAGCACAGGCATCCAGGGAAAACAATCCCAACGAAGAAGCACAAGGTGCTCGCAAAATGGCGCCGGCTATGCAAAATAAAGGCTTCTCCTATGTTTCCTCATCTGCTAGCCCTCTTAAACAACATCCAAAGTTATCAGGAGAAACGGCAGAAAAAACATATATGCCTCCTATAAATGACTGTATATCCTCAATGCTTACAAGAGAACAACCGGTAACAGAAGCCTTTATAAAATAAACCAGCTGATATACCCGGCTTCGCCCGAGTTAATTTGGTACTGGTGTTTATCTGGTGTTCACACGGAAAGTCTTATGAAGTTGTGGTCAATTTGGAGATACTGAGGAAAAAAATATGTTCACCATTTCTCATGGTTCTTTGCGATATCCAGGAAACACCATGTGGAGGTAACCATGTGACGTTTCCTTTATATAAAATGACATCAGGAAGTGAGAGAATTGAATAATCTAGTTGGGACCCATTAGCTTTTCCTATTTATGACATAATCAATGCTCGTGAAAAATTTAAAGTTTCTATGACATCTGAAAATTAGAGAATTAGACTTTGCACGTAAAATTTGAATGCTAATTATTTTGCACTTAGAATTGAATAATCGAGTTGCGACCTATTAGCTTTTGCTATTTATGACATAATCAATACTCGTCCCAACATAAGCAATGCTTGTGCCAAATTTCACGTTTTTATGACATCGGGAAATAAGAGAATTAGATTACGTAAGTAAAATTTGGACGATAATTCTTTTGCGCTAGATTTGAATAAACAAGTTGTAACCCATTAGCTTTTTCTATATATGACATAATCAATGCTCATGCCAAATTTCAAGTTTTTATGACATCGGGAAGTGAGAGAATTATATTACTCACATAAAATTCTGACACTAATTCTTTTGCGCTAGAATTGAATAATCGAGTTGGGACCTCTTTACTTTTCCTATTTTGGACATAATCTATGCTAGTACCAAATTTCATGTTTCTATGACATCAGGAAGTTGGAGAACTAGTGGCGAGTCAGTGAGTTAGTGAGTGAGTCAGTGAGGGCTTTCATCTTTATATATGGTGTTCACATGGAAAGTCTTATGAAGTTGTGGTTACTTTGGAGATACTGAGGAAAAATATATGTTCACCATTTTGCATAGTTCTTTGCGTTACCCAGGGAACACCACATGGAGGTAACCATGCGACGATTCCTTCATATAAAATGACATTAGGAAGTGAGAGAATTGAATAATCGAGTTGGGACCCATTAGCTTTTCCTATTTATGACATAATCAATACTCGTCCCAAATTTCAAATTTAATTTTGAATAATCAAGTTAGGACTAGAGATGAGCGAACGTACTCGTCCGAGCTTGATACTCGTTCGAGTATTAGCGTGTTCGAGATGCTCGTTACTCGTGACGAGTACCACGCGATGTTCGAGTTACTTTCACTTTCATCTCTGAGACGTTAGCGCGCTTTTCTGGCCAATAGAAAGACAGGGAAGGCATTACAACTTCCCCCTGCGACGTTCAAGCCCTATACCACCCGCTTGCAGAGAGTGGCTGGCGCGATCAAGTGTCACCCGAGTATATAAATCGGCCCCTCCTGCGGCTCGGCACACATTTATTCTGACATAGAGGAGGGAAAGTGCTGTTGGTGCCGGAGCTGCTATAGGGAGAGTGTAAGGAGTATTTTAGGCTTCAAGAACCCCAACGGTCCTTCTTAGGGCCACATCTAACCGTGTGCAGTAGTGTGGAGGCTCCTTTTTGCAGTGTTGCACTTTTTTTTTTTTGTATATCGGCCGTGCAGAGTATTGCGCCCTGCAGTAATTATACATACTCCAGGGCCAGTAGTGGTGGTGAAGCAGGGACAGAAGACATATTTATTGAATATAGGCAGTGGGCCTTTCCAAAAACATTTGGGGAAAAAAATCTATTTGGGCTGCCTGTGACTGTCCTCAGTGTACTGGGTCTGTGCTGGGTGTAGTTGTCCTCCTAATTCATACGCAGCCAGCTAAGTGTTACAGCAGGCTTGCGCAAAATTATTTCCTGGCGTTCCGTAAGCGAAGTCAGCCTCCAACCACAGGCCAATAAGCGACACATTTAGTTACAGCGTTCTGTTTCTGCACTACTGGTAATACACCATGCTGAGGGGTAGGGGTAGGCCTAGAGGACATGGGGCGAGGACGCGGAGGCCCAAGTCAGGGTGTGTGCACAGGCCGAGCTCCTGATCCAGGTGTATCGCAGCCGACTGCTGCGGGATTAGGAGAGAGGCACGTTTCTGGCGTCCGCACATTCATCTCACAATTAATGGGTCCACGCGGTAGACCTTTATTAGAAAATGAGCAGCGTGAGCAGGTCCTGTCGTGGATGGCAGAAAGTGCATCCAGCAATCTGTCGAACACCCAGAGTTCTGCGCCGTCCACTGCTGCAACTCTGAATCCTCTGGCTGCTGCTCCTCCTTCCTCCCAGCCTCCTCACTCCATTACAATGACGCATTCTGAGGAGCAGGCAGACTCCCAGGAACTGTTCCCGGGCCCCTGCCCAGAATGGGCAGCAAGGGTTCCGAATCCTCTCCCACCGGAGGAGTTTGTCGTGACCGATGCCCAACCTTTGGAAAGTTCCCGGGGTCTGGGGGATGAGGCTGGGGACTTCCGGCAACTCTCTCAAGACCTTTCAGTGGGTGAGGAGGACGATGACGATGAGACACAGTTGTCTATCAGTGAGGTAGTAGTAAGGGCAGTAAGTCCGAGGGAGGAGAGCACAGAGGATTCGGAGGAAGAACAGCAGGACGATGAGGTGACTGACCCCACCTGGTTTGCTACGCATACTGAGGACAGGTCTTCAGAGGGGGAGGCAAGGGCAGCAGCAGGGCAGGTTGGAAGAGGCAGTGAGGTGGCCAGGGGTAGAGGCAGGGCCAGATTGAATAATCCACCAACTGTTTCCCAAAGCGCCCCCTCGCGCCATGCCACCCTGCAGAGGCTGAGTTGCTCAAAGGTCTGGCAGTTTTTCACTGAGAGTGCAGACGACCGACGAACAGTGGTGTGTAACTTTTGTCGCGCCAAGATCAGCCGGGGAGCCAACACCACCAGCCTCACCACCACCAGCATGCGCAGACATATGATGACCAAGCACCCCACAAGGTGGGACGAAGGCCGTTCACCACCTCCGGTTTGCACCGCTGCCTCTCCCCCTGTGCCCCAACCTGCCACTGAGATCCAACCCCCCTCTCAGGACACAGGCACTACCGTCATCCGGCCTGCACCCACACCCTCACCTCCGCTGTCCTCGGCCCCATCCACCAATGTCTCAGCGCACCGTCCAGCCGTCACTAGCGCAAGTGTTGGAGTGCAAGTACGCCGCCACGCACCCACACGCTCAAGCGTTAAACGTGCACATAGCCAAATTTATCAGCCTGGAGATGCTGCCGCATAGGGTTGTGGAAACGGAGGCTTTCAAAGGTATGATAATAATAATAATAATAATAATAATAATAATAATAATAATAATAATAATCTTTATTTGTATAGCGCCAACTTATTCCTTATTCTAGTTCTGGGCAACTCCTTTCACTTATTAAACATGTTCAGTTGCAATGTTCTGATTATTGGTAATATATATTGTTTTAACCCCTTGCTGACTTGACTCTTAAAGTGCAAATTTCTCTGTACTGCAGGGTGGTGCCAGTCTTGTGAGACTGCAACAATGGATGGTGCCTCCCAATTTTGTGTTGGTTGCCTTTTTTTAATGCCTGTTTAGGCCACAAGATGGCGCCTCCACCCTATAGACAAAGGTAAACTTTATAGTAGGCCGAAATTCTGTGACATCTCCACTCCCTCCTCTAGTGCCTTGACTTGACGGCGGTGTACGCCGCTCAGAGGAGCGGGGGGGCTTTATTCATTCCTATGCTGGACACGCTTGAAGATTCTACTATTCATCTCAGAGCCTCATCTCGTTTATTGTGGAATATTTGTTGTTTGGGGGGTTTTGTATTTTGTGCATTTGTTTCTTACAAGTTTATGGTACTGGAACTTATGATGTTTTATATATAAAACAATGAAAACAGTTCCCAGTCGCCACTACTTTTCCCGATGTGCCGTCCCAGCCCTGCACGACCACATCTCACGCAACATTGTACGCGCCCTCACCAACGCGGTTACTGCCAAGGTCCACTTAACAAAGGACACGTGGAGAAGCACAGGCGGGCAGAGCCACTACATCTCCCTGACGGCACATTGGGTGAATTTAGTGGAGGCTGGGACAGAGTCAGAGCCTGGGACCGCTCACGTCCTACCCACCCCCAGAATTGCGGGCCCCAGCTCGGTGGTGGTATCTGCGGCGGTGTATGCTTCCTCCACTAAACTACCCTCCTCCTCCTCCTATGCAACCTCTGTCTCGCAATCAAGATGTGTTAGCAGCAGCAGCACGTCGCCAGCAGTCGGTGTCGCGCAGCACAGCAGCACAGCGGTGGGCAAGCGTCAGCAGGCCGTGCTGAAACTACTCAGCTTAGGAGAGAAGAGGCACACGGCCCACGAACTGCTGCAGGGTCTGACAGAGCAGACCGACCGCTGGCTTGCACCGCTGAGCCTCCAGCCGGGCATGGTCGTGTGTGACAACAGCCATAACCTGGTGGCGGCTCGGCAGCTCGGCAGCCTCACGCACGTGCCATGCCTGGCCTACGTCTTTAATTTGGTGGTTCAGCGGTTTCTGAAAAGCTACCCACGCTTGTCAGACCTGCTCAGAAAGGTGCGCTGGCACTGCGCACATTTCCGCAAGTCCCACACGGACGCTGCCACCCTGCGCACCCTGCAACATCGGTTTAATCTGCCAGTGCACCGACTGCTGTGCGACGTGCCCACACGGTGGAACTCTACGCTCCACATGTTGGCCAGGCTCTATGAGCAGCGTAGAGCTATAGTGGAATACCAACTCCAACATGGGCGGCGCAGTGGGAGTCAGCCTCCTCAATTCTTTTGGAGGAATGGCTCCAGGGCAAGTATAAAGAGGGTAGGGGAGAGGGGACACCCCTGCCTAGTGCCATTTTTTATGTCAAAAGGTGGGGAGAGAGAGTTTTTAACCTTGAGCCTTGCGTGGGGCATAGCGTAGAGAGAGAGGATCGCCGACACAAATTTGGGGGGGATATTGAAGTGCAGCAAGACTTGTTCCATATATAGCCAGTTCACGCGATTAAACGCCTTTTCGGCATCTGTGCCTACTAAGGCGAGTGGTATATTGTGGATTTGAGAGAATCTGGCGTACAGGAGTCTTAAACAATTGTCTCTCCCCTCTCTGCCCCCTACAAAGACCGTTTGTTCAGGATTGACAAGGCTTGTGACATGTTTCTCCAAACGTTTTGTTAAGATCTTGGCCCATAATTTCATGTCGAAATTAATCAGGGAGATGGGGCGGTAGCTCCCACAGGATTCTGGATCTTTATTTTCTTTGTGGACAAGGGTAATGTGCCCTTCTTGCGTCTGTCTAGGCAGGGGGGTCCCGCTCAGGAGAGAGTTATAGAGCTCAGTTAATCTGGGGATGAGAGAGGCACTCAGGGATTTGTAATATACCAGGGGAAGGCCATCTGGGCCCGGGCTCTTGCCGGGGGGCAATGAGTTTAGGAGGTCTTCTACCTCCCGTGGAGTGATCGGAGACAGAAAGGATGCGGCCTCACCCTCTTGTATTTTGGGGAGGCTTAGGTCTTTGAGAAAGTAATCAATTTGTTTTTTTTACATTGGGGATGTCTTCCGGGGAGATCGGGTCTCTGAGGTTGTAGAGGTGGGAGTAGAAGGATTGAAACTCTTTGGCGATTTTGGGGGTGGATGTGACACGAAGACCCGTAGGAGATTTGATGGCCTTTATGAGATTCCTTGCTTGGGCTTTTTTAATAAGGGACGACGTAAATTTGCTACCCTTGTTTCCTTGGGCGTATGAAATATGTTTGAGATAAATAAATTTTTTATTAAATTTGGCTTCCAAGAGAAGCTTGAGTTCTGTGCGGAGGGAAGTGAGCTTCTCAGCGGCGGCTGTACTTTGGGAAAGTTTAGTTAAGCGCTCCAACTTAGCAATTTGGATGAGTTTATCATCAATGTCTTTTTGTTGCTTCTTTTTTGCCCTGGAACCGGCGGCAATCAGAAGTCCTCTCGCAAAGGCCTTATGGGCTTCCCACACTATCGGGACTGACAGATCTTCTGAAGCGTTGAGTTGGAAGTATTCCTCCAATGCTTTGCTTAGCTGGGATCTGTCTTCCGCCGAGTCAAGGAGAGAGGGGTTGAGTCTCCATCTCCACTCACGCGGGAGAGAGTTTGGGAGGTGGAGAGTTAGATGGACTGGGGCGTGGTCCGATATGGCCATGGCATCTATCAGGGCTTTTTTTGAATGTTGCAGGAGGGAGGAGGAGATGAAAACATTATCTAAGCGCTGGAAGGAGGAGTGGACATGCGAAAAAAAAGTAAAATCCTTAGTGGACGGGTTTAGGCACCTCCAGGCATCGAGAATATCTAGCTGTGAGAGTCACCGGACGAGTTTACTTAATTTTCTCTGCGATATTTGGGATTTCCCGGACGATGAGTCCATGCCGGGGGATAGAGTGAGATTAAAGTCCCCTCCTAAAATAATCTGGCCAGTAGCGAAGTGTTTGAGCGCTTCTAATTGATTTATAAGCCATGCTATCTGGTCTTTATTAGGGGCATAGAGGTTAGTGAGGGTTATTTTAGTTTCATTAAGGCGTCCCCTCAGAAAGAGAACCCTGCCCTCCTCGTCTGCGTAGCGAGCCTCACAGAAAAAATTGAGGGATTTATGTATTAAGGTTGACACTCCTTTGGAGGCGGAGGAGGGGTGGGAGCTATGAAACGCCACCGGAAACTGACCTCAAGGTAGGGATAAACACCTGTCCCCTTTAAAATGGGTCTCCTGTAGAAACACTACCCCAGAGCCATACCTTTTCAGAAGAAGGGCGGCGTGATGCCTTTTGTTTGGCGAATTCAGTCCATTGACGTTAAAGGTAGTGAACTGAAGAGGTCTCACCATCTCGGAAACGCGTAGCGGGTTGACGGTTTCCTAGCTAGGAGAGAAGAGCGCAAACAGAATTAATTAAATGGACGCCTAGGAGAGAGGTCCGAACGTCGTCTCCTGGACAAGCACCGGAGTTGGGAGGAGAGGGGGGGGGATGTGCAGAGGAGGAGAGGGAGGAACAAGAGGAGGACACGAAAGGGAGGATCGGGTAAAGAAAATTTCTTGCAAACCGCAACACTAAGGTAATAAATTTAGGTCAGCGTGTCCTAAAAATAAAGAGCCCGCTGAGGTGTTGGGCGAGTTGTCTGGCCCTTACAGAGAAGGTCCAACAACTACGTAAACAACGACCTGACCAGGTAGGCGCCCACAGGGACCCAAATTTAACGAGAAAATGCAGTAAACGTATAATCGCTACTAAGGGAGGAAAAACAGCATTAGTGCCGTTAACTTGTTTAGAACAGCAGCAACGAGAACATTGTGTGCATAGTAAATAGTGACCCAAGTCCGCCAGTGGAAGGAGGTCATTTAAAACTAGAAACGCAGCATAAAGTGTTCACAGACCCCCAAGGGAACCAGGCCGGGGGATGGCGAGGCCGTGGAGGCAGCGCGTGGAAGACAAAGTGATGGTTCTAGATGACACCGTTTCTTCAGCCGTCGGGGGCGACAGGAGGATCTTTAGCCTTCTTTTTTTTTGTTTCTGGGCGATTTGAGGTTGCCCGCGACTAGCCAGGATTCCGGAAGAGCCAGCTTAGGGAACTCTGGGAGGGGCAGCCCATTTGGTAGATCTATCGGATCCATCTCGAGGTGTTCCCAGCAGTTGCTGAGGTCGTCTGGAGTACGGATCAATAATCTGCGGCCCTTGTAGGAGATGTTAATGCCGAAGGGAAAGAGCCATGCGTAACGAATGTCTCTAGCCCTGAGGGCTTCCAACAAAGGACGCAAGATTTGCCTCTTTGAAAGGGTAGCAGAGGAAAGATCTTGGAAGATCTGGACCGGAGAGTTTCCATATGTTAGATCTTTCTGTTGTCTGGCAGCCCATCTGCCTTATGTCATCTTTTATTTCTGACATTTCATTAATAAGGGGGCGCAGAGCATTTGTCAGGAGCTCTTTCATAAACCCCCGAGATACAGTTCCTAAGTCCTCTTCATCTGAGGATGTATCACCCTCCCCCTCCTTACTGTATGCAGAAGCAGCCTCCGAGGCCGGCGCCATCTTGCTGGAGGGGTGCGGGGAGCGGGAGCCCCGTTCCTTCAGAAAACGCTGCATCCCCGTCTGGCTCTTGGATGTCCTAGGCGTGCTGGTATGTTCTCCTCCCTTTTCCTTTGCTTGTTTGGGCATTTTGCTGCTATGATCGCTGCTGAGGGATCCCTGAGGACGCCGTTCTGTGGGAGCTCCGGTCCTAAGTGGCCATTTCGCTCCGCAGTCAGGCTCCACCCCCCGCCTCCTCAATTCTTTACAGAAGAGTGGGCCTTGGAAACTTTGAGGAGTCTACCCAGATGGTGAGCGGGGATGCTGCAATCATTAGCGTCACCATTCCTCTGCTATGCCTCTTGAGAAGTTCCCTGCAAAGCATAAAGGCAGACGCTTTGCGCTCGGAAACAGAGGCGGGGGAAGACAGTATGTCGCTGGATAGTCAGAGCACCCTCCTGTCTATATCTCAGCACGTTGAGGAGGAGGAGGAGGAGGAGGGGGAAGAGACAGCTTGGCCCACTGCTGAGGGTACCCATGCTGCTTGCCTGTCATCATTTCAGCGTGTATGGCCTGAGGAGGAGGAGGATCCTGAAAGTGATCTTCCTAGTGAGGACAGCCATGTGTTGCGTACAGGTACCCTGGCACACATGGCTGACTTCATGTTAGGATGCCTTTCTCGTGACCCTCGCGTTACACGCATTCTGGCCACTACGGATTACTGGGTGTACACACTGCTCGACCCACGGTATAAGGAGAACCTTTGCACTCTCATACCCGAAGAGGAAAGGGGTTTGAGAGTGATGCTATACCACAGGACCCTGGCGGACAAGCTGATGGTAAAATTCCCATCCGACAGTGCTAGTGACAGAAGGCGCAGTTCCGAGGGCCAGGTAGCAGGGGAGGCACAGAGATCAGGCAGCATGTACAGCCCAGGCAGGGGAACACTCTCTAAGGCCTTTGAGAGTTTTCTGGCTCCCCAGCAAGACTGTGTCACTGCTCCCCAGTCAAGGCTGAGTCGGCGGGAGCACTGTAAAAGGATGGTGAGGGAATACGTAGCCGATCGCACGACCGTCCTCCGTGACGCCTCTGCCCCCTACAACTACTGGGTGTCGAAGCTGGACACGTAGCCTGAACTCGTGCTGTATGCCCTGGAGGTGCTTGCTTGTCCTGCGGCTAGCGTCTTGTCAGAGACGGTGTTTAGTGCGGCTGGGGGAATCATCACGGATAAGCGTACCCGCCTGTCAACCGACAGTGCCGACAGGCTTACACTCATCAAGATGAACAAAGCCTGGATTTCCCCAGACTTCTCTTCTCCAACAGCGGACAGCAGCGATACCTAAGCAATACGTAGGCTGCACCCGCGGATGGAAGCATCGTTCTCTATCACCATCAAAAACGGGGACCTTTTAGCTTCATCAATCTGTGTATTCTATTCATCCTCCTCCTCCTGCTCCTCCTCCTGAAACCTGACGTAATCATGCCGAACAAGGCTCAGTCATATAATTTTTGTAAACAATTTTTATACGTTTCAATGCTCATTAAAGCGTTGAAACTTACACCTGAACCAATTTTTATTTTAACTGGGCTGCCTCCAGGCCTAGTTACAAATTAAGCCACATTAACCAAAGTGATTAATGGGTTTCACCTGCCCTCTTGGTTGGGCATGGGCAATTTTTCTGAGGTACATTAGTACTGTTGGTACACCAATTTTTTTGGGCCCTCGCCTACAGTGTAATCCAATTAATTTTTTGCCCACCTGCATTAAAGCTGACATTACATCAGCTGTGCTGGACACTGCAATGGGATATATTTATGTACCGCTGGTGGGTTCCAGGGAGCCACCCATGCTGTCGGTCCACACGGAGTTGTAACTGCATGTGTCCACTTCTAAAGAACCACAGCCTGACTGGGGCATGCAGTGTGGGCCGAAGCTCACCTGCATTAAACATGACATTACCTCAGCTTTGATGGGCAATGCAATGGGATATATTTATGTACCGCCGGTGGGTTCCAGGGAGCCACCCATGCTGTCGGTCCACACGGAGTTGTAACTGCATGTGTCCACTTCTAAAGAACCCCAGTCTGACTGGGGCATGCAGTGTGGGCCGAAGCCCACCTGCATTAAACATGACATTACCTCAGCTGTGCTGGTCACTGCAATGGGATATATTTATGTACCGCCGGTGGCTTCCTGGCACCCACCCATGCTGTCGGTCCACACGGAGTTGTAACTGCATGTGTCCACTTCTAAAGAACCCCAGTCTGACTGGGGCATGCAGTGTGGGCCCAAGCCCACCTGCATTAAACATGACATTACCTCAGCTGTGATGGGCAATGCAATGGGATATATTTATGTACCTCCGGTGGGTTCCAGGGAGCCACCCATGCTGTCGGTCCACACGGAGTTGTAACTGCATGTGTCCACTTCTAAAGAACCCCAGTCTGACTGGGGCATGCAGTGTGGGCCCAAGCCCACCTGCATTAAACATGACATTACCTCAGCTGTGATGGGCAATGCAATGGGATATATTTATGTACTGCCGGTGGGTTACAGGGAGCCACCCATGCTGTTCGTCCACACGGACTTCACAATAGGGAGTTGTACCTGCCTGTGTCTACTTATAAAAAACCCCAGTCTGACTGGGGCATGCAGTGTGGGCCGAAGCCCACCTGCATTTAATCTGACATTAGCTCTGCTGTCCAGGGCACTGCAATGGGATACATTTATGTACAGCCGGTGGGTTCCAGGGAGCCACCCATGCTGTGGGTGCACACGGAATTCCCATTGCGGAGTTGTACCTGCCTGTGACTATTTATTAAAAAACGCGGTCTGACTGGGGCATGCAGACACCTTGACAGAATGAATAGTGCGTGGCACATAGTTTCCCCATTGCTATGCCCACGTGTGCAGCTCCTGATGGCGGTGGCACAGGATTATATTTCTCATTGCTTCTTTACAGCATTGTGGGCTATCGTCCTGCCCCTTTTAAAGAGGGTCGCTGCCCAGCCGTGCCAACCCTCTGCAGTGTGTGCCTGCGGTTCCTCCTCATGGCAGACGCACTTATAAATAGACATGAGGGTCTGCGTGGCATGATGGCAGCTGAAGGCTGCGCAGGGACACTTTGGTGTGTGCTGTGGACATTGGTTCGTGCGGGGGGGGGGGGTTGGGCAGCATGTAACCCAGGAGAAGTGGCAGCGGAGTGTCATGCAGGCAGTGATTGTGCTTTGTTGGAGGTAGTGTGGTGCTTAGCTAAGGTATGCATTGCTAATGAGGGCTTTTCAGAAGTAAAAATTGTTGGGGGGGCACTCTTGCCGCTATTGTGGCTTAATAGTGGGACCTGGGAACTTGAGATGCAGCCCAACATGTAGCCCCTCGCTTGCCTTATCCGTTGCTGTGTCGTTCTCATCACTTTCTTGAATTGCCCAGATTTTCACAAATGGAAACCTTAGCGAGCATCGGCGATATACAAAAATGCTCGGGTCGCCCATTGACTTCAATGGGGTTCGTTATTCGAAACAAACCCTCGAGCATCACAAAATTTTCATCCCGAGTAACGAGCACCCGAGCATTTTGGTTCTCGCTCATCTCTATTAAATTATACTAAAACAAGTGTTCATATAAATGCAACAAAAAGTTTGTTGGCCAGTGAACCAAGTTGCGACCCCTTTACTTTTACTATTTAGGATCAAAAGAATAGTTATGGCAAATTTCAAGTTTGTGCGGTACAGATATGTGTTATTAGTTACATTGCATAGAGGCTCACTTACTTTTGCACTTAGAATTGAATAATCAAATTGCAACCCCTTTATTTTTTCCTATTTAGGATCTAAAGAATGGCTGTGCCAAATTTTATGTTTGGTCAATAATGGAAAGTTAGAGAATTAGATTAGGTACATAACATAGTAGATCACTTACTTTTGTGCTAGAATTGAATAATCAAGTCGTGACCCCTTTACTTTATATACAACCTGAAAAATGGTTGTGACAAATTTCAAGCTTGTATGACACAGGGAAGTTAGAGAATTAGTGACGAGTCAGTAAGTGAGTCAGTCAATCAGGCAGTCAATCAGCAGCTGGTATAAGTTATACATCTCACTGTATATAGTGATATCGACCATGCTGGTATAACCTGGGTATCTCCTGTATATTATTTCACACTTTATATAAAATTTTAAAAAAACGTATCAGAAACCTGCATATGGTATTGTTATAATCCACCACTGTTTTTTATTAGTGTACGCAGTTTCTTAGAAACACATGTAGTTTTTGAATACCGCATAGAGATTTTTTTTTAAATGGACAGTAGAGACAGCGCCTTGGGGTTCAGATAAGGCTGATAAAAAGCCGTGAGATAACCAATCCACATGCGATCCATATTTAGTGGAAAGCTGCAATAGTAAGAAATAAACCCCCCATCAAGATATGGTAGGGGTCACGCAATCAGAATGATTAAAATCCTACTGCGCTCATACAAAAATAGATGGGAATATACCCACTCTTGAGAAGCGAGAAAATCAACCCAGCTCTCCCAGGTCAGCTATCTTCCCCTTCTAAATCCAGGAGAGCTTTGTATGAATATGGTGCAGAGTCCAACATCCTATGTCAGGTCCGTAGATATCAATAATCACTCTATGTAGCAGAAATTGGACCTTTCTGCTACATGGAGTGATTGTGGATATCTACTGACCTGAAATAGGATGTTAATGAAAAACGTTAGAGAGCGCCACAGGCAGATCCGCTCCACACCCCCTGGGATATGCGGAAGTAATCCCAATGCGTCTTCTCCTCAGCACTCCAATCCTTTCAACTGAAGGAGAGCTGCAGATGCAAGCTGGGGGCTCTGATAACAGAGCTCACCCAGATAAAACAATGAACAAATAGTCAGAAAAAGAAGAATCTGCGCTCAAAGATGGAGTGAGCTGAGGACGAATTCACATAGAAATAAATAGTGAGGTATGACACTTACTTGAAAGGAGGGGGGTATGATGCACAGATGCCCCCTCCACAGAGTGTCCTCAACACAGTACAGAGCTATGCTCCAAGATGCATAGTAATAGTCCAGGAGTTTTCAAGTCAAAAGAAACTTTTTATTAAGGCAACGCGTTTCAGTGCAACAAAGCACCTTTCTCAAGCCATATATATACAATAAAAGTACAGTGTATACAAGTATTTATACATTTCACAAAGACTTACCCTTCCCATGCTTGTTAGTGCCGTGTGTTCAGCGTCCCTGGGAGTGGGCGTTTGTTGATGACGTCAGCAACATTGTGCAGTGTGCTGACGGAACTATATAACCTTTATATTGTTACGTTCCCTAAAAGGTGGAACTTTACTAAAAATACATAAAATTAATCATGAAAAAAAAAAATATATACACTACCGTTCAAAAGTTTGGGGTCACATTGAAATGTCCTTATTTTTGAAGGAAAAGCACTGTACTTTTCAATGAAGATAACTTTAAACTAGTTCTAACTTTAAACAAATGCACTCTATACATTGCTAATGTGGTAAATGACTATTCTAGCTGCAAATGTCTGTTTTTTTGTGCAATATCTACAAAGGTGTATAGAGGCCCATTTCCAGCAACTATCACTCCAGTGTTCTAATGGTACAATGTGTTTGCTCATTGGCTCAGAAGGCTAATTGATGATTAGAAAACCCTTGTGCAATCATGTTCACACATCTGAAAACAGTCTAGCTCGTTACAGAAGCTACAAAACTGACCTTCCTGTGAGCAGATTGAGTTTCTGGAGCATCACATTTGTGGGGTCAATTAAACGCTCAAAATGGCCAGAAAAAGAGAACTTTCATCTGAAACTCGACAGTCTATTCTTGTTCTTAGAAATGAAGGCTATTCCATGCGAGAAATTGCTAAGAAATTGAAGATTTCCTACAACGGTGTGTACTACTCCCTTCAGAGGACAGCACAAACAGGCTCTAACCAGAGTAGAAAAAGAAGTGGGAGGCCGCGTTGCACAACTAAGCAAGAAGATAAGCACATTAGAGTCTCTAGTTTGAGAAACAGACGCCTCACAGGTACCCAACTGGCATCTTCATTAAATAGTACCCGCAAAACACCAGTGTCAACATCTACAGTGAAGAGGCGGCTGCGGGATTTTGGGCTTCAGGGCAGAGTGGCAAAGAAAAAGCCATATCTGAGACTGGCTAATAAAAGAAAAAGATTAAGATGGGCAAAAGAACACAGACATTGGACAGAGGAAGACTGGAAAAAAGTGTTGTGGACGGATGAATCCAAGTTTGAGGTGTTTGGATCACAAAGAAGAACGTTTGTGAGACGCAGAACACATGAAAAGATGCTGGAAGAATGCCTGACGCCATCTGTTAAGCATGGTGGAGGTAATGTGATGGTCTGGGGTTGCTTTGGTGCTGGTAAGGTGGGAGATTTGTACAGGGTAAAATGGATTCTGAATAAGGAAGGCTATCACTCCATTTTGCAACGCCATGCCATACCCAGTGGACAGCGCTTGATTGGAACCAATTTCATCCTACAACAGGACAATGACCCTAAACACACCTCCAAATTGTGCAAGAACTATTTACAGAAGAAGCAGGCAGCTGGTATTCTATCGGTAATGGAGTGGCCAGCTCAGTCACCAGATCTGAACCCCATTGAGCTGTTGTGGGAGCAGCTTGACCGTATGATACGCCAGAAGTGCCCATCCAACCAATCCACCTTGTGGGAGATGCTTCTAGAAGCGTGGGGTGCAATTTCTCAAGCTTACCTCAACAAATTAACAGCTAGAATGTCAAAGGTGTGCAATGCTGTAATTGCTGCAAAAGGAGGATTCTTTGACGAAAGCAAAGTTTGATGTAAAAACAATGTTATTTCAAATACAAATCATTATTTCTAACCTTGTCAATGTCTTGACTCTATTTTCTATTCATTTCACAACGCATGGTGGTGAATAAGTGTGACTTTTCATGGAAAACACAAAATTGTTTGGGTGACCCCAAACTTTTGAACGGTAGTGTATATAATATCATTAATAAACACGACTTCTATAGCTAACAGGCCGTGGGAAAGGACCTGTGTGACGCTATCAGCGTCAGTCTATCACCTGACTTATGTCACATGATACCTCCGGCTTTACAAGGTAACTGGGCAACGGAGGTGGAGCCTGGTGACGCGTTATGCGTCATAATCATACATGCCAGGTCTCAGGCCGTGGGAAAGGACCTGTGTGACGCTACCAGCGTCAGTCTATCACCTGACTTATGTCACATGATACCGCCGGCGTTACAAGGTAACTGAGCAACGGAGGTGGAGCCTGGTGACGTGTTATGCGTCATGATCATACGTACCGGGTATCTGAGTTTAGTACCGGTGTTACCCGGTTTACTCAGCACCGGGGGCGGGATCTAATGCTGCGCAGTACGTCACTACCTAACGTAGCACATATTGGCACATGATGGCACAGAAGACGCAGATCGCGTCACTATATCACACAGTATAATTACCAGAATAGCTATGGCATTATATGGTTGCCAAGCAACCATAATGGCATTTCCTAACTTTAGCTGTTTTACTGTTTCGGATTTTTGCTGTCCAGGGTTTAATGACTATTCTGAACCCAAAACATCTGATTCTAAAAAATATCTGATTCTAAAAAATATATATATCAATGGCCCAAATTGAAAGTGAAAAGAAATGATCATAAATACATATACACATTATATACTATTATATACTATTTATATATATTCTTTCTAAATAGATTTTTAGCCATTATTATTATGATTGTAATGGTATATGTTTTTTACCCCCTAATGTGTATATGTATTTATTATCATTTCTTTTCATTTTCAATTTGGGCCATTGATATATATATTTTTTAGAATCAGATATTTTTTAGAATCAGATGTTTTGGGTTCAGAATAGTCATTAAACCCTGGACAGCAAAAATCCGAAACAGTAAAACAGCTAAAGTTAGGAAATGCCATTATGGTTGCTTGGCAACCATATAATGCCATAGCTATTCTGGTAATTATACTGTGTGATATAGTGACGCGATCTGCGTCTTCTGTGCCATCATGTGCCAATATGTGCTACGTTAGGTAGTGACGTGCTGCGCGGCATTAGATCCCGCCCCCGGTGCTGAGTAAACCGGGTAACACCGGTACTAAACTCAGATACCCGGTACGTATGATCATGACGCATAACGCGTCACCAGGCTCCACCTCCGTTGCTCAGTTACCTTGTAACGCCGGCGGTATCATGTGACATAAGTCAGGTGATAGACTGACGCTGGTAGCGTCACACAGGTCCTTTCCCACGGCCTGAGACCTGGCATGTATGATTATGACGCATAACGCGTCACCAGGCTCCACCTCCGTTGCCCAGTTACCTTGTAAAGCCAGAGGTATCATGTGACATAAGTCAGGTGATAGACTGACGCTGATAGCGTCACACAGGTCCTTTCCCACGGCCTGTTAGCTATAGAAGTCGTGTTTATTAATGATATTATATATATTTTTTTTTTTTCATGATTAATTTTATGTATTTTTAGTAAAGTTCCACCTTTTAGGGAACGTAACAATATAAAGGTTATATAGTTCCGTCAGCACACTGCACAATGTTGCTGACGTCATCAACAAACGCCCACTCCCAGGGACGCTGAACACACGGCACTAACAAGCATGGGAAGGGTAAGTCTTTGTGAAATGTATAAATACTTGTATACACTGTACTTTTATTGTATATATATGGCTTGAGAAAGGTGCTTTGTTGCACTGAAACGCGTTGCCTTAATAAAAAGTTTCTTTTGACTTGAAAACTCCTGGACTATTACTATGCATCTTGGAGCATAGCTCTGTACTGTGTTGAGGACACTCTGTGGAGGGGGCATCTGTGCATCATACCCCCCTCCTTTCAAGTAAGTGTCATACCTCACTATTTATTTCTATGTGAATTCGTCCTCAGCTCACTCCATCTTTGAGCGCAGATTCTTCTTTTTCTGAAATAGGATGTTGGACTCTGCACCACATTCATACAAAGCTCTCCTGGATTTAGAGGGGGGAGATATCTACCCTGGGACCCCTGGGTTGATTTTCTCCCCTCTCTCGAGTGAGTATATTCCCATGCATAGTTTTTTTTTATGTGTTTCAAAAATGCAACAAACACCCTGAAAACAGCATAGGGGCTGCAAACTAATTTGCACATAGTCCAGGAAATAAGTCATGTTTGGAAAGCTTAT
The DNA here is from genome assembly GCF_035609145.1 of Eleutherodactylus coqui. Taxonomy (NCBI): domain Eukaryota; kingdom Metazoa; phylum Chordata; class Amphibia; order Anura; family Eleutherodactylidae; genus Eleutherodactylus; species Eleutherodactylus coqui. The sequence continues at coordinate 202,611,875 of NC_089843.1, read as the reverse complement.
GCCAAGCGGTCTAGCTCATGTATGTAAGTTCATTTTGCAGCTGTATGCAGCATGCCTTAGCTATGCGTACAGGTTCAGGAGGAGGGGGGCCTGACCTGAACTTTTGCACTCCGGCACTTGAGCCTTTAGCTACACCCCTGATGAAGAAAATAAAGAAGATGAGCGGCGCCAGAAGTGGATGATTACTAAAAATGCATCATAAGATGCTGCTTTATTAGATCCAAGTCCAGTGGTAAAAACAACGTTTCGACCCGCGCAGGGGTCTTTTTCAAGTCTAGCTACACCCCTTGTAGGTAAGATGAACATGTTGGTGCCCCTGAGCTCAATCAGCTTGTCACTGCTGATCAGTTGCCTGCTTCCACTCAAGGATGGGCAGCTAACAGTTCTGAGAGTGTTAATGGGGTCACATCCTCACCAAAAGAGTCAACACCCCAAAACGGTTAGACTCCTGCTCAGTGGTAGTTTTAGCCCTGTTAGATTGATCAATATGATAGATAGATAAACATAAATGTTTAATATATTATGAAATATTCCTACAGATGCTGAGAACTGTATTAATTGCCAAAGTGATGAATGGCTAAATGTGAAGAGAGACCGATGTCTGCCCAAAGTCCTTGAATTCCTCTCCTACCAGAATGATACAATGGCTTCTGTATTTTCTGGTGTCTCAGTCTTTGGATGTCTTGTGACAGGCTTCATATTTAGAATATTTATTTCCCACCAGGACACTCCTATTGTTAAAGCTAATAACCGGGACCTGAGTTATCTCCTTCTGTTCTCCATCATCCTCAGCTTCCTCTCCATCTTCATGTCTCTTGGTTGTCCAACTGATGTAACTTGTAGATTCCGGGAAACCAGTTTTGGGATTTTTTTTTCAGCAGCCGTCTCTTCACTTTTCGCAAAGACTGTTATGTTCTGTGTAGCTTTTCAAAGCCTGGAAGCGCCTGGAGAAAATGGCTGAATGTGAAGCTGCCCTATACCATAGTGCTGTTGTGTTCATCTATACAAGTTGTTATCTGTGTTATCTGGTTGTCTATTTCTCCTCCATTCCAGGACTTTGACACTCAATCTTATCCTGGAAAGATCATCATTCAGTGTAATGAAGGCTCAGATGTTTGCTTCTACTCCATGTTGGGTTATATGGGGCTCCTGGCAGCGGTGAGCTTTGTTCTGGCTTTCAAGGTGAGGACATTACCGGACAGTTTTAATGAAGCCAAGTACATCACCTTCAGCATGCTGCTGTTCTGCAGTGTCTGGATCTTCATGATCCCAGCTTATTTGAGCACCAGAGGGAAATACATTGTAGTAGTTGAGATATTTGCAGTGACGGCATCCAGCATTGGACTTTTAGGTTGTGTGTTTTTCCCCAAATGTTTTATTATTATGTTTAAAAATGAAATGAATAGAAAAACTGATTTGCTAGGAAAAAGGAAATAATCTTAAAAAAATATAAGCCCCGGATAATAAAGAGTAGTACAGCTTGAACATATCTTGTCAAACCATCTACTTCTGGTAAAGTCACAGGTGACCCACCCACTTATCATATCTCTTTAACCCACCCCCTCCCCTCTTCTTGTAGAAGTGTAAGTGGCCATACCCTTAAGTACAGTTCATCAACCCACCCCATCCCTGGAGTAGTGAAGGTCCCAGCCTATGACTTACCAGCATTCTCCTGAATCGCTGCAGCCCTCTCTATTCTCTTTATCATCTCCAATTGTTATTATCGTAGCCACCGTATAAAAAGTCACACAGCACACTGTTACAAAGTTTAATTGAACAATCAGGGCTCCCACACACGTATTTTTAACGCGATTGTCAATGGGACTTTCTAATGTTAAAAGTACAATGCAACGCAACTTTTTTGTGCATTGTGTTTTTAACATTAGAAAGTCCCATTGACAATCGCGTAAAAAAAAAAACACACAGCGTTAAAAAGACGCAAGTGTGTGGGAGCCCTCACAAGTATGAACAGGCTCATAAAAGTGTGTGAAACTTCCCACAATAAGACATTTTCTTTTGAGCAATACAGCAGCTAGAATTTATAAGCAAACATCATATAATATTCACATAGATAGATTTTTTTATTCTTTTTTTAATTATTTTTTTGTCCCGACTATGGCTTTTATTTGCATTATGTATGGAGTGCAGCACGTTAGATCTAGGAATAACAGTGCCCTTGTAAATAAATTCTATTTTATCCTTCCATGTTGTAATATTTCTGCTCTGTAACAATGTGTTTAGTAAAAACACAGCTTTTTTAAAACAGTGTGGGAAGTAATTACGCTGTAAAATATTACTAATTTCATCATCATAACATCTGTTACCCATATCACTGGAAGCTGTCGCCCCTTTTCAACCATTGTAGCTCAATGCTGGTTAAGCCTGATATTGCAAAGAGGACTGTGTGTGATGCCGTCCAGAATAACAATGAAGCATGCAAGTTTGTGCTACTAGAATGTGGGCGACTCCATGGTTTGCAAATGAGCTTAAATTCTACACTCAAGGTCCCAGTATTTCAATTATAAGCAGTATTTCTCGGTAGTGCTGTTGGCAGCTGGTGATAGCAACTATTACTATTTGCTTGTGAATATTGGGGCCTTTGGAAGCATTGTGTATGCTCTCATTTTCAGGGCTTCCCAAATCGGTCAGCAACTTTGTGCCGACCAGCTGTACTCGCCAAGACCATGGGTTCTTCCTGGCTTGTTATGTCCATTTGTCATTGTAGCGGATGAGGGATTTGGTCTAAGGTTTCAGGAGATTATTCCACAGTGTCCTTCAGTATTGAAAACATCTGTGCATTAATTAGAGCTTGCGTGGTTTTGCATAATTATTGCCAGGACGTTGATGCACGTTGGAATTTAGAAGAGGCTTTAACTCCAACTCGCCCTGCGGATGTTGAGGATGACTCCACGCTGCATGGCAGACCAGCAGCATCTGTCCTCTGAGTCAGGGACATCTTCAAGGACTACTTTCTGAGTCCTCGGGTGCAGTTGCGTGGCACATGAATTACGTACAAGGAACCAAGTGAACTGTTCTCTCCAAACAGTATTTTTTTACATCGGTTGCACTTCCATTTTTGTTTATATATACATATAAATAATGAATGTCTGTCTGTCTGTTTGTCCTTTATGCATTACTACACCATTCATCTGATTGCCATGAAACTTTGGGAAGTTGTTGAGTACACTCCTGCGATGGTTTCTGGCATAGTACATCTATCCTACGATTGACGACAGTTATGCCCCCCAGATGTAGATCATGCGATTTCCATCTCAAGCACGAAAGAAAAAGGCATTACTAGCAACAGGATGCATGTTCAACTACAAAATGATGCATCCGCCAAACATTTCCCAAACAAATTGCTGGATATTGGGAATGCTGAGGTAAAATGAAAGCTACGCTGTGATTGGTTGCTATCTAAATATGTAAAGGTGAAAGCCCTCACTGACTCACTCACTCACTGGCTCGCCACTAATTCTCTCACTTCCCGATGTCGTAGAAACATGAAATTTGTCACAAGCATAGATTATGTCCAAAATAGGAAAAGGAAATATGTTCCAACTCGATTATTCAATTCTAGTGCAAAAGAATTAGCATCCAAATTTTATGTATGGAATCTAGTTCTGTCACTTCCCGATGACATAAAATCTTGAAATTTGGCACGAGCATTGATTATGTCATAAATAGGAAAAGCTAATGGGTCCGAACTTGAATATTCAATTCTAGCGCAAAAGAGTTAGCATTCAAATTTTAGGTACGTAATTGAATTCTCTCACTTCCTGATGTCATCTATATATATATATATACTAGCTGATATACCCGGCTTCGCCCGAGTTAATTTGGTACTGGTGTTTATCTGGTGTTCACACGGAAAATCTTATGAAGTCGTGGTTACTTTAGAGATACCGGAAAAACATATGTTCACCATTTTGCATAGTTCTCTGCGTTACCCAGGAAACACCACGGGGAGGTAACCATGCAACGTTTCCTTTATATAAAATGACATCATGAAGTGAGAGAATTAAATTCCATACGTAAAATTTGGACGCTAATTCTTTAGCGCTAGAATTGAATAATCGAGTTGGGACCCAATTACTTTTCCTATTTTTGAGATAATCTATGCTTGTGCCAAAATTCATGTTTCTACGACATCGGGAAGTTGGAAAACTTTTGGCGAGTCAGTCAGTGAGTCAGTGAGTGAGTCAGTGAGGGCTTTCAGCTTTATATATATAGACTAGCTTACCCGTCGCGCGTTGCTGCAAAGACAGACAGACATACATTAATTCGTTTTTATATATCTAGATAACAACCAATCACAGCGCAGCTTAAATGTTACCTCAGCTTTATAATATATAACAACCAATCACAGTGCAGCTTTCATGTTACCTCAGCAGTAAGAGAAATAGCAACCAATCACAGCGCAACTTTTATTCTTCCTCAGCAATATAAAAAATAGCAACCAATCACAGCGCAGCATTCATTTTACCTCAGCGGTATAATATATAGCAACCAATCACAGCACAGCTTTCATTTTACCTCAGCATTCTCAATATCCAGCAATTGTCTTGCAAAACGTTCGGCGGATGCATCATTTTGTAGTTGAACACGCTTGCTCGTAATGCCTTTTGCTTTTGTGCTTGAGATGGAAATCAAATGATCTTTGTCTGGGGGGCATAACTGTCGACGATGCCCACACGCGCACCACCTATCATAGGATAGTTGTACTATGCCAGTAATCCTCCCAGGAGTGTATTCAACAACTTCCCAAAGTTTCATGGCTGAGAGCTGCCCCTGATTGGTCCCTGCGCTGAGCTAATCAGAGGCAGCACTCACTCACCCATTCATGAATTCATGAATGGGTGATTGAGAGCTGCCTCTGATTGGTGAGGTTGTGACCAATCAGAGGCAGCTCATTAAGCAGGCAGGGATTTTAAATCCAATACTACAGAAAGCAGTTCAGGAGAACTGCCGGTCAGACGCGGCTGAACTCCGGCTGCAGCGGAGAGGTGAGTATACATTTTTTTTTTATTTTTACACATTTTAGGATCATTTTCAGGTAAGGGCTTATATTTTTAAGCCCTTCCCGAAAATTCCTCCCGCGCTCGCTGGCAGCCCATTGCTTTCAATGGAGCTGGCTGTATTGCCGGCTCCATTGAATTCAATGGGCTAACATCGTTCTTCTCTGCCGCAGCTGTTACAGCTATGGCAGAGGAGAACGATCTTTATGCTGACAGTGCGGGGGGGGGGGGGTCTCACTCTTGCCACTATTGTGGCTTAATAGTAAGACCTCGGAGCCCGAAATGCAGCCCTGCATGTTGCTCTTCGCCTGTCCTATCCATTTATGTGTTTTTTACATGACTTTGGTGATTTGCTAAGATTTTCACAAATCAAAACCTTAGCAGAGCACCAGTCATATACAAAAATGCTCGAGTCGCCCATTGACTTCAATGGGGTTCGTTACTCGAAAAGAACTCTCGAGCATCACTAAAAGTTCGACTCGAGTAACGAGCACTCAAGCATTTTGGTGCTCGCTCATCTCTAGACATAATCAATGCTTGTGTCAAATTTCATGTTTCTATGACATTGGGAAGTGAGAAAATTAGATTCCGTACGTAAAATTTGGACGCTAATTCTTTGGTGTTTAGAAGTGAATAATCGAGTTGGGACCCATTAGCTTTTCCTATTTATGACATAATCAATGCTTGTGCCAAATTTCAGACATACATACATACATTCGTTTTTATATATCTAGATAACAACCAATCACAGTGCAGCTTTCAAGTTACCTCAGCGGTATAATATATAACAACCAATCACAGCGCAGCTTTCATGTTACCTCAGTGGTATAATATATAACAACCAATCTCAGCGCAGCTTTCATGTAACCTCAGTAGTATAAGAAGTAGCAACCAATCACAGCACAGCTTTCATGTTGCCTCAGCAGTATAATATATAGCAACCAATCACAGCACAGCTTTCATGTTACCTCAGCAGTATAAGAAATAGCAACCAATCACAGCACAGCTTTCATTTTACCTCAGCATTCTCAATATCCAGCAATTGTCTTGCGAAACGTTTGGCGGATGCATCATTTTGTAGTTGGACACGCATCCTGTTGCTCGTAATGCCTTTTGCTTTCGTGCTTGAGATGGAAATCAAATGATCTTTGTCTGGGGGGCATAACTGCCGATAATGCTCACACGCGCGCCACCTATCGTAGGATAGTTGTACTATGCCAGTAATCTTCCCAGGAGTGTACTCAACAACTTCCCAAAGTTTCATGGCGATTGGATGAATGGTGCAGTAATGCATAAAGGACAGACAGACATACATTCACTTATATATATATATATATATATATATAGATATATATATATAGATATATATATATATATATAGATATATAGATGACATCAGGAAGTGAGAGAATTAGATTCCGTACGTAAAATTGGGACGCTAATTTTTTTGTGCTTAGAATTGAATAATCGAGTTGGGACCCATTAACTTTTCCTATTTATGACACAATCAATGCTCGTGCCAAATTTCAAGTTTCTATTACATTGGGAAGTGATGGAATTAGATTCCGTACGTGAAATTGGGACGCTAATTTTTTGGCGCTTATAGTTGAATAATCCAGTTGGGACCCATTAACTTTACCTATTTATGACATAATCAATGCTCATGCCAAATTTCAAGTTTCTATGACATTGGGAAGCGAGAAAATTAGATTCCGTATGTAAAATTTTGACGCTAATTCTTTGGCGCTTACAATTGAATAATCGAGTTAGGACCCATTAACTTTTCCTATTTATGACATAATCAATGCTCATGCCAAATTTCAAGTTTCTATGATATTGGGAAGTGAGACAATTACATTCCGTACGTAAAATTTGGACGCTAAATCTTTTGCGCTTAGAATTGAATAATCGAGTTGGGACCCATTAGCTTTTCCTATTTATGACAAAATCAATGCTCGTGCCAAATTTCAAGTTTCTATAATATTGGGAAGTGAGAAAATTACATTCCGTACGTAAAATTTGGATGCTAAATCTTTTGCGCTTAGAATTGAATAATCGAGTTGGGACCCATTAGCTTTTCCTATTTATGACATAATCAATGCTCGTGCCAAATTTCAAGTTTCTATGACATTGGGAAGTGAGAAAATTAGATTCCGTGCGTAAAATTTGGATGCTAATTCTTTTACGCTTAGAATTGAATAATCGAGTTGGGACCTATTGGCTTTTTCTATTTATGACATAATCAATGCTCCTGCCAAATGTCATGTTCCTATGACATTAGGAAGTGAAAAAATTAGATTTCGTACGTAAAATTTGGACGCTAATTCTTTTGTGCTTAGAATTGAATAATCGAGTTGGGACCCATTAACTTTTCCTATGTATGACATAATCAATGCTCATGCCAAATTTCATGTTTCTACGACATTGGGAAGTGAGAGAATTGGTGGCAATGATGGAAATCAAACGATCTACGTGGGGGGAGGGGGGGGGGCGTAACTGTCGACGCTTGCACGCGCGCCATTTATCATACGATAGTTGTACTATGCCTATAATCTTCCCAGGAGTGTACTCAACAACTTCCCAAAGTTTCATGGCGATCGGATGAATGGTGTAGTAGCGCATAGAGGACAAACAGACAGACACGCAGACAGACACGAAGACAGACACGCATACATTCAATTTTATATATATAGACTAGCGTACCCGTTGCGCGTTGCCGCGAAGACAGACATACATACATACATACATTCGTTTTTATATATCTAGATAACAACCAATCACAGCGCAGCTTTCAAGTTACCTCAGCGGTATAATATATAACAACCAATCACAGCACAGCAGCTTTCATGTTACCTCAGCAGTATAATATATAGCAACCAATCACAGCACAGCTTTCATGTTACCTCAGCGGGATAATATATAGCAACCAATCACAGCACAGCTTTCATGTTACCTCAGCAGTATAAGAAATAGCAACCAATCAGAGCACAGCTTTCATTTTACCTCAGCAGTATAAGAAATTGCAACCAATCACAGCACAGCTTTTTATTTTACCTCAGCATTCTCAATATCCAGCAATTGTCTTGCGAAACGTTCGGCGGATGCATCATTTTGTAGTTGAACACGCATCCCGTTGCTCGTAATGCCTTTTGCTTTTGTGCTTGAGATGGAAATCAAACGATCTTTATCTGGGGGGCATAACTGTCGACGATGCTCGCAGGATAGTTGTACTATGCCAGTAATCTTCCCAGGAGTGTACTCAACAACTTCCCAAAGTTTCATGGCGATTAGATTAATGGTGTAGTAGCGCAAAAAGCACAGACAGACATACATTCCTTTTTATATAAATAGATGACATCAGAAAGTGAGAGAATTAGATTCCGTACGTAAAATTTGGACGCTTATTATTTTGCACTTAGAATTGAATAATTGAGTTGGGACCTATTAACTTTTCCTATTTATGACATAATCAATGCTCGTGCCAAATTTCAAGTTTCTATGACATTGGGAAGTGAGAAAATTACATTCCGTACGTAAAATTTGGACGCTAATTCTTTGGCGTTTAAAATTGAATAATTGAGTTGGGACCCATTAACTTTTCCTATTTATGACATAATCAATGCTCATTCCAAATTTCAAGTTTCTATGACATTGGGAAGCGAGAAAATTAGATTCCGTATGTAAAATTTTGACGCTAATTCTTTGGCGCTTAGAATTGAATAATCGAGTTAGGACCCATTAACTTTTCCTATTTATGACATAATCAATGCTCATGCCAAATTTCAAGTTTCTATGATATTGGGAAGTGAGAAAATTACATTCCGTACGTAAAATTTGGACGCTAAATCTTTTGCGCTTAGAATTGAATAATCGAGTTGGGACCCATTAGCTTTTCCTATTTATGACATAATCCACGCTCGTGCCAAATTTCAAGTTTCTATGACATTGGGAAGTGAGAAAATTGGATTCTGTGCGTAAAATTTGGATGCTAATTCTTTTGCGCTTAGAATTGAATAATCGAGTTGGGACCTATTAGCTTTTCCTATTTATGACATAATCAATGCTCGTGCCAAATTTCATGTTCCTATGACATTAGGAAGTGAGAAAATTAGATTCCGTATGTAAAATTTAGACGCTAGTTCCTTTGCGCTTAGAATTGAATTATCGAGTTGGGACCCATTATATTTTCCTAATTATGACATAATCAATGCTCGTTCCAAATTTCAAGTTTCTATAACATTGGAAAGGGAGAAAATTAGATTCCGTACGTAAAATTTTGACGCTAATTCTTTGGCGCTTACAATTGAATAATCGAGTTGGGACCCATTAACTTTTCCTATTTATGACATAATCAATGCTCATGCCAAATTTCAAGTTTCTATGACATTGGGAAGCGAGAAAATTAGATTCCATACGTAAAATTTGGATGCTAATTCTTTGGCGCTTAGAATTGAATAATCGAGATGGGTCCCATTAACTTTTCCTATTTATGACATAATCAATGCTCGTTCCAAATTTCAAGTTTCTATGACATTGGAAAGGGAGAAAATTAGATTCCGTACGTAAAATTTGAACGCTAATTCTTTGGCGCTTACAATTGAATAATCGAGTTGGGACCCATTAACTTTTCCTATTTATGACATAATCAATGCTCATGCCAAATTTCAAGTTTCTATGACATCGGGAAGCGAGAAAATTAGATTCCGTACGTAAAATTTGGATGCTAATTCTTTGGCGCTTAGAATTGAATAATCGAGATGGGTCCCATTAACTTTTCCTATTTATGACATAATCAATGCTCGTGCCAAATTTCATGTTTCTACGACAGAGAATTAGTGGCAGTGATGGAAATCAAACGATCTACGTGGGGGGGGGGCGTAACTGTTGACGACGCTTGCACGCGCGCCATTTATCATAGCATAATTGTACTATGGCTATAATCTTCCCAGGATTGTACTCAACAACTTCCCAAAGTTTCATGGCGATCGGATGAATGATGTAGTAGCGCATAAAGGACAAACAGACAGACAGACACGCAGACATACATTCAATTTTATATATATAGCTAAATGAATGTCTGTCTGTCTGTTTTTCCTTTATGCATTACTACACCATTCATCCGATCGCCATGAAACTTTGGAAATTTGTTGAGTACACTCCTGTGACGGTTTCTGGTATAGTACCTCTATCCTACGATAGGTGGCCCATCGTCGACTGTTATGCCCCCAGATGTAAATCGTTCGATTTCCATATCAAGCACGAAAGAAAAAGGCATTATGAGCAAGCGTGCTCAAATACAAAATGATGCATCCGCCGAACATTTTACAAACCAATTGCTGGATATTGGGAATGCTGAGGTAAAACGAAAGCTGCGCTGTGATTCGTTGTTCTCTATATATGTAAAGACGAAAGCCCTCACTGACTCACTCACTCACTGGCTTGCCACCAATTCTCTCACTTCCTGATGTTGTAGAAACATGAAATTTGGCAACATGAAATTTGATTATGTCATAGATAGGAAAAGCTAATAGGTCCCAACTCGATTATTCAATTCTAGCACAAAAGAATTAGCATCCAAATTTTATGTACGGAATCTAGTTCTCTCACTTCCCGATGTCATAAAAACTTGAAATTTGGCACGAGCATTGATTATGTCATAAATAGGAAAAGCTAATGGGTTTGAACTTGATTATTCAATTATAGCGCAAAAGAGTTAGCATTCAAATTTTAGGTACGTAATCGAATTCTCTCACTTCCTGATGTCATCTATATATATATATATATATATATATATATATATATATATATATATATAAATGTCTGTCTGTCTGTTTTTCCTTTATGTATTACTACACCATTCATCCGATCGCCATGAAACTTTGCGAATTTGTTGAGTACACTCCTGCGACGGTTTCTGGTATAGTACATATATTCTACGATAGGTGGCGCGAGTGTGAGCATCGTCGACAGTTATGCCCCCCAGACGTAGATCGTTCGATTTCCATCTCAAGCAAGAGATAAAAAGTCTTTACGAGCAAGCGTGTTCACCTACAAAATGATGCATCCACCGAACATTTCGCAAACCAATTGCTGGATATTGGAAATGCTGAGGTAAAATAAAAAGCTGCGCTGCAATTGGTTGCTATTTCTTATACTGCTGAGGTAAAATGAAAGCTTCTCTGTGATTGGCTGCTATTCCTTATACTGCTGAGGGAACATAAAAGCTGCGCTGTGATTGGTTGCTCTTTCTTGTACTGCTGAGGTAACATGACAGCTGTACTGTAATTCATTGCTATTTCTTATACTGCTGAGGTAAAATGAAAGCTATGCTGTGATTGGTTGCTAATTCTTATACTGCTCAGGTCACATGAAAGCTATGCTGTGATTGCTTGCTATTTCTTATACTGCTGAGGTAACATGAAAGCTGCGCTGTGATTGATTGCTATTTCTTATACTGCTGAAGTAAAATAAAAGCTGCACTGTGATTGATTGCTTTTTCTTAAACTGCTGAGGTAATTTGAAAGCTGCGCTTTGATTGGTTGCTATTTCTTATACTGCTGAGAAAACATGAAACCTGCGCTGTGATTGGTTGCTAATTCTTATACTGCTCAGGTCACATAAATGCTACGCTGGGATTGCTTGCTAGTTCTTATACTGCTGAGGTAACATGAAAGCTGTGCTGTGATTGGTTGTTATTTCTTATACCTCTGAAGTAAAATAAAAGCTGCACTGTGATTGGTTGCTATTTCTTAAACTGCTCATGTCACATGAAAATTACGCTGTGATTGCTTGCTATTTCTTATACTGGTGAGGTAGCATAAAAGCTGTGCTCTGATTGGTTGCTATTTCTTATACTGCTGAGGTAACATGAAAGCTGTGCTGTGACTGGTTGTTATTTCTTATACCGCTGGAGTAAAATAAAAGCTGCACTGTTATTGGTTGCTATTTCTTATACTGCTGAGGAAACATGAAAGCTGCACTGTGATTAGTTGCTTTTTCTTATACTGCTGACATATAATGAAACCAGTGCTGTGATTTATTGCTATTTCCTATAGTGCCGAGGTAACATGAAAGCTGCGCTGTGATTGGTTGCTATATATTAAACTGCTAAGGTAACATTAAAGCTGTGCTGTGATTGGTTGTTATATATTATACTGCTGGGGTAACATAACAGCTGTGATGTGATTGGTTGATATATATTTTACTGCTGAGGTAACATGAAAGCTGCGCTGTGATTGGTTATTATCTATATATAAAAAGAAAAAAGTCTGCTTGTCTACGCAGCATTTCTCGACGGGTACACTAGTAGCTAAATATTTATTGGTAGAGGTTTAGTAAAAGACAATGAGGACTCTTAACATGGGTTTTAATCTTAACATAATTTGGCAAACTTGCAACTCTTTTGTTTTTTGTTAGTGTCTAGAGATGAGCGAGCACCAAAATGCTCGGGTGCTCGTTGCTCGAGTCAAACTTTCCGCGATGAAGTCAATGGGCGACTCAAGCATTTTTGTATATCGCCGATGCTCACTAAGGTTTTCATTTTTGCAAATCTTCAAAACCTACGAAAGACACAGATACGGATAGGGCAGGCGAGGGGCAACATGCAGGGCTGCATTTCAGGTTCCTGGTCTCACTATTATGCCACAATAGCGGCAAGAGTGAGCCCCCCCTAACAATTTTTACTTCGGACAAAGCCTCATTAGCAAGGCACACCTTAGCTAAGCACCACACTCCCTCCAACGAAGCACAAGCACTGCCTGCGGGACACACCGCTGGCTCTTCTCCTGGGTTACATGCTGCCCAACCCCCCTGCACGACCCTGCGTCCACAGCGCACACAAAAGTGTCCCTGCGCAGCCTTCAGCTGCCCCCATGCCACACGCTGGCTGCATAGCCACACCACCCTCATGTCTATTTCTAAGTGTGTCTGTGATGAGGAGGAACCGGAGGCACACACTGCAGAGGGCTGGCAGGGCCAGGTAGCGATCCTCTTTAAAAGGGGCCGGGCGATAGCCTGCAATGCTGTAGAGAATCAATGAGAAATTCACGGTCGATCTTCATTCCAATCCTGTGCCACCTATGCCGGGAGCTGCAAACGTGGGCATGAGCTACATAGCTATGGTGAATCCATGTGCCCACACAGTATTCATTCTGTCTAGGTGTCGACGGTACATAAATAAATTCCATTGCAGTGCCCCGGATAGCTGAGGTGCCCGCTGCCCACACTCCATGCCCTTGACATTCTAGTTTTTTTTTTAAAAATGCCTGGCATGTCTGTGGGCACCCGCAGCATTGATGGCTAGCAGGAACCCACAGACGGTACAGAAAGAAATCCCATTGCAGTGCACTGGATAGCTGAGGTGACGTGAGAGGTTTTTCTTTGGCCCAGATAGGTAGAACACCACGATGGGAAAACTTAGTGCACCCATAGTATACACAGACCCCTGTAATATTCCTGTAACAAAGGTATAAGCTGACCCCAGTAGCAGTTATGTTGCAGAAGTCTAGGGAGACCCCAGTAAAATTTCTGTAGTAACAGTATAGACAGACCGCTGTAACATTTCATTAGCAGAAGCATAGGCAGACCCCAGTACCATTTTGGTAGCAGAAGTATACGCAGACCCCCTGTAACATTTACGTGGCAGAAGTATAGGCAGCCCACAGTAACATTCTTGTAGCAGCAGTATAGACAGACCCCTGTAACATTTATGTAGCAGAAGTATACGCAGACCCCCTGTAACATTTACGTGGCAGAAGTATAGGCTGACCCCAGTATCATTTCTGTAGCAGCAGTATAGGCAGACCCCTGTATCAGTTCTGTAGCAGCAGTATAGGCAGACCCTTGTATCAATTCTGCAGCAGCAGTATAGGCAGACCCCTTTATCAATTCTGTAGCAGCAGTATAGGCAGACCCCTGTAACATTTATGTAGCAGCAGTATAGGCACACCCCAGTAACATCCTTGTGGCAGCAGTATAGGCAGACCCCTGTAACATTTATGTAGCAGAAGTATAGGCAGACACCAGTAACAGTTTTGTTGCAGCAGTATAGGCAGACCCCAGTATCAGTTATGTAGCAGCAGTATAGGCAGACCCCAGAGACAGTTCTGTAGCAGCAGTATAGGTAGACCCCTGTAACATTTATGAAGAAGAAGTATAGGCACACCCCAGTAACATCCTTGTGGCAGCAGTATAGGCAGACCCCTGTAACATTTATGAAGCAGAAGTATAGCACATCCCAGTAACATCCTTGTGGCAGCAGCATATTCAGACCCCTGTAACATTTATGTAGCAGAAGTATAGGCAGACCCCAGTACCAGTTATGTTGCAGCAGTATAGGCAGACCCCAGTAATATCCTTGTGGCAGCAGTATAGGCAGACCCCAGTAACAGTTATGTTGCAGCAGTATAGACAGAACCCAGTGTCAGTTCTGTAGCAGCACTATAAACATACCTCAGTATCAGTTCTGTAGCAGCAGTATAGGCAGACCCCAGTATCAGTTCTGTAGCAGCACTATAGGCAGACCCCAGTATCAGTTCTGTAGCAGCAGTATTGGCAGACCCCTGTATCAATTCTGTAGCAGCAGTATAGGCAGACCCCTGTATCATTTCTGTAGCAGCAGAATAGGCAGACCCCAGTATCAGTTCTGTAGCAGCACTATAGGCAGACCCCAGTATCAGTTCTGTAGCAGCAGTATACGCAGACCCCTGTATCAATTTTGTAGCAGCAGTATAGGCAGACCCCTGTATCAATTCTGTAGCAGCAGTATAGGCAGACCCCTGTAACATTTATGAAGCAGAAGTATAGGCACACCCCAGTAACATCCTTGTAGCAGCAGTATAGGCAGACCCCAGTAACAATTATGTTGCAGCAGTATAGGCAGACCCCAGTATCAGTTCTGTAGCAGCACTATAAACAGACCCCAGTAACAATTTAGTTGCAGAAGTATATGCAGAGCCCAGAAACATTTATGTAGCAGCAGTATTGGCAGACCCCTATAACATTTCTGCAGCTGAAGTATAGGCAGACCCCTGTAACGTTAATGCAGTTACGCTCCTCTCCTTTGGCCCAAACAAGTTTCTCCGATAACTGTGGTAACACGAGAGAAAATATATGATGCAAATTGCTGATCCCCTGACCCCAAGTGGGAGGAGGAGGTGGCATTACAAGGCCAAGACACCATGACCCAGACCCGCTATAGTCTGTGTGGGAAGCACGTTAGTGGGCCCAGGGTCAGCCTCGGTTCTGCACCTCTACAGGCAAAAATCAAACCTTCAGATACGAATAAGAGCCAATGGACAAAGGTAAAGCCAAAGAACAAAAGTGGAAGCGACAACAGCTATGTGGAAAAGCTACAATTTTCTGAGACAAGAGGGGCATTTGATAGCAATGAAAAGGATATTCTAGGTACTAAAAGTCTGAACTCCTCCTCATCTCAATCTGAAATATGGAAAGGCTTCATGCATATGTTTTCTATTAAGCATTTCAAAGTGTTTGCAATGCAAGTTTCTGGCTATAGCACTCATCTTTGTCAGGAATTACCAAAGATGATCAAAAGTAAAGGCTTCATCAGTCCAAAATTAGTCCAGGAGTATGTGCATCTCAGCTGGCCTGCTTCCACCAAGGATATGTGCCTGCTGCTACACTGTCACCCGCCCTGCAGGGATGCTGTGTTCTATAGTCAGCTCTATTCCCACCTCAGCTGTACACTGAAATATGTAATTATCAGTACCAACAAGATGGAATCGGAAGCCACTGTTACTCTACTGGTCGAATGGAAGCTTCAGCTAGGGATAATTGAATACGACCCCGGTTGTATTTAGTAGGCTTTCGGAACTGTGGCCAGGATTAAGAGGGCCGGGGGGGGGGGGGGGGGCATTCCCATGGTGCCGGATTAGGTGAAATTCTTGCACCGGCACAAGACGGACCACTGCAAAAGCATTTGCCAAGAATGTTTTTAGTGTTGGAGGAGGATGAGGGTGAAGGTTTAGAGGAGGTGGCATAGACCGCTGCAGATACCAGAACTGAGGAAGGACCCTCAATTCTGGGTGTGGATAGGACATGTGCGGTCGCAGGCTCTGACTCGGTCCCAGCCTCCACCAAATTCACCCAATGTGCCGTCAGGGAGATATAGTGGCCCTGCCCACCAGTACTTGTCCACGTGTCCGTGGTTAAGTGCACCTTCCCAGTAACCGCATTGGTGAGAGCACAATTTATGTTGCGGGAGACGTGCTGCTGTATGGCTGGGATGGCTCACCGGGAAAAATAGTGGCGACTGGGGACCGAGTAGCGTGGGACCGCCGTCCTCATCTTTTTGGAAAGCCTCTGTTTCTACAAGCCTGTTCGGCTGCATCTCCAGGCTGATCAATTTGGCAATGTGCACGTTTAAAGCTTGAGCATGCGGGTGCGTGGTGGCGTATTCGCGCTTGCGCTAGCGACAGCTGGACGCTGCGCTGAGAGACATTGCTGGATGGAGCCGAGGACAACGGAGTCTGCCTGCTCATCAGAATAGCCTTGATGGGTGATATTATTACTAAGATTGTAACTCGGTAACTAGAGAGTAGCCATAACATACAGTAGGTATAATTCAATCTCTGAAAGACTGCTATAGGTCAGTCTTGTAGTGGATAAATCAGTAGTCATTAAACTCTCTGATAAAGCTGGAACTATTGTTATAATGGATAATGTTGAGTACAAAATCATGTTAGACTGATTGTCCTTGTAGTTCCCTGAATACACAATCAGTTCTTAGATCAACAACTTACTGGAGAGAACTTTTTGGACACCCACATATTTTAGTACTTGGCCGGAAGTCCCCAGCCTCATCACCCGGACCCCGGGAACTTTCCAAAGGTTGGGCATCGGTCACGACAAACTCCTCAGGTGGGAGACCACAGTAACATTTCAGGAGCAGAAGTATAGGCAGACCGAAGTAACATTTCTGTTGCAGAAGTATAGGCAGACCCCTGTAGCATTACTGTGGCAGAAGTATAGGCAGGCAGACCCGAGTTACATTTCTGTAGCAAGAGTGTAGGCCAACCCCTGACACATTGGTGTACCGCGAGTGTAGGAGAAGGCCAGAAAGATTACTTGGATTACAGTGTAGGCGAGGGCCCAAAAAATGAGTATACCAACAGTACAAATGTACCCCAGAAAAATTACTCAACCCAGAGGGCAGGTGAAACCCAGTAATATTTTAGCTTACTGTGGCTTAATTTGTAACAGAGCCTTGAGGCAGCCCTGATAAAAAAAATTGGTTCATGTTGAAGTTTCAATGCTTAAGTTAAAAACGTAGAAATATTGTTTGAAAAAAGTTATATGAGCCTTTTGGGCCGTAGAAAAATTGACAGTTCAGCGTGATGACATGATGTTTAAGGAGGAGGAGCAGGAGGAGGAGGACTAATATGATACACAGATTGACAAAGGTAAATGTCCCTTTTTTGTCAGGTGATAGCGAAGAATGCTTGTATCGGTTTCGCTGCTTTCCACTGGAAGAGAAGAGAAGTCTGGGGAAATCCAGGCTTTGTTCATCTTTATGAGTGTGAACATGTCGGCACTGTGAGTTGACAGGCGGGTACGCTTATCCGTGATGATTCCCCCAGCTGCACTAAACACCCGCTCCGACAAAACGCTAGTGGCAGGGCAAGCAAGCACCTCCAGGGCATACAGCGCGAGTTCGTGCCACGTGTCCAACTTTGACACCCAGTAGTTGTACAAAGCACAGGCATCATGGAGGACGGTGGTATGATCGGCTACGTACTCCCTCACTATCTTTTTACAGTGCTCCCTCCGACTCAGCCTCGACTGAGGAGTGGTGACACAGTCTTGCTGGGGAGCCATAAAGCTGGCAAATAATGTATAGCAATGCAGCACTCAAATAAGGATATCACCATGAATTGGTCCCCAAAAAACAGGTAAAAAATGCATGAGCCCAGCAAGGTCCGGATCAAGACCAAAACAATCAGCAGAATATATAGGGTAGACCAGGCAGCATCCGATGTGTTTTCAACAGGCAATAATCTTTATTCCTCCATAGTACAAAACATGGCGACGTTTCGGCTTCACCTGAAGCCTTTCTCAAGCCCAGTCACAGAAGACAAAGTGATATATATATATATATATATATATATATAGACCACTTAACAATACAATGATTAATATTTGTGTACCTCAAACATCACATACAAATTACACATTTAACACTTTAGATACTTACTCATAGACCATGGACTCAGTGCACCCTTACCTAAAGTGGTGACGCCACATCGGAATCCATGAAAAGGTTAAACAACCTATAATAAATCACCTGCTTTGACTCTCACCGGCAGTATGTCATTAAAATGTGCCCAGCAACAAAACAATGAAGTGGCCGCATTACAAAGACGTCATCACGTCCAAGGGCGCCGCAGGGCTCAATCAACATGCCCATAGGGCGTGGCCAGCAGTCACATATAAACAGCAGGCATCATCCGATCACAGAATTGCCCCAAAGAGAAGAATATAGCGTTCAACGCGACCCTCTAACATATGCAGCGGGACTATTGAGTAAAACAAAGCCTCATTATGTAAATAACTAGTGGATCGCCTGTGAAGGCGTGGCTAGCGACGGCGCGTCATGACGCCGGGTCCGGACATATGACCCAAAGCCCATGTGATCACCCTACATTCAGGTTGTCACATGACACCACAGAGCGGGTCACGTGACAAAGGTCCTGCAAATTACATTGCATAAATATATGGCCAGCAGTCACATACAGACAGTGGGCATCGTCCAATCATAGGGAAAAAAAATATAGCGCACAGCGCGAACAACCGCTATATGAGGCGATACTATCGAATAGAGCACAGGCTCATTATACGACTACACAACGAATTATCGGCGAAGTCGTGGCTAGCATCGGCGCGTCATGGCGCCGGGTCTGACCATATGACCCGAGGCCCATGTGATCGCCCTATACTCCGGATGTCAAATGACATCACAGGGCGGGTCACAAGACAAAAATCCCGCAAATTACCCTGCATAGAAATATAGCGCGGTACCTTAAGAATGTAAATCACATATATAGAATTATATATAGTGACGGTCAATGAATGTAATTATAAAGATGTAAATTTCACAGAGGGGGCAGAAAAAGTCTAGCTAGAAATTTGAATCCTATTCACAGGAAAGACTTAAGCTAAAATGTTAAACTTTATTAGAAAATATTTAAAAGAGACAGTAGACTCAGGATACAACACAAAACAAAAAAATGGGGAAGGATGCAGTAACCACTTATGGGTGATTCGGTCACTAAGTGGTAACGCAACCCACCCACCTAGGACTACAGGTCGTGAGCTTACAATAATAGAAATGCTGTTTGTGTAAATTGGTTCCAGATGTGCCAATTTAAACTAGAACGGCAAATATATTTGATGTAACCGTATAGAGTTGGTGTAATTCTCACGTCTGTTTAATACCAACAATAACGTCAGACCGAAACATATGATAGAGTTTCTATTATATTACCATATGTAGCTCACATGACCAGATTGTCAATAAAAACTTCTCCGTTTTATAGGAGAAAAATTTTTTCCCATTTGATACACTAAATATGAGTTATTGCATCATATTTTCCGTCTCAAATTCTTGCATCGTACTTTTAATCTCGATGCGTTTCACCACATAGTGAGTGTGGATCATCAGGAGAGATAGTACTGTGTGATTCGTCTATATTACGGAAAAAAATTCACTGTGCTCAAAAAGAAATCCTGGAAATTCTTAGATCTTACAGGGATGTTCTCCAAAATGATAAGGATCTCCAGACCTTCATCCCACCGTACCCCAAGATAACTTACCGCCGTGGTCGTAACATCAGGGACCATCTAGTGAAGAGCCACCTCAGATCTATTAAACCACAAAACGATTGGCTTTCTCGCTCAATCCCGAAAGGAACCTTCGCATGTGCAAATTGTACGCCATGCAAATTTATAAACAAAACAGACGTGAGAATTACACCAACTCTATACGGTTACATCAAATATATTTGCCGTTCTAGTTTAAATTGGTACATCTGGAACCAATTTACACAAACAGCATTTCTATTATTGTAAGCTCACGACCTGTAGTCCTAGGTGGGTGGGTTGCGTTACCACTTAGTGACCGAATCACCCATAAGTGGTTACAGCATCCTTCCCCATTTTTTTGTTTTGTGTTGTATCCTGAGTCTACTGTCTCTTTTAAATATTTTCTAATAAAGTTTAACATTTTAGCTTAAGTCTTTCCTGTGAATATAATTATAAAGATGTAAATTATTATAATGAATCAAATTTTAACGATCTCATAAACAGATTATATTATATACCAGCAACTTTATATAACCCAGCTCATATGAAAACACATTGGATGCTGCCTGGTCTACCCTATATATAAAGCTGGCAAAGGCCTTGGAGAGTGTTCCCCTGCCTGCGCTGAACATGCTGCCTGATCTCCGCGCCTCCCCTGCTACTTGGCCCTCGAAACTGCGCCTTCTGCCACTAGCGCTGTCAGATAGGAAGTTTACCATCAGTTTGTCCACCAGGGCCCTGTGGTATTGCATCACTCTCGAACCCCTTTCCTCTTCGGGAATGAGAGTGGAAACGTTCTCCATATATCGTGGGTCGAGCAGTGTGTACACCAAGTAATCCGTAGTGGCCAGAATGCGTGTAACACGAGGGTCACGAGAAAGGCATCCTAACATGAAGTCAGCCATGTGGCCAGGGTACCTGTACGCAACCTATGGCTGTCCTCACTAGGAAGATCACTTTGAGTTTCCTCCTCCTCCTTCTCCTCCTCCTCCTCCTCCGGCCATGCACGCTGAATGGATGAGAGGCAAGCAGCATGGGTACCCTCTGCAGTGGGCCCAGCTGTCTCTTCCCCCTTCTCCTCCTCAGGCTCCCCCGCCCCCTCCTCCTCCAAAACACGCTGAGATATAGACATGAGGGTGCTCTGACTATCCAGTGACATACTGTCTTCCCCCGCCTCCTGTTCTGACTGCAAAGCGTCAGCCTTCATGCTTTGCAGGGAACTTCTCAACAGGCATAGCAGAGGAATGGTGATGCTAATGATTGCAGCATCACCGCTCACCATCTGGGTAGACTCCTCAAAGTTTACAAAGACCTGGAAGATATCTGCCATCCATGCCTACTCCTCGGTAAAGAATTGAGGAGGCTGACTCCCACTACGCCGCCCATGTTGAAGTTGGTATTCCACTATAGCTCTACGCTGCTCATACAGCCTGGCCAACATGTGCAGCGTAGAGTTCCACCGTGGGGGCACGTCGCACAGCAGTCGGTGCACTGGCAGATTAAACCGATGTTGTAGAGTCCTCAGGGTGGCAGCGTCCGTGTTGGACTTGCGGAAATGTGTGCTGAATCGGCGCACCTTGCCGAGGAGGTCTGACAAGTGTGGGTAGCTTTTCAGAAACCGCTGGACCTCCAAATTAAAGACGTTGGCCAAGCATGGCACGTGCGTGAGGCTGCCGAGCTGCAGAGCCGCCACCAGGTTACGGCCGTAGTCACACACGACCATGCCCGGTTGCAGGCTCAGTGGCGAAAGCCAGCGGTCGGTCTGCTCTGTCAGACCGTGCAGCAGTTCGTGGGCCGTGTGCCTCTTCTCTCCTAAGCTGAGTAGTTTCAGCACGGCCTGCTGACGCTTGCCCACCGCTGTGCTGCCGCGCGACACCGACTGCTGGCGAGGTGCTGCTGCTGACACGTCTTGATTGCGAGGTAGAGGCTGCGATGGGGGAGGAGGAGGAGGAGGAGGAAGGTTTAGTGGAGGTGGCATACATCACCACAGAAACCAGCACCGATCTGGGGCCCGCAATTTTTGGGGTGGGTAGGATATGAGCGGTCCCAGGCTCTGACTCGGTCTCAGCCTCCACTAAATTCACCCAATGTGTCGTCAGGGAGATATAGTGGCCCTGCCCGCCTGTGCTTGTCCACGTGTCCGTTGTTAAGTGGACCTTGCCAGTAACCGAGTTGGTGAGAGCGCGTACAATGTTGCGTGAGACGTGGTCGTGCAGGGCTGGGATGGCACACCGTGAAAAATAGTGGCAACTGGGGACAGAGTAGCGCGGGGCTGCCACCACCATCATGTTTTTGAACGCCTCAGTTTCCACAAGCCTGCAGGGGAGCATCTCCAGGTTGATCAATTTGGCTATGTGGACATTTAAAGCTTGAGCGTGTGGGTGCATAGCGGCATATTTGCGCTTTCGCTCCAACGATTCTCTTAGCTACAGCTGGACGCTGCGCTGAGAGACATTGCTTGATGGGGCCGAGGAGAGCGGAGGTGAGGGTGTCGGTCCAGGCCAGGAGACGGTTGTGCCTGTGTCGTGAGAGATGGGTTGGATCTCAGTGGCAGGTTGGGGCAAAGGGGGAGAGGCAGTGGCGCAAGCCATAGGCGGTGAACGGCCTTCGTCCCACCTTGTGGGGTGCTTGGCCATCATATGCCTGCGCATGCTGGTGGTGGTGGCTCCCCAGCTGATCTTGGCGTGACAAAGGTTGCACACCACTGTTCGCCGGTCGTCCGCGGTCTCAGTGAAAAACTGCCATACCTTAGAGCACCTTGGCCTCTGCACGGTGGCTTGGCGCGAGGGGGTGCTTTGGGAAACAGCTGGTGGATTATTCGCTCTGGCCTTGCCTCTACCCCTGGCCACCCCACTGCCTCTTTCAACCTGTCCTGCGGCTGCAATTGCCTCCCCCTCTGAAGACCTGTCCTCAGTTGGCTTATCACACCAGGTGGGGTCCGTCACCTCATCGTCCAGCGTCCCTTCCTCCGAATCCTCTGTGCGCTTCTCCCTCAGACTTACTGCCCTTACTACTACCTCACTGATAGACAACTGTGTCTCATCATCATCGTCCTCCTTACCCACTGAAAGCTCTTGAGACAGTTGCCGGAAGTCCCCAGCCTCATCCCCGGACCCTGGTAACTTTCCAAAGGTTGGGCATCGGTCACGACAAACTCCTCCGGTGGGAGAGGAACCATTGTTGCCCAATCTGGGCAGGGGCCCGAGAACAGTTCCTGGGAGTCTGCCTGCTCCTCAGAATGTGTCATTTTCATGGAGTGAGGAGGCTGGGAGGAAGGAGGAGCAGCAGCCAGAGGATTCAGAGTTGCAGCAGTGGACGGCGTAGAAGACTGGGTGGTTGATAGATTGCTGGATGCACTTTCTGCAGTCCACAGCAGAATGCTTTTGTGTCTTTCCCTTTGCATAAAGCACTCCATGTTGTGTTACGGATGTATTTTGTTGTAAACACAAATAAATGATGTGCATCCACGAACTTTGTGCAGCCTGTTATATAAAGGAAGAAACTTAGTAATCAAAAGTTCGCTGGGGCGCCAAAGAAATCGTGTGGCTCACAACTATCAATACTTAAAATACTGACGCCGTGTATATTTGCTGGGATGCTGATACAGCTCAAGGTATGAAGCGCATCTACATGCACCCCACGCAGCCAAAATCACATTTGCTAACACGCATATGTAAAGCACGGACCTTCGTTCACGCGCATTTTTGCTCGCACGTTCCAACGCGCGAATGTACGCGCGGATTAGCGCATACGCATACGCTCGTCTGAACGCACCCTTAGGCAGGGAGATGTGTAACATATACCGGCTGTACATATATTATTATATACAGAAGCTCCCCAGGGTATTCCAGCATATTCAATATCACTGTAGTGATATGAACCATGCTGGTATAAGCTGGGTACCCCCTTTATTTAGTTACACACTTTATACGTAATTAAAAAATGCATCAAAAATCTTCATTTGGTTTTTAAAACATCATGTATTATTTAAATCCACATGCAGTTGTGAATGTGCATGCTGTCTCCTAAGAATGCATGAAGTTTTTGAATGCCCCATGCAGTTTTTTATATGTATTTTTAAATGTGGTTCAAAAATGCAATAAAGCCATGAACACAGCCTCAGGGGCTACAAACAAATTGTCATGTAGTCCAGGAAATGAGTCATGTTTGGAAACCTTATGCCAAGGGGCTATACCCTGTATGTACATTTATTTTGTAGCTGTGTGCAGTGCCGTTTAAATATGGGTACAAGTACTGATACAGTTGGGGGTGGGGGGTTGAGCTTGAGCCCTAAGCTATGCTCTGGGGTGGTGCTGTACCCCACAGAAGCACTACAATAGCCATAAGGGCCTGGCAGCCTAGATTCTAGCTATGCAGTGCAGTCTGGGACACTGCCTGGTAAAGTTCCCATAAACAGAAAAGTAGCAGAAAATGTCCTCAGATAAAAGTAAATTTTTTTACTGGGTGCTGTGTGGTGAATGGAGGCCATGAAACTCAATTGATTTTCATTCTGCCATGCACACCAGCATGTGGACACAGCCTAGCCATATGGAAGAGAATGCTCTATACAATACATTGCATACGATACATTTATATACGCATTCCTGCTCTGAACAAAGTGGTGAATTACAACAAAAAAATTACACTGTGCATGTTCGTGATTTCACAATGCCATACTGAGCCCATACATGACCTCTGCTGGTTCTCTGCCAGCAGAGCGTATGGCCTGTGTATGTGTAAAAGGCCATGGGAGACCCACAGCGTTTCTTGGATATGCCCGTGGGCATGAGCCCCAAGGCAGGCAGCCTGCATGGGAGCTCAGAAGAAGACAGGCAACACTATTTCATCTGCCTCTGGGCCTTGTGTGAGGCAGGGAGGGTCATTTAGCAGGCGTCTAGCATGAGGTGCGTCTTCTCGAAACAGGGTATTTTATGTAATTACAACCACATGATGTAATGGATGGGCCAATCACACATTGCAACAAAACTGAAAAATCTTGTCACTGTTTGCAAAATCATGGGCACATTGCGACCATTTTGGTTGCCCCCTGAGCCACATACGCTGTTATTGCTTCAGCCAGGGATGCCAACAGCTCCTGGCCCAGAGCTGGCATGGTGTCTATCCACTTATAGGTTAAGAAAACCTTATTCTACCCTTATGTAAAACCTGTGTGCACCACATAGAGAAACTATTGATGTTAGACAGTTAATGACATGTATGTATTACATGTATTGGCTTGTGTTAGGGCTAAGTCATACAGGCGCATCCGGGCACTGATGTGCCCGTGTTCCTGCAGGATAAGACGGCTGCACCGCAGGTGCGGACGACTCTCAGCACTGCCGGAAGAAAGAACACATGACCGGCTACATTTCCGGTCATGTGTTCTTTCTTCCGGCAGTGCAGAGAGTCGTCTGTACCTACAGTGTGGCTCTCTTCTTCATGCAGTAACACAGGCGCATCGGTGCCCGGATGCGCCCGTGTGAATGAGCCCTCATACTGTTAATGACATGTATGTGCTTGTGTCATACTGTTAGTGACATGTATGAATGACGCGTGTTTCTGTCATACTGTTAATGACATGTATGTATGACATGTATGTGCTTGTGTTATACAGTTAATGACATGTATGAATGAGGTTTATGTGTTTGTGTTAGGGTTCAGTCACACGAGCGCATCTGGGCATCGATGCGCCCGTGTACCTGCAGCATAAGACGGCCGCACCGCAGGCGCGGACGACTCTCCGCACTGCCGGAAGAAAAAACACATGACCGGCTACATTTCCGGTTATGTGTTCTTTCTTCCGGCGGTGCATAGAGTCATCTGCACCTGCAGTGCAGCCGTCTTCTTCGTGCAGCAGTTTTCAACTACTGCTATTGTTAATAGGTTCCTGATGAAACTAGCTATTCATAGTAGAAACGCGTCGAACCTTTGAACCTTTAAGAACCTTTTATACTTGATAAAACTAGAAACTGAGAGAAACTTGATTCCCGAACCAACTTTAATTAATTTAGAACAGGCTCAGAGTTATAATTATACTCAAGAGGTCTGAACTCTACACTGGGACGATTTACCCAAATTATAGACCTGTAACCCCACCCACTTATAGACGTTGGATCACAGGAACTATAGGATATAAGATCAAGGACCTGTGTCAGCTCTTAATTTAGCTGACTTGTCAATCTATCCAAATCTAAATTATATTCCTGGAGTATTGACACTAGAGGGTCCCTCTGCTATAATTAGGGGGTCAGTTGTTTAGTCCCCTTTTCTCATGCTCCATATCTACTGATGGAACACTGGGAAGGAGCAGTCTTGTGTGAAAAAACTTTGTTTGTGTGTGGTATGTCAGGCTTTGTGTGAAGTCTTTTTAGATTGAAATTGAGTAAACGTTACGTTTTAGAGTTGAAAAGAATCCTGACAGTGAAAAACATTAGTGGCCATCCAGTTGATTCTTCTGCCTCAGTGAAATCGCCGGTGCCATAGGGGTTAATGTGAGTGATGACAATCCCGGTACAGCGCTGTGGAATATGCTTAGAAAGTTATGATCTGTATAACACAAGGACGGCTGGCAATGGTTATTTCTGTTTCTTCATCTTGTTCTGCATTTATCTGTTGTAAAGCCGGTTCAGGCCACAATCATCGGGGAGCGGATCCAGAATGATGTGTGATGAGAGCGGGCAATGTAAAATATATCCCATCATACTGTATAAAAAGAGGGGAGATGATAGCAGTCAGCATAATGTCACTGATCCTGTCAGCTCTCTGTGTCGCTGCTGTTCTTGCTGCTTCCACTTATCATGAATGACTTATAATATTATATACTTCCTCTTCATCATCATCCCATTCCTACAAGGAGATGTCTAGTCTCATTATTATATTGGTTCTTCTATGGCTTCCTGTAACACAATTATTCTGTGATCTCAAGATAAGTAATTATAATGACGTATACGTAAAACATTACAAGGATGGAGACCTTATCATTGGTGGCTTGTTGTCAGTAAGCACAACTGGAAAGCATGAACAATATCCAGATGACAATTACATGAATATATACTCTACAGCGTAAGTCACAGTTTCTTACATATTATACATGAGAAGAGGGGTGAGAATAGTGTGACGGCTGCAGATGTCACTTCACCGATCTACTGATACAGTACAAGCTGCTATATATGCTATTCCCAGTAACGAATGATAAGGGTTATGGGGGTCCAGAACTGCCAAATATTCGTAAATTCCTAAAAAATACATAAAAATAGGGGAGTTTTCCAGTGTCAATAAAGAGTGATGTATCTATGATATATTTGAAGTTGGAGGAACTTGGTTCTTGTGATTATTATTAGAGATGAGCGAGCACACTTGTCCGAGCTTGATGCTCGTTCGAGCATTAGGGTACTCGAGATGCTCGTTAATCGAGATGAGCACCACGCGGTACTCGAGTCAATTGCATTTCCTTCCCCGCATGTTTAGCCCCATTTTCTAGCCAATAGACATGCGGGGAAGGCATTACCACTTCCTACTGTGACGTGCCAGCCCTCTCCCCCCCCCCCCCACAGTAGTGAGTGGCTGGCGAGATCAGGTGACCGCCGAGTACTTAAACTGGTCCCACCCGCAGCTCGCCTCAGACGCATGCTGGCAGAGGTTAGGGAAAGTGCTGAGGCTTATACAGGGAAAGTGTTAGAGTAGGATCCTGTCTTCAAGAACCCCAACAGTCCTTCTTATGGCTACTTCTCATCGTGTGCATTACTGTTGTGGCTGGCTGCAGTAGTGAACCATTTTTTTTTAAGCATCTAGGCCTTTGCAGGCCATTACACCTATACTGTTCTGTGTGTGCAGTGCCGTAGGCAGAGTTGAGGGAAAGAGCTGCTTATATAGGGGAAGTGTTAGAGTAGGATCCTGTCTTCAAGAACCCCAACGGTCCTTCTTAGGGCTACTCCTCATTGTGTGCATTACAGTTGTGGCTGGCTGGGAGCAGTAGTGCACCAGTTTTTTTTTAACATCTATTCCTCTGCAGAGCATTACAGCTAGAGCAGCTCACTCTCATCGCTAAATAGTACGCAAATATTTCCAGGGCCACTCCAGATCATTGCAGCTATACCGTCCAATGTGTGCAGTGCCTTAGGCAGAGGGCTCACTCTCATCACTAAATAGTACGCAAATATTTCCTGGCCCACTCCAAAAAAGCATTTCACAGATACCATTCTATATGTTGGGTGAAGTATCCGCAGTTATCAGCACTATCCACTGGCTGTATAGCTTTCTGCCCCTGGGCAGAGCGTCGCACAATATCCTTTACTTGGGTGTGGTGAAGTTGACCCAGTTATTAGCACTGTTCACTGCCCGTATAGCTATCTGCCCCTGGGCAGAGAGTTGCACAATACCCTTTCCTTAGGTGCAGTGAAGTTGCCCTGCTGTTAGCACTGTTCACTGGCTATATAGCTTTCTGCCCCTGGGCAAAGCTTCGCACAATACTAGAGATGAGCGAGCATACTCGATAAGGCAGACTACTCGAGCGAGTACCTACCCGCTCGTCTCTAAAGATTCGGCTGCCGGCGGGGGCGGGGAGTGGTGGGGAGAGTGGGGAGGAACAGGGGGGAGCAGCAGGACAGGTAGTAAGAGGCAGTGGGGTGGCCAGGGGGAGAGGCAGGGCCAGAGCAAAGGATACCCCAACTGTTTCCCACAGCACTCCCTCACGGCAAGCCTTCGTGCAGAGAGCTAGATGTTTTTCAGTGAAAGCGCGGACGACCGACGAACAGTGGTGTGCAATCTGTGCTGCACTAAGATCAGCTGGGGAGTCACCACTACCAGCCACACCACCACCAGCATGCGCAGGCATATGATGGCCAAGCACCCCACAAGGTGGAACAAAGGCCATCAACCGCCTCCGGGTCACACCACTGCCTCTTCCCCTGCGCCACAACCTATGCCACAGATCCAATCCCCCTCCCAGGACACAGGCACTAGCGTCTCCCGGCCTGCACCCACATCCTGGCCTCCACGGTCCTCCACGGCATCTAGCAATGTCTCCCAGTGCAGCGTTCAGCTGTCGTTAACACAAGCGTTGGAGCGAAAGCGCAAATATGCCGCACCCACCTGCATGCACAAGCTTTAAACTTGCACATTGCCAAATTAATGAGCCTGGAGATGCTGCCGTACAAGCTTGTGGAATATAAAATGAAATTGGAGCAGCATAAAGGGTACAAAGAATTCCAAAAGGCAGCAAAATCTTCTCACCAGATTCCTTCTGTATTGCCACGACCTTACATACAAAAAAAACGTTTCAAATGAACGCAGTCAGTCTTTTTCAAGCTTGTGAAAACTGGGGCTTTTAAAAAAAAACATGATGTGGCGGCGGTCCCACGCTTCTTAGTCCCCAGTCGCCACTATTTTTCCTGGTGTGCTGTCCCAGCCCTACACCAGCACGTTTCCCACAACATTACCCGTGCCCTCAACAACGCAGTTACTGGAAAGGTCTACTTAATGATGGACACGTGGACAAGTATTGGCGGGCAGGGCCACTATGTCTCCCTGACAGCACATTGGGTGAACTTTGTGGAGGCTGGGACCGAGTCAGAGCCTGGGACCGCTCACGTGCTACCCACACCAAGAATAGCAGGTCATACCTCGGTGCTGGTATCTGCGGCGTATTATGCCACCTCCTCCAAAGCCACCCCCCCCCCTCTTCCTCCTCCGCTACTTCCAACTCTCAATTACAAAGTGTAAGCACGTCGGCAGCAATCGGTATCGCGCGGAACTGAAGTGGTTGAAACGTTGTTTTATGCTGGATGAATTAAAGCGTTCTATTTTGAAATAATCTCCCTGGATGCTGCTTCATCTCCACTTTACCTTGGTGGCGGCTTTGCAGCTCGGCAGCCTCACGCACGTGCCATGCCTGGCGCACGTCTTTAATCTTCTGGTTCAGCGGTCTCTGAAAAACTACTCCCACTTGTCTGACCTGCTCAGCAAGGTGCAACACGTGTGCATACATTTCTGCGAGTCCACCACTGATGCTGCCACCCTCAGGACCCTGCATCATCGGTTTCAGCTGTCAGAGCACTGACTGCTGTGCGACGTCCCCACGCGCTGGAATTCCACGCTGCATATGTTAGCCAGGCGGTATGAGCAGCGTAGAGCAATTGTGGAATTCCAGCTGCAACATGGGCAGTGAAATGGTAGTCAGCCTCCGCAGTTCTTTACAGAGGAGTGGGCCTGGATGGCCGACATCTGCCAGGTCCTCGGAAACTTTGAGGAGTCAACCCAAATAGTGAGCGGCGATGTGGCCATCATTAGCGTTACCATCCCACTGCTTTGCTTGCTGAGAAGTTCACTGCTTAGCATAAAGGCCGACGCTTTGCGGTTAGAAGAGGAGATGGGGGATGAGAGCATGTCGCTTGATAGCCAGACCACCCTCACGTCTATATCTCAGCGGGTTTTGGAGGAGGAGGAAGAGGAAGAGGGGGAAGAGACAGCTGGCCACACTGCAGAGGGTACCCATGCTGCTTGCCTGTCGTTTGTTCAGCGTGTATGGGCTGAAGAGGAGGAGGAGCATCCTCCTAGTGAGGACTGTGATGTGTTGTGTACTGGGATTCTGGCACACATGGCTGATTTCATGTTAGGCTGCCTTTCCCGTGACCCATGCGTTAGACCCATTCTTGCCAACACAGATTACTGGGTGTACACCCTTCTCGACCCATGGTATAAGGAGAACCTTTCCCCTCTCATTCCCGAAGAGGAAAGGGGTATGAGAGTGATACAATACCACAGGGCCCTGGTGGAAAAAGTGATGCTAAAGTTCCCATCTGAGAGCGCTAGCGGTAGAAGACACAGTTCAGAGGGCCAACAAGCAGGGGAGGCGCGGGGATCAGGCAGCATGTCAAGCACAAGCAGGGGAACTGTTACGGCACTCTGACCCCCAAACGCCAGATGGGGTGCCCTGAATTTACTGCACCCCACTGTCCCTGCCTACTTGCCTCGACCTGGCTAGCCCCAGGCGGACAACTGGACGGCGGTCCCTACTCTGGTTAGGGACCCGGCAACTACCTAGATGAAACTAACTGACGGGGGACAGAGTGCCGACAGAAAAGGCAGGTGGAATGACCAAACAAACAAGAGTGCACTACAGACACGCTAGAGGAAGCTGACTGGCAAAACTAGAAGCTGGCTGAGACTAGCTGCAGACAGACTAACTAGAGGCAGACAGAACCAATAACTGGCAGTGAGCTCAGGTCACTGCCAGCCCTATAACTGCAAGCCTCCGCCCAGGGGTGGAGAGTGGGAGGAGCCAACTCCCCCACTCACAGTACAAGAGGGAGGAAGGGGTGCGGGCGGCGCCCTACGGGCGGACCCGCCCACATAGCCGCACGCCGGCTACCCCACATCGCCGAAGGGACAAAGGGTTTCAACAAGGCCTTGTGGAAAACCCTATGCACTTTCTACGTGGTTGGCAGCTCAAGTTCGTACGCGAGTGGGTTAATTACACACGTGATGGTAAAAGGGCCTACAATGCGCAACGCAAGCTTTAAGGACGGGACCTTCAATCTTAGGTTCCTGGAGGACAGGTACACCTTCTGACCCACCGTGTAAGGTTCAGAAACTGAGAGGTTTCTTCCACTGCACAACTGCATGCGAGACCCCACTGCCTCCAGATTCTTCTGTACCTCTTTCCATGCCCCCTGCAGCACATTAGTGGCGACATCCGCTGCAGGACAGGCAGACAGGGTAGGAAGAGAAGTCAGGAAACGGGGATGCTGGCCGTAACGCAAAAAAACGGAGAACCTCAGTGGAAGAACTAGTACAGCTGTTCAGCGCAAACTCAGCCAACGGCAGAAACTCAACCCACCGATGAGCCTTCTCGCCTGCAAACAGCCTCAAATATTGCACCATATCCTGTTTTTTTTCTGCTCAGTTTGACCATTAGTTTGCGGGTGGAATGCTGGCGAGAACGAAAGCGAGGTCCCAAGATTTCTGCAGAAGGCCCGCCAAAACTGAGCCACGAACTGAACCCCACGATCGGAAACGATGTTCTCAGGAACTCCATGGAGGCGGACAATTTCTTTAACGAAGACCTGGGCAAATTCAAATCGCCGAAGGAAGTTTCTCTAGCGCCACAAAATGGGCCATCTTCGAGAAACGGTCCACCACCACCAGAACGGTGGTGAACCCTTGTGATTCTGGCAAGTCGGTAACAAAATCTACTGAAAGGTGCGACCAGGGGCGCGACGGCACAGGCAACGGTCTCAGGGGACCCTCCGGACACCGCCAGCGACTCTTGCCGCGCGCGCAAACAGAGCAACCCCTTACGAAGTCACGTATCTGACGAGACATGCCAGGCCACCAGTAGAGCCTGGAGCAGAGATCCAGAGTCCCTTGCACCCCCGGATGACCCGCGAAAGCGGACAAGTGGGACTCTTGAATAACCGTGAGGCATAGCGATTCTGGCACAAACCATCTGCCCTCTGGAACCCCTGGGGGAGCGTCCTGCTGAGCCCTCTGAAGGCGGGGAATCAGGCCCGAGTCCACAGCCGCAACCACAACCCCAGGTTCCAGGATATTTTCGGGAGGAAGCGACTCACAGTCTGGCAACCCAAAACTCTGCGAGAGAGCATCAGCCTTTACATTCTTAGCTCCCGGGAGATACGTCACTACGAGGTTAAATCTAGAGAAAAACAGTGCCCACCTGGCCTGACGTGCAGTGAGTCACTTAGCGTTGGCGAGGTATACTAGGTTCTTATGATCGGTGTATACTGTGACGGGATGTTGAGCGCCCTCAAGGTGGTGGCGCCACTCTTCTAAGGACCACTTGATTGCCAATAATTCTCGATTGCCCACGTCGTAATTACGCTCAGCCACACTGAACTTTCGTGAAAAGAATGCACATGGACTGTAGCCAGCCCTCCCGCTAACCAGCTGAGACAACACCGAGCCAGCCCCCACCTCAGATGCATCAACCTCTATGAAAAAAGGGCGTTGCAGGTCAGGTTGGAGGAGCACCGGGGCGGCCGAGAACGCCCTTTTGAGACGATCGAACGCCTCCAGGGCCTCAGGAGACCATCTTACCAAGTCCGCCCCCTTCTTGGTAAGATCGGTCAACGGTTGAGCGATGACCGAGTAGTTTCTAATGAATTTGCGATAGAAATTCGCAAAACCTAAGAACCGTTGGAGTGCTTTCAGATTACCTGGTCGGACCCACTGGGAGATGGCTGCCACCTAATCCGACTCCATTTGCACGGACGTTGGAGAAATTACGTACCCCAGAAAGGACACTTGTTGAGTGCCAAACAGACATTTCTCCAATTTGACGAACAACTGGTACTCACGTAACCGGGTTAGTACCAACATAAGATGCTGCACATGAGAGTCACAGTCAGGAGAGTACACCAGGATGTTGTCGAGGTAGATGACTAAAAACACCCCCAGGACGTCGTGAAAGATCGCATTCATAAATCCCTGGAAGACAGCAGGGGCATTACACAGGCCAAATGGCATCACCAGACATTCAAAGTGTCCCAACGGGGTATTGAAAGCCGTCTTCCATTCATCCCCCTCGCGGATACGGATCAAAAGCCCCTCTTAAATCCAACTTAGAAAAACAGCGGGCTCCCACCACCTGATTCAGGAGGTCGGGAATCAGAGGCAGAGAGCACTGGTTCTTAACTGTGATCTGGTTCAAGGCCCGATAATCTACACAAGGCCTCAATGTCCCATCCTTCTTCTCGACAAAGAAGAGACCCGCCCCAGCAGGGGAACGGGATGGTCTAATATGATGTTTGTCCAGGGACTCCGTGATATAGACCTTGAGAGCTTCGTGCTCCTGCCCGGATAAGTTAAAAATGTCTCCCTTAGGGATGGGCTTATTTGGAATAAGGTCTATCCCACAATCCCACTCTCTGTGGGGAGGCAGGGTCTCGGACAGTCTTTTAAAAAACACATCTCGGAAGTCAGACAGGTATTCCGGAATGAGTGCGGTATCTACCGAGCAGAGAGGAAGGGGAGCAAGATAGCTATGGCAGGATGGTTCCCAATGGGTCAGTTCCCGGGTGGCCCAATTGAATTGGGGGTTGTGCAACGCCAACCACGGCATCCCTAGTACCATGTCTACCAACATTTTCTCCATCACCAGGAATGATAGTTCTTGCGAGTGGAGAATCCCCACCGTGAACTGTAACACTGGGGTCCTCCATCGTACTAGACCCGTAGAGAGAGGGGTAGCATCAATACTAGTAAAATGAATTGGCGTCTTCAGTGCCACAAATTCAGCCATCAGGGGTCTAATGAAACACAAGCTTATCAGGTTAGCGGCTCCTCCGGAATTAATAAACGCCTTCCATGGTCGGGAAAAATTCCGGAATCTAACCTGAAAAGGTACCAGAAGTTTAGGAAGTACCTGAAGTCCTAGGCGATCCTCCCTACAATCGCCTAGGACTCGGAGTTTTCCGCCGGTCCAGGCTGCGAGCGCTGAGGCCTCATGGGGCAGGTTATCACCCGATGTCCAGCTTTCCCACAGTAGAGGCAGAGATGACGCAGCAATCGAATTCGGCGTCGCTCTTTGGGGTCCAGCGGGTCCACCTCCATTGGCTCGGGAGCAGAGACTGGTACGGAAGAAGAGGGAACAGGACAGACGACCTCCCTGACTCTATGGGCCTGTCTATCTTGCTTCCTAGACCTGAGCCTCCTATCTGCCTTCACCGCTAGCTCTATAGCCTCCTTTAAGGACCCGGGAACGGGGTGGGAAATCAACAGGTCCTTTACCGCGTCCAAGAGGCCCTGCAGAAAAACGTCTTTCAGAGCGCTATCGTTCCATGCAGTGTCACCCGCATAGCGTCTGAAGTTGGAGCAATAATCCTCCACACAAAGCGACCCCTGGTGCAACGCCAACAACCGGGAAACCGCCAACCCCGCTCAGTCCGGTTCGTCGAAGATACCCCTGAGTTCCTGAAAAAATGCGTCCACGGACGGCAGACAAGGGGAACCCTCGAGGATGGAAAAGGCTCCGATCTGGGCGGAGCCCCGCAGCAGGGACATTATCAGCCCGATCCTCTGAGCCTCCGACCCGGAAGAACGGGGACGCATCCAAAAAGACAGGCGACACGCCTGTTGGAAAACAAAAAACTGGTTCCTCTCCCCAGAGAACACCTTGGGAAGAGGGCACTTGGGTTCTGGACTGGTTGAGGCTTCCGGCCCCTGCGACAACCCCCGCTGCTCCTGGGCCACCATGCGGGCGGATAAATCCTGGATCACCGGCACCAGGGCTTGCAGCTGGTTCGCGAGGGAACTGATCGCCTCCATGGAAAAACAGTTTAAAGGGCCAGTTATTATGTTACGGCATTCTGACCCCCGAGCGCCAGATGGGGTGCCCTGAACTTACTGCACCCCACTGTCCCTGCCTACTTGCCTTGACCTGGCTAACCCCAGGCGGACAACTGGGCGGCGGTCCCTACTCTGGCTAGG
Source organism: Eleutherodactylus coqui (assembly GCF_035609145.1). Taxonomy (NCBI): domain Eukaryota; kingdom Metazoa; phylum Chordata; class Amphibia; order Anura; family Eleutherodactylidae; genus Eleutherodactylus; species Eleutherodactylus coqui. Next base: position 202,576,593 of record NC_089843.1, on the reverse strand, counting down.
GACCTGGCGACTACCTAGATGAAACTAACTGACGGGAGTGCCGACAGAAAAAGCAGGTGGAATGACCAAACAAACAAGACTGCGCTACAGACACGCTGAAGGAAGCTGACTGGCAAAACTAAGAGCTGGCTGAGACTAGCTGCAGACAGACCAACTGACCAATACCTGGCAGTGAACTCAGGTCACTGCCAGCCCTATAACTGCAAGCCTCCGCCCAGGGGCAGAGAGTGGGAGAAGCCAACTCCCCCACTCACATTACAAGAGGGAGGAAGGGGTGCGGGCGGCGCCCTACAGGTGGACCCGCCCACGCTGCGCACACCGGCCACCCCACGTCGCCGGGAGAGCCCTGACGTCACCGCTCCCGGACGCCGGAGCCGAAGCCGGAGCGACTCGCGCTGACCGTGGGACCCCGCGCCGCACTGCATGGTAACAGGAACACTCTCCAAGGCCTTTGCCAGCTTTCTGGGTCCCCAGCAAGACTGTGTCACCACTCCTCAGTCAAGACTGAGTCGGAGGGAGCACTGTAAAAAGATGGTGAGGGAGTACATAGCCGACCGTACCACCGTCCTCCGTGATGCCTCTGCTCCATACAACTATTGGGTGTAAAAGCTGGACATGTGGCACGAACTTGCGCTGTACACCCTGGAGGTGCTGGCCTGCCTGTGGCTAGCGTCTTGTCAGAGAGGGTGTTTAATGCTGTGGGGATCATCACGGATAAGCGTACCCGCCTGTCAACTGACAGCGCCGACATGCTTACCCTCATAAAGATGAACAAAGGCTGGATTTCCCCAGACTTCTCTTCTCCACCGGTGGAAAACAGCGGATCCTAAAGAATCTTTACCCTGCAACAGGAGAAAAATGTATCCTCTATCACCCCAAAAAAAGGGAGAATTAGCTTTGTGTATCCCTCTCGGATATTATTACTCCTCCTCCTAAAACAGCATGTCATCATGCTGAACTGACAATTTATATGCGGCCCAAAATGCTCTGTTTAAAAGTTTTATCAGTTTTTGAAGTTTTAAAAGTTAAACTTAAACCAAATTTTAGAGAGGGCTGCCTCCAGGCTCTGTTACAAATTGACCAATAACGAGCTGTATCATCAAAAAAGGTTTGTGGGTTTCACCTGCCCTCTGCGTTCAGCAATTTTTCACTGGTACACTTGTACTCTTAGTTCACCAATTTTTCAGGCCATTGCAAATACTGTTAGCAAACTAATTTTTCCAGGCTTCGTCTATACTCTTGGTGAAGCAATTTTTACAGTTGTTCGCCTATACTATTGGTACACCAATGTTACTGGGGTCCGCCTATAATCTTACTACAGAAATGTTACTGTGGTCCGCCTATACAGTTTCTACTAAATGGCTTGGGGTTTGCCTATACTTTTGCTACAGAAATGTTACTGGAGTCTGCCTATACTCTTGCTACAGAAATGTTACAGAGGTCTACCTATGCAGTTGCTACTGAATGGTTTGAGGGGTTCATCTATACTCTTGCTACAGAAATGTTACTGGGATTCGCCTATACAGTTTCTACTGAATGGTTTAAGGGGTTCGCCTATACTTTGGCTACAGAAATGTTACTGGGGTCCACCTATACTTTGACTACAGAAATGTTACTGGGGTCCGCCTATACTCTTGCTACAGAAATGTTACTGGAGTCCGCCCATGTAGTTGCTACTGAATGGTTTGAGGGGTTCGCCTATTCTCTTAGTACACCAATGTTACTGGGGTTCGCCTATACTCTTGTTACAGAAATGTTACAGGGGTTTGCCTATACTCTTGCTGCAGAAATGTTACAGAGGTGCGCCTATACTCTTGCTACAGAAATGTTACTGGGGTCCGCCTATACTCTTACTACAGAAATGTTACTGTGGTCCACCTATGCAGTTGCTATTGAATGGTTTGTGGGGTTTACCTATACTCTTGCTACTGAAATGTTACTGGGGTCCACCTATGCAGTTGCTACTGAATGGTTTGTGGGGTTCACCTATACTCTTGCTACAGAAATGTTACTGGGATTCGCCTATACTTTTGCTACAGAAATGTTACAGGGGTCCGCCTATACAGTTTCTACTGAATGGTTTGAGGGGTTCGCCTATACTTTGGCCACAGAAATGTTACTGGGGTCCGCCTATACTCTTGCTACAGAAATGTTACTGGATTCCGCATATGCAGATGCTACTGAATGGTTTGAGAGGTTCGCCTATACTCTTGCTACAGAAATGTTACAGGGGTTCGCCTATACTTTAGCTACAGAAATGTTACTGGGGTCTGCCTATACTCTTGCTGCAGAAATCTTACTGGGGTCTGCCTATACTTCGGCTACAGAAATGTTACTGGGGTCCGCCTATGTAGTTGCTACTGAATGGTTTGAGGGGTTCGCCTATACTCTTGCTACAGAAATGTTACAGGCGCTCGCCTATCCTTTTGCTACAGAAATGTTTCTGGGTCCACCTATACTTTGGCTACAGAAATGCTACTGGGGTCTGCCTATACTTTGGCTTCAGAAATGTTACTGGGGTCCGCCTATGCGTTGCTGCTGAATGGTTTGAGGGGTTCGCCTATACTCTTGCTACAGAAATGTTACAGGGGTTTGCTATACTTTTGCTACAGAAATGTTACTGGGGTCCGCCTATACGTTTGCTACAGAAATATTACTGGGGTCCGCCCTTACTCTTGCTACAGAAATGTTACTGGTGTCCAACTACACTCTTGCTACAGAAATGTTACAGAGGTCTACCTATGCAGTTGCTACTGAATGGTTTGAGGGGTTCATCTATACTCTTGCTACAGAAATGTTACTGGGATTCGCCTATACAGTTTCTACTGAATGGTTTAAGGGGTTCACCTATACTTTGGCTACAGAAATGTTACTGAGGTCCAACTATACTTTTGTTACAGTAATGTTACTGGGGTCTGCCTATACAGTTTCTACTGAATGGTTTGAGGGGTTCGCCTATACTTTGGCTACAGAAATGTTACTGGGGTCTGCCTATACTCTTGCTACAGAAATGTTACTGGAGTCCGTCCATGTAGTTGCTACTGAATGGTTTGAGGGGTTCGCCTATTCTCTTAGTACACCAATGTTACTGGGGTTCGCCTATACTCTTGTTAGAGAAATGTTACTGGGGTTTGCCTATACTCTTGCTGCAGAAATGTTACAGGGGTGCGCCTATACTCTTGCTTCAGAAATGTTACAGGGGTTTGCCTATACTCTTGCTACAGAAATGTTACTGGGGTCCGCGTATACTCTTACTACAGAAATGTTACTGTGGTCCACCTATGCAGTTGCTACTGAATGGTTTGTGGGGTTTACCTATACTCTTGCTACTGAAATGTTACTGGGGTCCACCTATGCAGTTGCTACTGAATGGTTTGTGGGGTTTACCTATACTCTTGCTACAGAAATGTTACTGGGATTCGCCTATACTTTTGCTACAGAAATGTTACTGGGATTCGCCTATACAGTTTCTACTGAATGGTTTGAGGGGTTCGCCTATACTTTGGCCACAGAAATGTTACTGGGGTCCGCCTATACTCTTGCTACAGAAATGTTACTGGATTCCGCCTATGCAGTTGCTACTGAATGGTTTGAGAGGTTCGCCTATACTCTTGCTACAGAAATGTTACAGGGGTTCGCCTATACTTTAGCTACAGAAATGTTACTGGGGTCCGCCTATACTTTTGCTACAGAAATATTACTGGGGTCCGCCTATACCTTGCTACAGAAATGTTACTGGTGTCCCACTACACTCTTGCTACAGAAATGTTACTAGGGTCTGCCTATACAGTTTCTACTGAATGGTTTGAGGCGTTCGCCTATACTTTTGCTACAGAAATGTTACTGGCATCCGCCTGTACTCTTGCTACAGAAATGTTACTGGGGTCTGCCTATACTTTTGCTACAGAATTGTTACTGGGGTCCTCCTATACTCTTGCTACAGAAATGTTACACTTTCGTCTGCCTATACAGTTTTTACTGAATGGTTTGGGGGGTTCGCCTATACTCTTGCTACAGAAATGTTACAGGGGTTCGCTTATACTTTTGCTACTGAAATGTTACAGGGGTTTGCCTATACTTTTGCTGCAGAAATGTTACTGAGGTCTGCCTGTACTCTTGCTGTAGAAATGTTACTAGGCTCCACCTATACTCTTGCTATAGAAATGTTACTGGGGTCTGCCTATGCTGTGGGTGCACAAAGACTTCCCATTGCGGTGTTGAGCTATCTGACACCTACACAGAATGAAGTGTTTGGGGACACATGGATTTCCCATAGCTATCTAACTCACGGCACTTTGGGTCACACAAGGGGGAGGCTGGGACAGAGCCTGACCCAGGGGCTGCTCACGTACTTACCACACAGAGTATTGCGGGTCCTACTTCGGTCATGGTTTCTCGGCCTTATTATGCCACCTCCTCCTCCTGCTTGGGGTCTGGGGATCAGCGCTGGGCAACATGTATTTTCTCCCTTGTTACCAGTTATCTGAGACAGTGGTTTGGGCCAACAAAAGGAGCATTACAGCATTAATGAGACGCTCACAGCTGCACTAGCATCCGAGTCCGCATTATGCCCACGATTACTGAGGGTGTGAGCCAAACCGAGGTCCTTGGTGGGGTTAAACTGCATTGTTTGGGCTCTCTGATTTCTTTATGTGCAATACTTTCCTTCGGTTCCTGGGACTTACCTATGCTGTGGGTGCACAAAGACTTCCCATTGTGTTTTTTTTACCTGTCTGGCACAAATACTCTGACTGACTAGGGCAGAAATGTGGGCCGAGGACGAGGCCCTTGGCAGGGTGAAACTCTGATTTCCTCATGTGTAATACCATGTTTGAGTTCCTTGAGCTCGCTTATGCTGTGGGTGCACAAACACTTCCCTTTGCAGTGTTTTACCTGTCTGGCACAAATACACTGACTGACTAGGGAAGAAATGTGGGCCGAGACTGAGGTCCTGGGCGCGCTGAAGCTCAGCCATGTTTGGACACTCTGATTTCTTCCTGTGTAATACCATCAGTTTGCACCGACAGCATAGGTGAGCCCAAGGAACTCAAAAACTTCCCATTGCGGTGTTGAGCTACCTGACACCTACACAGAATGAATTGTGTGGGGACACAGGGATTTCCCATTGCTTTGTAACTCGCGGCACCTTAGGTCACACAAGGTGGAGGCTGGGACCGAGCCGGACCCTGGGCCCTCTCATGTGCTTCCCGCACAGAGTATTGCTGCATTGTGGAGATGTGTAGAAGTGCTGGCTCCTGAGTCCCCTTTATGTCCACGTTTGCAGCTCCTGACTATTTTGCGACGGAGGTGGCACGGGATTGGAATGATGATCGTACGTCAATTTCTCATTGATTCTCAACAGCATTGTGGGCTATGCCCCCCCCCCCCTTTGAAAGAGGGTCGCTGCCTAGCCCTGCCAACCCTCTGCAGTGTGTGCCTCTGGTTCCTTCTCATGCAGTAAGCACTTATAAATAGACATGAGTGTGGTGTGGCTATCAAGCGAGCGTGTGGCATCAGGCCAGCTGAACACTGCACAGGGAAAATTTTGGGTGCGCTGTGGACGCAGGGTCGTGCGGGAAGTTGAACAGCAATGCCAGCATGTAATCCAGGAGAAGAGGCCACCCGCAGGCAGTGATTGTCCTTGGTTGTAGGTAGTGTGGTGCTTAGCTAAGATGTGCCAGTGCGTGTGCCTTGCTAATGAGGGTTTGTCCGAAGTAAATTGTTAGGGGGGTGACCACAAGGCTCTTGCCCCCATTTTGGCTTAAAAGTGGGACCTGGGAGCCTCAGATACAGCCATGCATGCTGCCCATGCCCTTCCCCATCCGTTTCTGTGGTGTTTCCATGACTTTCTGATGTTTTCTGGTGTTTGACAAGTCATCACCTATGCAGAGCATCGGTCCCATACAAAAATGCTCGAGTCCCCCATTGATTTTAATGTGGTTCGTTACTCGAAACGAGCTCTCGAGCATTGCGAAATGTTGGACACGAGCACCTAAGCATTTTGGTGCTCGCTTATCTCCAATTATTGTCATATTAGAGGTCATAGTAAATGCTGCTAACGTAATCATGTCACTATTCTGAGCCATACACACATATTACTTATACTCTTTACTTCTCATTATGGTTTATCAGTTTACCCATAACAAAGTAGAGGGTTTCTGGTTTTTGTTCATTTTGAGCAGAATAAACTAAATAATTCTGGCTGACACCCAGATGGGTCTGATCTCAGAGAAGGTTTAACCCCTTCAGTGGCGGGTTTCTTACTGCCCTGTCAGACCTACCAGGGAAGGTTTTTTAAATGGGCCAATTATTTAATTTCAACTAATTTTCCAGTCGCGTTCCAAGAGCCCTAACCTTTTCATTTTTCCACTGACACAGCCTTAGGGTGCATTCCCACGAACGTATATCGGCTCGGTTTTCACGACGAGCCAATATACGTCAGCTCTTTCTGCAGGGGGGTAAGCCTGAAAGAGCCAGAAGCAGGAACTGAGCTCCCGCCTCCTCTCCGCCCCTCTGCACTATTTGCAATGAAAGGAGGTGGGACGGGGCGGGGCTAAGTACCGCAAATTAGCCCCACCCTTGTCCCACCTCTCCTCATTGCAAATAGTGCAGAGGGGTGGAGAGGAGGCAGAGAGGGGGCGGGAGCTCAGTTCCTGCTCCTGGCTCTTCCATCCTCCCCCCCTGCAGAGAGAGCCGACGTATATCGGCTTGGCATGAAAACCGAGTCGATATACGTTCGTGGGAATGCACCCTTATGAGGGCTTGTTTTTTGCGAGACAAGTTGTATTTTTTGATGGCATCATTTTTGGGTATATATAATGTATTGCATAACTTTTGTAAAAAAAATTGTAGTGAGATTGAGTAAAAAAAATAAATTCTGCCATTTGTTGTTTGGATTTCATTTTTACGGCGTTCAGCGTACAGAATAAATAATGTGACAACATTAATCTCTAGGTACACACGATTCCGACAATAAAAGTTTATACAGTTTTTTTATGTTTTGCTATTTTTGTACATTTAAAACATTTTTTTCTTAAAGGTTTGCTCTTATGTCGCCACATTCCAAGAGCCGTAATCATTTTTTTTTCCAATTACTAGAGCTCTACAAGGCCTTGTTTTTTGCGGGATGAACTCTAGTCTTCATTTATCTAATTTTTAGGAATATATAAAATTTTAATCGCTTTTTATTCCATTTTTTCTAGGAGCAAGATTAACAAAATCTGTAATTCTGGCATGTTTTTTATTTTTATTTTTCACATACTCTGAGCAGTATAAATCATATATTAAAGTAATTCTACAGGCCAGTGCAATTATGCCAATACCAAATTGTAATGTTTTGTTTTCACAAAAAAAGTAATAAAAGTTTAAATCACCCTCCATTTGCCATATCTATAATTTAAAAAAAAATCTTTGGTATTGCCGCGTCCATAAAAGTCTGTTCTATCAAAGTAGTGCATTATTTACACCACAGGGTGAATTTAGTCCAAAAAAAATAAAGAACGCCAGAAATGCACTTTTTTTAGTTTCCCTGTCTCCCAGAAAAAATGCAATAAAAAGCGATCAAAAAGTCGTATGTATTCCAAATTAGTACTAGCGTAAACTACAGGTCATCCCACAAAAAGTGAGACCTTGCTCAACTACGTCAATGGAAAAATAAAAAAGTTATTGCGCACAGAAGATGCAACAGAAAATAATTTATAAAAATTAAATGTCTTTGAAAAAAAAATACAACTACTACAGTAAAAGAAAAAACTATACAAGTTTGGTATCGTAGTAATCGTATTGACCCATAAAATAAAGTTATCTTGTAATTTTCTTTGCAGTTTGTGTGCCGTAGAAACAAAACACACTGAAAGATGGTGGAATGTCATTTTTTTTTTTTCATTTTACTCCACTTAGAATTTTGTAAACGTTTTTCAGTACATAATATGGTACTTTAAATAGCACCGAAAATTACGGCTCATTATGCAAAAAACAAGAGGTCATGGAGCGACGTCAATGAATATATAAAAGAGTTATGATTTTTTAAACGGGGGGAGGAAAAAACAAAAAGGGGAGGGGGGGAAGCTGGCCGCATCATTAAGGGGTTAAATAATGTACTACCTTCCTTCTCTGAGTCATTACGATGCAGGGATACCACATCTGTAATTTTGTGTTTAATTTTTTACAAAGTAAAAGGAGAAAGGTGTTTTTATTTAATTTTTTTAAATTTTTTAAACTTTTTTTAACATTTTTAAAATTTTTGTTCCTTTAGAGGATTTCCTCAGAGACCCATCAGGACCACCAGATCACATTCCAGCGGTCCGATGGTGACAGCCCTTTACATGTTGCAGTCGCATAGACCATGGCATGTAAAGGATTAACACAGCAGAGATCAGAGGTTTTTTCCATTGGCGCCCAGCTATCCTCTGACAGCCAAGCTCCAGCTCTCCCTGCCATAGAGACTATTGTCTGGCTTCTGACAAGCCGATTGTCTTCGTGGCAACGTTCAAACAAAGCAGTGCAGGAGTTTGAAAATAGAAGCGGGAAGTTGCTGGTGGATCGCTAATATCTTTCTGCTTCTTTTTTCAAAGTCCTGCACTGCTCTGTGTGGGTCTGTGCAGGCAGAGCACACTACCACAGCTTATGGCATTGTGCTCTGCAGGTCCCATAGTGAAACATAGCCCAGAAATCTTCGGGGCTATATCATTATGGGCAGTGGAGCTCGTCCAGGTGTGCCACTCAAGGGGTTAATGTAGACAGAAGAGTTTAGCTTTGGCACTGGGAATATACTATGGATGAAACAGTGATAATCAAGATCCAAGAAGCTTTACTGGCTGCTGCTCGGGTATCTCAATAGTCCCCTTGAATGCAAATGAAGCACTAGTAACACTACATTCTGTCTCCTCCTTACTGAGGGGGTGCAGTAACCCTACAGTAAGGAGGAATGGAGACACATGACCCCCATAACTTGTAATTTTGGTGCACGGTAGATAAATGGGACTATAGTTCATCCCGCAAAAAAACAAGGCCTTCTAGTGCTCTGGTAAGGGAAAAATAAAATTAATACGCCTCTTGGAATGTGGCAACACAAAAGCAAACCTTTAAGAAAAAATAATGTTTTAAATGTACAAAAAGAGCAAAACATTAAAAAAACTGTATAAACTTGGTATCACTGGAATTGTGTTGACTCAGAGAATAATGTTATCACATTATTTATTCTGCACGCTAAAAAATGAAATCCAAAAACAAATGGCCAAATTTCTTTTTTTCCCCCAATCTCCCTTCAATTTGTTTTGCAAAATTTATGCAATACATTATATATACTCAAAAGTTATGCCATCAAAAAATACAACTTGTCAGCCATGGCTGTGTCAATAGAAAAATGAAAAAGTTATGGCTCTTGTAACACGATTGGAAAGTTAGTTAAAATTAAATGATTGACCCATTTAAAAATCCTGCCCTGGTGGGTCTGACATGGTGGTAAGAAACCCACCACTGAAGGGGTTAAACCTTTTCTGAGATCAGACTCATCTGGGTGTCAGCCAGAATTATTTAGTTTATTCTGCTCAAAATGAACAAAAATCAGAAACCCCCAACTTTATTATGGGCAAACTGCTAAACCATAAAGAGAAGTAAAGAGTTAAAGTAATATGTGTGTATGGCTCAGAATAGTGACATGAATATATCAGCAGCATTTACTATGACCTCTAATATGGTAATGATTAGAGATGAGCGAGCACCAAAATGCTTCATGCAGCCCAAAAGTATATTTTTTGCAATACCGGCCTTTGACGCGGCAAAGTGTATGCACCAAATTAGCGCCAAATCGCTCATTTTTGCGAAAATGGTGTAGCCCGATGTTCATTGTTTTTCATTCATCAGTGGAAGGTGGTATTGTACCTATATGGTTGTGTAATGTCTTTATGGGCTCTGATTTGATGAGCCCAGGACGCTGGCAGCGTTTTTTTTGGCTATGAGGCACTTTTCAGATAGCTGACCTGCTCATAATAATGTGTATTCGTTCTCCGCACGTGAGAAGACAAATGAGCTGACGGCAGAGCTCAGAGCAACTTATTTCAGTGACGTTTTGTTCATGCAATGGGTAATTTTGTTAGCGCTTGCGGACCAAATTTCCTTAAAATTTCATCCTTGTCATCATTTTGAAGATGTTAGTTAATTTGGTGGATGTAATATTTCCTAGGTTTGTCACCCATGTTCTAAAATGCAGACTATAATGAAAATGACAAGAGCTGCTAATTTTTAACATAGTAATGTTAGCCTGAATGAATGACCGGCGAGAGCTGCCTGTGATTGGCTGAGCGCCTCAGCCAATCAGAAGCAGCTCTTTCAGTAGGCGGGGATTTTAATTTCACGCCTGCTCAAAGAACTTCATTACAGAGCCAGTGACAGCTCAGACAGGACGCAGATGAGCCCCGGCAACAGAAGAAAGGTATTTTTTTTTATATTTAAAGCCCTTCCTTGAAAAACAATTAAGGGGTGTTGGCAGCTGGATCCTCTACCGCAGCTCTCATCTGTAACAGCTACGCTATAGAATTGTTTATTCCCCGCAGGGATGAAGAATTCCTTTGCTGCATGGAGTTGTTTATTCCCCATGGGGATGAATAAAACATAAGCCACATGTGGCAGATGTATTCTTCATCCCCGTGAGGGACACAGCAGCGGCGGACAGCTAAATATATATATATATATATATATATATATATATATATATATATATATATATATAAATTAATTTGCTTATATCTTAACACTTAAAGGGAATTATACTTAAAGCTCTTCCCTGAAAATCACTTCAGGGGTGCCGGCAGACCATTGCCTTCAATGGAGCCGCTGACAGCAGCCACGGCTCCTTTCAAGGTAATGCATGAACCTGCATATACACATGTTTTTGCGCATACAGGGGTGCACCTATGTACACACAATCACACACTCGTGTGAAGCCAACCTCAATATAAAACCCGGAACTACAAACCCGCTGGTCACCTAATGTCTATATCCTGTAATATCCTTCTGCTCGAGAAAGATTTCTAGTCCCCTCTTAAACTCCTCTATGGATTTTGCCATCACCACATCCTCAGGCAGAGAGTTCCATAGTCTCACTACTCTTACACTAAAGAACCCCCTTCTATATTGGTGATCAAACCTGCTTTCTTCTAGACGTAGAAGATGCCCTCTTGTTACCGTCACAGTCCTGGGTATAAACAGATCATGGAAGAGATCCTTGTATTGTCCCCAATACATTTATACATAGTTATTTGATCGCCCCTTAGTCGTCTTTTTTCCAGGGTGAAAAGTCCCAATTTTGATAGCCTCTCTGGGTATTCCAATCCTCTCATTCTATTTAGTAACTTAGTTGCCCTTCTTTGAACCCCCTAAAGCACTGCAACATCCTTCCTGAGCAGCGGTGTCCAGAACTGTACACAGTATTTAATGTGAGGCCTGACAAGTGCCTTATATAGTGGGATGATAATGTTCTCATCCTTTGCCCCTATACCTCTTCTAACCCCTTAATGACGCCGCCCTTTTTTTCCATCTTCGTTTTTTTCCTCACCCTTTTAAAAAAAATCATAACTCCCTTATTTTTCCAGCAACATCACTGTAGCAAGGCTTGTTTTTGAGAGACGAGTTGTAATTTTCAATGGTGCTATTTAGAGATGAGCGGGTACCAAAATGCTCAAGTGCGCAAGTCAAACTTTTCATAATGCTCGAGAGTCAATGGGAGACTCGAACATTTTTCAAGCTGACTAATGCTTTGCATAGGGGAGGTTGTGTGAATAACCTGAAAACATCAGAAAGTCATGGAACACCACAGAAACGGATAGGGAACGGCAGGGGCAGCATGCATAGATTGATCTGAGGCTCCCAGGTCCCACTATTAAGCCAAAATGGGGGCAAGAGCTTGGGGGTCACCCTCCTAATAATTTACTTGGGACAGACCATAATCAGCAAGGCGCACACACTGGCACATCTTAGCTAAGCACCACACTAAGTGCAACCAAGGACAATCAACACCTGTGGGTGACACCACAGCCTCTTCTCCTGGGTTACATGCTGGCATTGCTGTCCAATCCCCCACACGAGCCTGCATCCACAGCGCACACTAAATTTTACCTGCGCAGCGTTCAGCTGTCCTCATGCCACACGCTCGCCTGATAGCCACACCACACTCATGTCTATTTATAAGTGCATCTGCGATGAGGAGGAACCGGAGACACACACTGCAGAGGGTTGGCAGGGCCTGGCAGCGACCCTCTTTGAAATTGTAGGCGATAGCCCACAATGCTGATTACAAATGCTGATCAATTAACATCCGATCATAATTCCAATCCCATGCCACCTCCATTACAAAATTGTCAGGAGCCGCAAATGTGGGCGTAAAGGGGACTTAGATGCCAGTACTTCTACACATCTCCACTATGCAGCAGCGCATTCTAACACCAAAGATTGGTTTAAAGCAGGAGGTGTCGCAAAAGTAGCAACCACACGTATACAGTGACCTTGTGAAAGTCTCATTAAATCAGTCATGCTTCCTGTGAAAGCTCCAATCCAGTACATCGGATAACTGTAGTAACACGAAACACGAGAAATAATACATGCCGAACAGCGATGACCCCAAGGGATGCGTGCGTTTATCACACCTAAACGAATCCGGCTGTTTACCATTATACGTCAGTGGACACCCAAAAACAGGCAGTGTGCAATGAGTTGACCTGTTATACAGCCGGGATGCTTGCGAAAGCCTAATGCGCACTACTAGGCACAACAAAAGTTGGCATAACGTGGACTTGGATGCTAGTACTGCTGTGAACATCTCATTAAATCGGTCCCAGCCTCCACTCTTACAGGGGTGATAAATCCTGCAAATCTTACAGGGGTGATAAGTTCTTGAGAGTAATTAAAGATAATTATCTGAACCAACTGGTGCAGGAACAAACAAGAAGGAGAGCCATTCTGGACCTAGTACTAACAAACCGGACCGAATAAAGGGGGTACAGGCAGAGGCGTAACTTGAAGCTCCCGGGCCCCGATGCAAAACTTGTAACAGGGCCCCCAACTATAATGTTTTACTCATAGTACTGGGTTCCCTATATGGAGAAGAGAGGCCTTATGGGCCCCCTAAGGCTCCTGGGCCCGGGTGCGACCGCATCCCCTGCATCCTCTATAGTTACGCCCCTGGGTACAGGTTGAGGGGCACTTTGGGAACAGTGACCACAATATAATCAACTTCCAGCTGTCATTCAATAAGAAGCCTTATCAGGGAGCGACAAACAAACTAAACTTTAGTAAAGCAAAATTTGATCAGCTTAGAACTACTATCGGTAACATTAAATGGGACAACATCCTCAAAAATGCCAGTACGGAGCACAAATGGGAAAAGTTCAAAAGGATCCTAATCACTTCATGTGAACAGTTCATTCCCTTTAAAAATAAAAGAATCTCAACTAAAAGGAAACCAATGTGGCTCGACAAGACGGTAAGGGGGGGCAATAAACGAAAAAAAGAAAGCGTTCAAACTACTAAAGCAGCAAGGCAGCGAAGAAGCGCTAAAATCGTACAGGGAAAAAAACAAAATATGCAAAGATACGATCAAAATTGCCAAGGAGGAGGCGGAAAGACTGATCGTCAAAGAGAGCAAAAACAACCCAAAACTATTTTTCAAGTATATTAACAGCAAAAGGATTTGCAGGGAGAGCACTGGCCCTTTAACAAATAATGCAGGGGAAATCATTGAAGATGATGGAGGGAAGGCAAATCTATTAAATAGTTTCTTTTCAAGCGTATTCACAAATGAAAAGGAAATGCCACACGAGATACAGGGGAATAAAATAAACCCCTCGCAAAATATGTCATACCTAACGCAGGAGGAAGTGTTGAACAGGTTAAAGAAGATTAAAATCGATAAATCGCCAGGCCCAGATGGAATACACCCAAGGATACGAAAGGAACTAAGTGATGAGTTAGCTAGGCCGCTATACCTAATATTTCTAGACACTAATAAGACCGATGTTGTACCATTGGATTGGTGCATTGCCAACGTGGTTCCAATTTATAAAAAGGGGACCAAAAGTGAGCCTGGCAACTACAGGCTGGTAAGTCTCACTTCAGTAACGGGAAAAATTTTCGAGGGGATTCTGAGAGACGCCATCGATGAGCACCTCAAGTAGAACAAGGGAATAACTCCTCATCAGCATGGATTCATGAAGGGTCGCTCATGTCAGACAAATCTGATCAGTTTCTACGATGAAGTAAGCTCTAAGCTGGACCTGGGAGAGTCTATTGATCTCGTACATCTGGACTTCTCTAAAGCGTTTGACACTGTGCCACATAATAGGCTAATATACAAAATGAGACAGCTTGGATTGGGTGAAAACGTGTGTAATTGGGTTAAAAATTGGCTCAATGAAAGAAAGCAGAGGGTGGTAATAAATGGCTCATACTCTGATTGGGCCACAGTCACTAGTGGGGTGCCACAAGGTTCAGTATTGGGCCCCATTCTGTTCAATATATTTATCAATGACCTGATAGAGGGGCTGCACAGCAAAATTTCAATATTTGCAGATGACACAAAATTATACAATATAATTAATGCAATGGAGGACAATGTGCAGCTACAAACTGACCTAGATAAGCTAAAGGCTTGGGCAGAAAAATGGCAAATGAAGTTCAATGTTGATAAATGTAAGGTAATGCACATGGGCAGCAAGAATGGATGTTACCAATATTCGCTTAATGGGGTACCGCTAGGGAAAAGTGATATGGAAAATGACCTGGGGGTACTAGTGGACTATAGACTAAACTGGAGTAACCAATGCCAATCAGCTGCTGCAAAGGCAAATAAAGTTTTGGGATGCATTAAAAGAGGTATAGGGGCGAAAGACAAGAACATTATCCTTCCATTATATAAGGCACTTGTCAGGCCTCACATGGAATACTGCATACAGTTCTGGTCACCGGTGCTCAGGAAAAATGTTATGGTATTGGAGGGGGTTTAAAGAAGGGCAACTAAACTAATACATGGAATGACGGGACTGGAATACCCAGAGAGGCTATCCAAATTGGGACTATTTACTCTAGAAAAAAGAAGGTTAAGAGGCGACCAAATAACCATGTATAAGTACATGAGGGGACAATACAAGGATCTCTCCCAGGATCTGTTTATACCCAGGACTGCAACGGTAACAAGAGGGCATCCGCTACGTTTAGAGGAAAGCAGGTTTCATCACCAACATAGAAAGGGATTCTTTACTGTTAGAGCAGTTAGACTGTGGAACTCTCTGCCTGAGGACGTAGTGATGGCAAAATCCTTAGAGGAGTTTAAAAGGGGACTTGATGTCTTTCTGGAGAGAAAGGATATTATAGGCTATAAATCTAAGATTATTTGTTAATCCGGGTATACAGGCAGGTAGGACCTATTAGGGGTTGATCCAGGGAACAGTCTGATTGCTATTAGGGAGTCGGGAAGGAATTTTTTCCCCAAAAGGGCTAATTGGCTTCTGCTCTTGGGGTTTTTTGCCTTCCTCTGGATCAACAAAACAGGAGGCTAGACAGGCTGGACTAGATGGACATTGTCTTCATTCAGCCTTACAAACTATGTTACTATGTTACTTTGTGTGACCCAATGTGCCGTCAGTTACATCGCTATAGGAAACCTTTGTGTACCCACATAATTCATTCTGTGTATGTGTTAGATAGCTGAACACCGCTATGAGTATAGGCGAACCCCTGAAACCTTTCGGTAGCAAGAGAACAATGCACTGGGACACATTGATGGAGGCAGTGGAGGACCATGGAGGTGAGGGTGTGGCTGCAGGCCAGGAGGCGCTCGTGCCCGCATCCTGAGAGGGGGATGGCATTTCTGTGCCAGGTTGTGACACTGGGGAAGAGGCAGTAGTGTGACCCGCAGGCAGTGAATGGCCTTCGTTCCACCTTGGGTACTTAGCCATCATATGCCTGCGCATGCTGGTGGTAGTCAGGCTGGTAGTGGTGGCTCCCCGGCTGATCTTGGTGCAGTACAGGTTGCACACCACTGTTTGTCGGTCTTCCGTGCTCTCAATAAAAAAACTCCACACCTTCAAACACCTAGCCCTTTTCACAGAGGCTTGCCACGAGGGGGTGCTGTGTGGAACAGTTGGTGTATTTTTCGTTCTGCTTCTCCCCCTGGCCACCCCACTGCCTCTTCCAACCTGTTCTGCTGCGGGTGTTGCCACCCCCTCTGAAGCCCTGTCTTCAGTAGGCTTTGCAAGCCAGGTGGGGTCAGTCACCTCATCATCCACTAACTCTTCCTCTGACTCCTCAGTCTGCTCCTCCCTCTGACTTACTGCCCTAACAACAACCTCACTGACAGACAACTGTGTCTCATCCTCATCATCCACAAATAGCTCCTGAGACAGTAATTCGAAGTCCCCACCCTTATCACCTTGAGTCTGTGAAAGTTCCAATATTTTGGCATCGGTCACGACAAACTCCTCATGTTGCTGTGGAACCTGTTTTTCAGACTCAGGGCAGGGACCCAAGAACTCTTGGGTGAATGCCTGTTCAGAATCTCTCCTTTTCCTGGAGTGAGGAGGCTGGGAGGAAGGAGGATCAGCCTGAGGATTCAGATGTGCAGTGCCTGGGCTAGCATGAGTGGACTGTATGGAAGGGTGGGTGTTGAATAAAGCACTTGAGGCATTATCCCCTATCCACATGAGCACCTGATCGCACTGTTGTGATTGTAATAATGGTCTGCCATGTGGACCTTCAAAATGTGAGATGAAGCTGGGGAAGGGAGATACGCGGCGCTCTACTAATCCCTCAGCAGCAGGCACAGTTTCACCCCACCCAGGACCCCGGCCTCTGCCCACACCATCATTGGGACGCCCCCGTCCACGTTCTCGACCTCGACCCTTACCCCTAGTCTTCATCACTTTTAATAAGGGATAGAGCAGGGCCAGAAAAAATTAACCCACTGTATAGTGCTGAGAAGTAGGCCTAATTCACCGCACACAGATACTGGTAGCTTTTATAGACTCTGCACAGGGGCAGAAAAAATTAATCAACTGTATAGTGCTGTGAACTGGGGCTAATTCAACACACACAGAGAATGGTAGATGTGAGATACTCTGCACAGGCACAGAAAAAATTACCAATGGTAAATAGAATATAGCCGGGATGCTTGAAAAAGCATCTGCTCCCAGCCAGCCACAACAGTAATGCACACAATGAGGAGTAGCCCTAAGAAGGACTGTTGGGTTCTTGAAGTCAGGATCCCTACACTAACACATTCCCTATCTGAGCAACTCTTTCCCTGACCTCTGCCAGCATGTGTCTGAGGCGAGCCGCGGGTGGCCCCAGTTTAAGCACTCGGCGGTCACCTGATCCCGCCAGCCACTCACTGCTGTAGATGTGCAGAGGGTTGGCACGTCACAGCAGGAAGTGGTAAAGCCTCCCCCGCAAGTTTATTGGCTAAAAAATGGCACTAAACATGCGGGGAAGGGAAATGAATTTTACTCGAGTACCGTGTGGTGCTTGACTCGAGTAGCGAGCATCTTGAGTAGTCTAATACTCGATCGAACATCAAGCTCAGACTAGTGTGCTCGCTAATCTCTAGTGCTATTTAAAGTACTATATAATGTACTGAAAAACTTTTAAAAAATTCTAAGTGGAGTAAAATGAAAAAAGAAACTACATTTCGCCATCTTTCTGTGCATCTTGTTTCTATGGCGCACATACTGCAAAAAAAAACAACAACATGATAACTTTATTCTTTGAGTCAGTATGATTGCTACGATACCAAACCTGTATATATATATTTTTTACTATACTACTCTTTATTGTCAAAGACATTAAATTTTTTTCAATTATTTTATATGGTTGTCTTGTTTTTTATTTTTCCATCGACATAGTTGAGCAAGGGCTCATTTTTTGCAGGATGTCCTGTAGTTTCCGCTAGTACCAATTTGGAATACATATGACTTTTTGATCGCTTTTTATTGCGTTTTTTATGTGAGACAGGGTGACTGAAAAAGCGCTTTTCCGGCTTTTTTTAATTTTTTTTCTGACAACGTTCACCGTGTGGGCTAAATAATGTGCTACTTTGATAGATAGGACTTTTACGGACGTGGTCATACCAAATATGTATTTTTCTTTTATGATTTAGATTTTTTAATTACAGATATGGCAAATGGGGGGTGATTTAAACTGTTATTACTTTTTTTTACAATTAAAAAAAGTTTATTGATCTTTTTTTACTTTACTGTTAAGTCCCCCTGGGGGACTACAACATGCGAGGCTTTGATCGCTTCTGCAGTATGACGTAATGCTATAGCACTACGTCATACTGCATTCTGACAGGCAGCCTATCAAGCCTCCCCACAGGGATGGCATGATAGGCAGTCTCGCAAGGCAGCCCTGGGGCCTTTCAGAAGGCCCCTGGCTGCCATGACACCTGCACGGCCCCCCTGAACATCAATAGGGGGATTTAAATGGCGCTATCAGAATTGACAGCGGTATTTAAAGGGTTAATAACCATGATCGACTGAACGGCCGATTGGAGCTATTGCTCGCGGGTGTCAGCTGTAGTAAACAGCTGACGCTCGTGCTGTATGAAGAGTGGTCGCCCCACGACCTCTCTTCATACATACCCTAACACTCCAGGATGTAAATGTATGTCTCAAAGTGGGAAGGGGTTAATGCACCCCAACACTCTATTAGCTTTTGCAGCAACTGACTGGTATTGGTTGCTCCAGTTAAATCTACAATCCACTAGTACCCCCAGGTCTTTTCCCATCTCACTTTTCCCTAGCAGTACCCATTTAATGTATATTGGTGACATCCGCTTTTCCAGCCCATATGCATAACTTTACATTTATCAACATTGAACTTTATTTGTCATTTTTCTGCCCAAGCCACCAGCTTATATAAGTCCTTTTGTAGCCGTACATTGTCCTCTATTGTATTAATTTTGTATCATCTGCAAATATTGATATTTTACTGTGCAGTCCCTCTATCAGGTCTTTAATAAATATATTAAACAGAATGGGGCCTAGTACTGAGCCCTGTGGCACCCCACTAGCGACGGTGGCCCAATCAGAGTATGAACCATTTATTACCACCCTCTGATTTCCATCTCTGAGCCAGTTCTTTACCCAGATACACACGTTTTCGCCCAGACTGAGCTTATCATTTTATATATCAACCTATTATGCGGCACGGTGTCAAATGCTTTAGAGAAATTCATATATATGAGATCAATAGACTCTTCTAGGTCCAGCCTAGAATTACTTCTTCGTAGAAGCTGATCAGATTGGTCTGACATGATCGACCCCTCATGAAACCGGGCTGATGGGGAGTTATTCCGTTGTTCTCCTTGAGGTATTCTAGAATAGCATCTCTCAGAAACCCCTCAAATATTTTTCCAGTTATTGAAGTGAGACCTACTGGTCTGTAGTTACCAGGCTCTCTTTTGGTCCCCTTTTGTAAATTGGAACCACATTGGCAATACACCAATCAAATGATACAACCCCAGTCTTGATAGCGTTTAAAAATATAAGAAATAATGGGCCAACTATCACATCACTTAGTTACCTTAGAACCCTTGCGTGTATTCCATCTGGACCCGGAGATTTATCGATTTTAATCCTCTGTAACCGGCTCTGCACTTCCTCTCGTGTTAGGTATGCAATATGTAGTGGGGGGTTCATTTTATTTCCCTGCATCTCATGTGACATTTCCTTTTTGTTTGTTAATACACTTGAAAAGAAACCATTTAATAGATTTGCCTTCCCCATCATCTTCTATGATTTTTCCTGCATTATTTGTTAAAGGGCCAGTGCTTTCAGTGCAAATTCGTTTACTGGTAATATAGTTGAAGAATAGTTTAGGGTTATTTTTGCTCTCTTTGGCAATCAATCTTTCTTCCCCCTCCTTAGCAATTTGAATCTTTTCTTTACATATTTAGTTTTTTATCTTGTATGATTTTAGCGCTTCTTTGCTCCCTTCTTGTTTTAATAGTCTAAACACTTTCTTTTTTTTGGTTTATTGCCTTCCCCTACAGTCTTGTCAAGTCACATTGGTTTCCTTCTACTGTTTTTATTTTTTTAAAGGGTATGAATTGCTCACATGAGGTGATTAGGAATAGAGATGAGCGAACGTACTCGGTAAAGCACTACTCGTCCGAGTAATGTGCTTTATCTGAGTACCTCCCCGCTCGTCCTGAAAGATTCGGGGAGCGCCGCTGCTGACAGGTGAGTTGCGGCGGGGAGCAGGGGAGAGCGGGCGGGAGAGAGGGAGAGAGAGATCTCCCCTCCGTTCCTCCCCGCTCTCCCCTGCAGCTCCCCGCTCCGCGGCGCTCCCCGAATCTTTCAGGACGAGCGGGGAGGTACTCGGATAAAGCACATTACTCGGACGAGTAGTGCTTTACCGAGTACGTTCGCTCATCTCTAATTAGGAAGTTTTTTTTTCATTAATACATTTTTATTGTATCAAATATTAAAAAAATCGAGGCAAATAGCAGTTGTAAGTGCTGCACAAACAAAATTAAAATGTGATTATCAAGTCTAGAATTTTAGACAAATGTATTTCAATAAGATATGTTTTCCATAAGAAAAAGGGGGCATGGGGGATGGATTGGGTTGAGTAAGAGATAGTAAAGAAATACTGGGAAGTGGAAAGAGAGAATAGGAGGGGGCGGGTGAGGTGATGGAAAGGCATAGAAAATTCGCCAACAGAGATCAAACAAAATTTTAGACATCACGACGGGAACAATTTGTTTTCACATAGCTTCATATTTAGTTATAGCATTATTTATAAGGTCAAAGATTATTTCACAAATGCCATGTTCAGACATCATTTGTATAAGGTCTTTCACTGAAGGGGGTTCACTCATTCTCTATTTCCTAGCTAGTAATGATTTTGCTCCTAACAATATATGACTGATCAAACGTCTATTTTTTGGGTTAATTTCCTCTAAGTCTAAAAAAAGCAAGGCCACAGCTGGGTTCTTTAGGACCAGACTTTCTGTTAATTTATTTAATATCATATAAACCTCTTTATACCTCTGGTCATGCCCATCAATTTCTAATTGCCATAAATGTTACCCCTTTCTTGATCCAAGAGCCTAATTGTAGATCTTGAATAAAAATTTCCAGAGTTCTTATAGGGATCTGTTTTAATTGGCAGGTAAACGTGGTATCCAAGATTTTTAGAAATTTATCCCAGGCTTCTAAAGTCGCCTTCATAGGAAGAGAAAGGGGGGCATCTCTACGTTTAATATGAGAGAAGGAGATGTAGCTTTTATGAGTTTCGCATATGCCAATGAAGATAAAAGTATTGAGCCCGCCATTTCCGCCTCGATATTAGGCCAGCTGATCGTTGAGGATTGTGTAAACCAGGGAATAGACTGTTTTAGAAGCAGGGCATTGTGATACGCTTCTAAATTTGGCAAATCAATTCCACGCTGGGTTCTATGAAGAGATAAAATAGAGAGGGATACTCTAGGTGGTTTCCCCAGCCAGACATAATTTGCCAATTGTTTTTGAAAATTTGACATAATTGTTTGTGGGATTGGTATTGGTAGATTGCGAAAATAGTATATTATTTGGGGGAGAATTAGATTCTTATAAAGTACCATACATCCGATCCAAGTAGTATGTTGTCTCTTGAAAGCATCCAGTTCTTCTTGGATCTCTTCTAATAGAGGGAGAAAGTCATCAGATACCAACTTTGATAGAGGAAAGCATAGGTTAATACCTAGATAGGGTATATTTTTTGTTTGCCATTGAAATACTGAATATTTCCATCAAAGCCAAATTTTTCCAGAACTAAAAAGGCATAGCCCCAATGTAGCCTGTCAAAGGCCTTTTCAGCATCTAGAGCAAGAAAAATGGCAGACGTACATGAGGAATCTAGCTTTGACATAAGATTCAAAATTCTTCTCGTTCCGTCAGGTGCCTATTAGAGATGAGCGAGCGTACTCGTCCGAGCTTGATACTGGTTCGAGTATTAGGGTGTTCGAGATGCTCGTTACTTGAGACGAGTACCACGCGATGTTCGAGTTACTTTCACTTTCATCTCTGAGACGTTAGCACGCTTTTCTGGCCAATAGAAAGACAGGGAAGGCATTACAACTTCCCCCTGCGACGTTCAAGCCCTATACCACCCCCCTGCAGTGAGTGGCTGGCGAGATCAGGTGTCACCCGAGTATTAAAATATGCATTCTGACATAGTTCAGGGAAAGTGCTGTTGATGCCGGAGCTGCTATAGGGAGAGCGTTAGGAGTGATTTTAGGCTTCAAGAACCCCAACGGTCCTTCTTAGGCCATAGAAATCGCAGATCGCACCTATCTGCGATCTGCGATTCCTGTTCTCTTCTCTATATGCGCTCAATGGGGCCAGCGGCAGCAGCGCCGACCCCATTGAGAACATATAGAAGACAAATCATTCTTCTCTGCCACAGCAGAGAAGAACAATCTTTGCCCATTGAATTCAATGGAGCCGGCAATACAGCAGGTTCCACTGAAAGCAATGGGCTGCTGGTGTGCGCGGGATGAATTGTCGGGAAGGGCTTAAATATATAAGCCCTTCCCTGCAATTCATCCAGAAATGTGTTAAAATATATATATATACTTACCTTGTCCCGGCAGACGGAGTTCAGCCGCTGCGGCCAGCAGTGGGTGTGAAGGGGGTGTGAGTGAGACTCAGCGCTGAGCCAATCAGGGGGCAGGTCTGACACACCCCCTTCACACCCACTGTAGGCCGCCCGCGCTGAACTCCGTCTGCCGGGACAAGGTAAGTATATACCGGCGTATAAGGCGACGGGGCGTATAAGACGACCCCCCAACTGTCACCTTATACGCCGGGAATACAGCGGAGCAAAAAATAAAAATCATTACTCACTTCCCCCGGCGTTCTGCGGCGCTGCTGCAGGCTGTCGCTCCCTCCTGGTCCCTGGCAGAGCATTGCTTTCTGGACGCAGGGCTTGAAATCCCCGCCTCCAGAAAGCTACTGTGATTAGCTAACACACGCCGTCAGCCAATCACAGCCATTCAATGACATCATTGTCATTGGCTGTGATTGGCTGAAGGCACATGTGTTTTCTGGAGGCGGGGATTTCAAGCCCTGCGTCCAGAAAGCAATGCTCTGCTGGGGACCAGGAGGGAGCGACATCCTGCAGCAGCGCCGCAGAACGCCGGGGGAAGTGAGTAATGATTTTTATTTTTTGCTCCGCTGTATTCCCGGCGTATAAGGTGACAGTTGGGGGGGTCGTCTTATACGCCGGTATATACGGTATATATTTTTTTATTTTAACTCATTTCTGGATGAATTGCAGGGAAGGGCTTCTATATTTAAGCCCTTCCCGACAATTCATCCCGCGCACGCCGGCAGCCCATTGCTTTCAGTGGAACCTGCTGTATTGCCGGCTCCATTGAAGTCCATGGGCTAACATCGTTCTTCTCTGCCACAGCGTGGCAGAGGAGAACGATCTTTATGCTGACAGTGCGGGGGGGGGTCACTCTTGCCGCTATTGTGGCTTAATAGTGGGACCTGGGAACTTGAGATGCAGCCCAACATATAGCCCCTCGCCTGCCCTATCTGTTGCTGTGTCGTTCCCATCACTTTCTTGAATTGCCCCGATTTTCACAAATGAAAACCTTAGCGAGCATCGGCGATATACAAAAATGCTCGGGTCGCCCATTGACTTCAATGGGGTTCGTTACTCGAAACGAACCCTCGAGCATCGCGATAATTTCGTCCCGAGTAACGAGCACCCGAGCATTTTGGTGCTCGCTCATCTCTAGTGCCTATCTCCCTTTTGTAAAACCTACTTGATCTGAATGAATAATGTCTGGTAGAATTTTTAGAAGTCTTTGGGCTATAATTTTTAAATAAAGTTTTGTATTACAGTTTAATAAAGAGAGAGGTTTAAAGTTGGCTGGAGACAAAGGATCTTTACCTGCTTTAGGAATGGTGACTATCATAGCTTCCAGCATTTCTCTCAGGAGTTTGCTTTGTGTTATACCCTGATTGAATGCTGAAGTCATATGGGGAGTTAAGATATTAGCAAAGTGTTTACAATACTCATTAGAGAATCTGTCTGGACTTGAGGATTGTTGGTTTTTCAGTAGTTTAATTGTCTCTAAAATTTCCTTATGTGAGATGGGTTGGTTCAGAAACTACTCTGGGCTTCTGACGGACGGGAGGTTAACATTAGATAGAAATGATAAGATCTCTTGTCATGCCGGCTGGGGAATGGAGGTATCGCCTTTTAAATTGTATAATTTTTTAAACAAAATTTACTGAAGCAGTCAGCTATTTGTTTTGGATGGAATATTTTTTCCCCTGGAGTGTCTGGAAATGAAATAAAAGGTATGTTTGCGTTTAGATTCTTCTTTTTAATTAATCCTGCCATCATCCGGGAGCGTTTGTTGTTTGATATGTAATAATTTGCTCTAGAAAATTTCTTGGACTTGTCAACATTTTCTAGTAAGAGATTGCGCAGTTTCTGGCGTAGCTTAAAAAGATTATTATGTTCTGCTTCTGAGGGGGATGATTGAAGAATTTTTTCCGTGTTTGATTTTTGAAGGAGCACTTAAGATACCCGTAATTCCTTTTCTTTTTTAAATTTGGCACTCATCTTAATGAGGACTCCTCTGATAAAGGCTTTATGTGCATTCCAGACCATAAGAGCTGAAACCTACGGAGTGGTGTTAATAGTAAAATATTCTGTTAAAGCCTCAGAAATATTTTTAAGATATTGTGGGAGCCCGATCAAGAAGAGGTTGCTCCTCCAGGTCTTGGCCCCTCCTGCATTGTGTCCCCACAAGAAGGTAGTTAATATCAGTGCATGATCAGACCAGGTGGCAGTACCAATTTTCGCCTCTGTAACACAAGGTAATGACCATCTATCCACCAATACTAGGTCTATTCGATAGAAGGTTCTATGTTGAGGGGAGTAAAAAGTATATTCTCTAGATGAAGCATTTAAGCATCGGAATACATCATAAAATGCTTCTTTTCGGAGCCAGTTCTGCAGTTCCCAGGAAGATGACATGAAGATTCCATAGCTTTATCCGGAATGAGATTAATATCTCCACAAATTATTAATCTGCCTTTTTCATGCCTCCGCAGTTTCTTAATACCGTATATACCGGCGTGTAAGACGACTTTTGAACCCCGAAAAATCTGCTCTGCAGTCGGGGGTCGTCTTATGCGCCGGTAATACAAAAAAAAAAAAAGTGTAAAAAAAAAAAATTTTATTACTCACCTCCCACGGCGTTCTGTCGCGCTCCGGCAGGACGTCGCTCGCTCCGGCAGGCTGTCGCTCGCTCCTCGTCCCCGCCGCAGCATAGCTTTCTGAATGCGGGGCTTGAAATCCCCGCTTCCAGAAAGCTAATACACACGCCGGCAGCCATGACAGCATTGAATGGCTGTGATTGGCTAAAGCACATGTGGCTTCAGCCAATCACACTATTCAATGACATCATTGAATGGCTGTGATTGGCTGAAGGCGCACGTGTTAGCAATCACACCCATTCAATGATGTCATTGAATAGTGTGATTGGCTGAAGCCACGTGTGCTTTAGCCAATCACAGCCATTCAATGATGTCATGGCTGCCGGCGTGTGTAATTAGCTTTCTGGAAGCGGGGATTTCAAGCCCCGCATTCAGAAAGCTATGCTGCGGCGGGGACGAGGAGCGAGCGACAGCCTGCCGGAGCGAGCGACATCCTGCCGGAGCGCGACAGAACGCCGTGGGAGGTGAGTAATAAAATTTTTTTTTTTTTCTCCACTGAATACCGGCGTATAAGGTGACAGTTGGGGGGTCGTCTTATACGCCCCGTCGCCTTATACGCCGGTATATACGGTAGTTTTGTTCAGAAATCTTATCTGTGCGGAATACTGCTATAAGATAATGTGGAATTGGTCGTATGTCTTCTAATACCAGATAAGGCAAACATTACTGTAAATACAGCCTTAGATTCTTTCCAAAGAATCATAGACATTTAGAACAAATCAGAGCAACAAGCTCGTAAAGCACAAAATAGGGTTTGTATGTAGGGGGTGGGAAAAAAATCACACAAGTCCATAGAACATAAATTGGGCTTATACTTGGGGGTTGGCAAAGTCCACTTGTTTGAAAACTACCACTGAAATATCAGAAAGTCCTTCTTGGACACCATTATTTATATTCAGTGACCTAGATCATCAGACATAGGGTTTTTCTCGTGGGTTCTAGGTCGCCTAGACGAGACTGCAGGCGTGGTTTATAATATGTGTATACCCCAGGAAGACAGTATGCTAGTCGCTTCTTCCGGTTTAGAACAAAATGTGGGTAAATCCATCTTTTTGGATAATTAGCTTAAGGGGAAAACCCCATTTATAGGGAATTTTTTCCTGCCTGAGGGTGATGGTAATAGTAGAGAATTTTCTTCTCGCCTGCAGAGTAGTTTGGGATAAATCTATGTAGAGGTGCACGTCGCTTAAACGTGCTGGTAGATGGCTTATTTTCCAAATCACTTGCATGACAGCCTTCTTTACGTGAAAGTAGTGTATTCGTGCAATGACATCTCTTGGTAAGTTTTCTGATATGAACTTAGGTTTAGGCAGTCTGTGAGCTCTATCAATAATTAGTTCTGTGGATGATGCGTCTGGGAGGATGGCTTTTATCAGTTGTTGTAAATATTTCGTGAGCAACATTGGTGTGACCGACTCCGGTATTCCTCTGAATTTAACATTGTTATGGCGGTTTCTATCCTCCATGTCAGCTAGTTTAATTTTTATTTTATCCACCTTGTCGGACAAAGCACAGTGAGAGTCAATAAGGTCGTTATGTGAATGAGTTAGTTGACCCATTTTATTTTCGGTATGTGTAATCCTTTCATCGAACTCCACTAAATTACCCTTCAATGTAGATGTCAGAGAATCAAAGTTTGCTTGCAGGGAATGTTATAAAGCTGCCACCATTTCTTTCATGTAATTTTCTGTAACTGGTTTCTCAGAAGTTGGCATGTCAGAGATCATATCCTTCATACTAGATGTTATAGGATCTTCTATTTGATCCTGCATAAGTTTTTGCCTCTGTTTAAGCGGGCCGGCAGAGGGAGAAACACAAGGTTGTTTTTGTGTGCAGGGAGCTGGCACCATCTTGGACACAAGTGCTCCCTTATGTGAATTTTTTCCCCTGGAGGCCATTATTGTGTCTTCTGTAGTCAAAGGGAATCTAGTAGAGGGGTCTTGGGGAACACTAACTTGGGGTTCCCTTTCCCGGGCAAGTCCTAGCAGTGAGGGGTTTACAGGTGTGTGGCACTCACCCCTATCCTCCTTCGGGGCACACAGGGAGGTCTGGGTCTCATACGCAGCGGTGGCCAATAGCGCGGGGACAGCCTGTGGAGGGAACTCATCACCGCATTCTAATGGAGCAAGCAGAGAGACCGGCACCGCAGGAGCAGTAGCGATTGGCGGCTGGGGCAACAGGAGTGCAGGGCTCACCTCTATCTTCCGTCGGCTTGGACAGACTGGTCGGGACCTCCGGAACAGCGGCAGTCGATTGCAGGGAGCTCACAGGTGCAATAAATTCACTTCTGTCTCCCGTCAGTGCAGGCAGACAGATTGGGAGTCCAGCAGCAGCAGCGGTCAGCGATGAGGGGCTGGCAGGACCTGCAGACTCACCCCCAACCTCCGTCGGAGTAAGCAAATACTCTAAGGCCTCGGGAGCAGCACCACTCTTGCTGGTGAGGGAGATAAAGAAGTCCTC
Organism: Eleutherodactylus coqui; assembly: GCF_035609145.1. NCBI lineage: Eukaryota > Metazoa > Chordata > Amphibia > Anura > Eleutherodactylidae > Eleutherodactylus > Eleutherodactylus coqui. The sequence goes on along the minus strand of NC_089843.1, from coordinate 202,548,859 downwards.
CAGGCATCCTGAGGGAACAAGAGACGACTTTCGGTGTCTCATCAGCCGATGGAGAAGGCTTCAGGAATCTCAGTGGTGGAGGTAAGGTGCCTCAGAAGGTGCTTTTGGTTGCTTTATAAATTGTGGGTTCTCAGAGTTTCGTTCTCAACCGGTCATCTCAGTGCTCAGTTAGGCCGTGCCCCCCCAGGTGATTGGGATGTTTTTAAACTTTCCCCATTTGTTGTCTGTACTGATATTTTTGAGGATGTTGTCCCAATTAATTTTACCGATCAAAGAGCTGAGCTGATCAAATTTTGATTTACTAAAGTTTATTATTTTTGTAGTTCCCTGGTAGGGTTTCTTATTGAATGACAGCTAGAAATTAATTATATTGTGGTCACTATGTCCCAAGTGCCCCTCAACCTGCACTCCCATTATTTTGTCTGGTTTGTTAGTTAGTACTAAGTCCAGAGTGGCCCTCCCTTGAGTTGGTTTCCGCACCAGTTGGGTAAGATAGTTATTAGAGATGAGCGAACACCAAAATGTTCGGGTGCTCGTTATTCGGAACGAACTTCCCGCGATGCTCGAGGGTTCGTTTCGAACAACGAACCCCATTGAAGTCAATGGGCGACCAGAGCATTTTTGTATTTCGCCGATGCTCGCTAAGGTTTTCATGTGTGAAAATCTGGGCAATTCAAGAAAGTGATGGGAACGACACAGAAACGGATAGGGCAGGCGAGGGGCTACATGTTGGGCTGCATCTCAAGTTCACAGGTCCCACTATTAAGCCACAATACCGGCAAGAGTGGGCCCCCCCCTCCCAACAACTTTTACTTCTGAAAAGCCCTCATTAGCATGGCATACCTTTGCTAAGCACCACACTAGCTACAACAAAGCACAATCACTGCCTGGATGACACTCCGCTGCCACTTCTCCTGGGTTACATGCTGACCAACCGCCCCCCCCTCCCCCCCACAGCGCACACCAAAGTGTCCCTGCGCAGCCTTCAGCTGCCCTCATGCCACACCACCCTCATGTCTATTTAGAAGTGCGTCTGCCATGAGGAGGAACCGCAGGCACACACTGCAGAGGGTTGGCACGGCTAGGCAGCGACCCTCTTTAAAAGTGGCGGGTCGATAGCCCACAATGCTGTACAGAAGCAATGAGAAATAGAATCCTGTGCCACCGCCATCAGGAGCTGCACACGTAGGCATAGCAATGGGGAACCTATGTGCCACACACTATTCATTCTGTCAAGGTGTCTGCATGCCCCAGGTAGACCGGGCTTTTTAATTCATAGACACAGGCAGGTACAACTCCCTATTGTGAAGTCCCTGTGGACCGACAGCATGGGTGGGTGCCAGGAAGCCACCGGCGGTACATAGAAATATCCCATTGCATTGCCCAACACAGCTGAGGTAGTAATGTCGTGCGTAATACAGGTGGGCTTCGGCCCACACTGCATGCCCCAGTCAGACTGGTGTTCTTTAGAAGTGGACACATGTAGGTTAAACTCCCTGTGGACCCACTGCCTGGGTGGGTGCCAGGAAGCCACCGGCGGTACATAGAAATATCCCATTGCATTGCCCAACACAGCTCAGGTAGTAATGTCGTGAGTAATACAGGTGGGCTTCGGCCCACACTGCATGCCCCAGTCAGACTGGGGTTCTTTACAAGTGTACAGATGTGTTAAAGACTCCGTGTGCACCTACAGCATGGGTGGCTCCCTGGAACCCACCGGCGGTACACAAAAATATCCCATTGCATTGCCCAACACAGCTGAGGTAGTAATGTCGTGCATAATGCAGGTGGGCTTCGGCCCACACTGCATGCCCCAGTCAGACTGGGGTTCTTTAGAAGTGGACACATGTAGGTTAAACTCCCTGTGGACCCACTGCCTGGGTGGGTGCCAGGAAGCCACCGGCGGTACATAGAAATATCCCATTGCATTGCCCAACACAGCTGAGGTAGTAATGTCGTGCGTAATACAGGTGGGCTTCGGCCCACACTGCATGCCCCAGTCAGACTGGGGTTCTTTACAAGTGTACAGATGTGTTAAAAACTCCGTGTGCACCTACAGCATGGGTGGCTCCCTGGAACCCACCGGCGGTACACAAAAATATCCCATTGCATTGCCCAACACAGCTGAGGTAATGTCAGCTGGAATGCAGGTGGGCTAAAAATTAATTTGATTACACTGTAGGCGAGGGCCCACAAAAATTGCTGTATCAACAGTACTAATGTACATCCCAAAAATTGGCCATGGCCAGCCAAGAGGGCAGGTGAAACCCATTAATCGCTTTGGTTAATGTGGCTTAAGTGGTAACTAGGCCTGGAGGCAGCCCAGTGTAACGAAAAATTGGTTCAAGTTACAGTTCCAACGCTTTTAAGCGCATTGAAACTTATAAAAATTGTTCAGAAAAATTATTTGAGTGAGCCTTGTGGCCCTAAGAAAAATTGCCCGTTCAGCGTGATTACGTGAGGTTTCAGGAGGAGGAGCAGGAGGAGGAGGAGGAATATTAGACACAGATTGATGAAGCAGAAATGTCCCCGTTTTGGATGGTGAGAGAGAACGTAGCTTCCATCCGCGGGTGCAGCCTACGTATTGCTTACGTATCGCTGCTGTCCGCTGGTGGAGAACAGAAGTCTGGGGAAATCCAGCCTTTGTTCATCTTGATGAGTGTTAGCCTGTCGGCACTGTCGGTTGACAAGCGGCTACGCTTATCTGTGATGATTCCCCCAGCCGCACTAAACACCCTCTCCGACAAGACGCTAGCCGCAGGACAAGCAAGCACCTCCAGGGCATACAGCGCTAGTTCAGGCCACGTGTCCAGCTTCGACACCCAGTAGTTGTAGGGGGCAGAGGCGTCACCAAGGATGGTCGTGCGATCCGCTACGTACTCCCTCACCATCCTTTTACAGTGCTCCCGCCGACTCAGCCGTGACTGGGGAGCGGTGACACAGTCTTGGTGGGGAGCCATAAAGCTGGCCAGGCCCTTAAAGACTGTTGCACTGCCTGGGATGTACATGCTGCTCGATCTACGCACATCCCCTGCTACCTTGCCCTCGGTACTGCGCCTTCTGCCACTAGCGCTGTCGGCTGGGAATTTTACCATCAGCTTGTCCGCAAGGGTCCTGTGGTATAGCAACACTCTCGAACCCCTTTCCTCTTCGGGAATCAGAGTGGGCAGGTTCTCCTTATACCGTGGATCGAGCAGTGTGTACACCCAGTAATCCGTCGTGGCCAGAATGCGTGCAACGCGAGGGTCACGAGAAAGGCATCCTAACATGAAGTCAGCCATGTGTGCCAGGGTACCTGTACGCAACACATGGCTGTCTTCACTAGGAAGATCACTTTCAGGATCCTCCTCCTCCTCCTCCTCCTCCTCCTGCTCAGGCCATACACGCTGAAAGGATGACAGGCAATCAGCCGGTGTACCGTCAGCAGCGGCCCAAGCTGTCTCTTCCCCCTCCTCCTCATCCTCCTCATGCTCCTCCTCCTCCTCCTGTACGCGCTGAGAAATAGACAGGAGGGTGCCCTGACTATCCAGCGGCATACTGTCTTCCCCCGCCCGCGTTTCCGAGCGCAAAGCAGCTGCCTTTATGGTTTGCAGGGAATTTCTCAAGATGCATAGCAGAGGAATGGTGACGCTAATGATTGTAGCATCGCCGCTCACCACCTGGGTAGACTCCTCAAAATTACCAAGGACATGGCAGATGTCTGCCAACCAGGCCCACTCTTCTGAAAGGAATTGAGGAGGCTGACTCCCACTGCGCCGCCCATGTTGGAGTTGGTATTCGACTATAGCTCTACGTTGTTCATAGAGCCTGGCCAACATGTGGAGCGTAGAGTTCCACCGTGTGGGCACGTCGCACAGCAGTCGGTGCACTGGCAGCTTAAAGTGATGTTGCAGGGTGCGCAGGGTGGCAGCGTCCGTGTGGGACTTGCGAAAATGTGCGCAGAGCCGGCGCGCCTTTACGAGCAGGTCTGACAAGCGTGGGTAGCTTTTCAGAAACCGCTGAACCACCAAATTAAAGATGTGGGCCAGGCATGGCACGTGCGTGAGGCTGCCGAGCTGCAGAGCCGCCACCAGGTTACGGCCGTTGTCACACACGACCATGCCCGGTTGGAGGCTCAGCGGCGCAAGCCAGCGGTCGGTCTGCTGTGTCAGACCCTGCAGCAGTTCGTGGGCCGTGTGCCTCTTATCGCCTAAGCTGAGTAGTTTCAGCACGGCCTGCTGACGCTTGCCCACCGCTGTGCTGCCACACCGCGCGACACCGACTGCTGGCGACATGCTGCTGCTAACACATCTTGATTGCGAGACAGAGGAGGAGGAGGAGGAGGAGGAGGGTGCTTTAGTGGAGGAAGCATACACCTCCGCAGATACCACCACCGAGCTGGGGCCCGCAATTCTGGGGGTGGGTAGGACGTGAGCGGTCCCAGGCTCTGACTCTGTCCCAGCCTCCACTAAATTCACCCAATGTGCCGTCAGGGAGATGTAGTGGCCCTGCCCGCCTGTGCTTGTCCACGTGTCCGTAGTTAAGTGGACCGTGGCAGTAACCGCGTTGGTGAGGGCGCGTACAATGTTGCGGGAGACGTGGTCGTGCAGGGCTGGGACGGCACATCGGGAAAAGTAGTGGCGACTGGGAACTGAGTAGCGCGGGGCCGCCGCCTCCATGATACTTTTGAAGGACTCCGTTTCCACAACCCTATACGGCAGCATCTCAAGGCTGATGAATTTTGCTATGCGGACGGTTAACGTTTGAGCGTGCGGGTGCGTGGCGGCGTACTTGCACTTGCGCTCCAACAGTTGCGCAAGCGACGGCTGGACGGTGCGCTGAACTACACTGCTGGATGGGGCCGAGGACAGCGGAGGTGAGGGTTAGGGTGCAGGCCAGGAGACGGTAGTGCCTGTGTCCTGAGAGGGGGGTTGCATCTCAGTGGCAGGTTGGGGCACAGGGGGAGAGGCAGGGGTGCAAACCGGAGGCGCTGAACGGCCTTCGTCCCACCTTGCGGGGTGCTTGGCCATCATATGTCTGCGCATGGTGGTGGTGGTGAGACTGTTGGTGTTGGCTCCCCGGCTGAGCTTTGCGCGACAAAGGTTGCACACCACTGTTCGTCGGTCGTCAGGCGTCTCTGTGAAAAACTGCCAGACCTTAGAGCACCTCGGCCTCTGCAGGGTGGCATGGCGCGAGGGGGCGCTTTGGGAAACACTTGGTGGATTATTCGGTCTGGCCCTGCCTCTACCCCTGGCCACCGCACTGCCTCTTGCAACCTGCCCTGCTGATGCCCATGCCCCCCCTCTTTGAAGACCTGTCCTCCTGAGTAAGCGTTGCACACCAGGTCGGGTCAGTCACCTCATCGTCCTGCTGCTCTTCCTCCGAATCCTCTGTGCGCTGCTCCCTCGGACTTACTGCCCTTACTACTACCTCACTGCAAGACAACTGAGTCTGATCGTCATCGTCCTCCTCACCCACAGAAAGTTGTTGAGACAGTTGGCGGAAGTCCCCAGCGTCTTCCCCCGGACCCCGGGAACTTTCGAATGGTTGGGCATCAGTGACGATAAACTCCTCTGGTGGGAGAGGAACCGCTGCTGCCCAATCTAAGCAGGGGCCCGAGAACAGTTCCTGGGAGTGTTCTCGCTCCTGAGCAGGTGTTATTGTAGTGGAGTGAGGAGGCTGGGAGGAAGGAGGAGCAGCAGACAGAGGATTCGGATTGGCAGCAGTGGACGGCGCAGAACTGCGGGTAGACGATAGGTTGCTCGAAGCACTTTCTGCCATCCAGGACAGGACCTGCTCACACTGCTCATTTTCTAATAACCGTCTCCCGCGTGGACCCATTAATTGGGCGATGAATGTGGGGACGCCAGAAACGTGCCTCTCTCCTAATCGCGCAGCAGTCGGCTGCGACACACCTGGATCAGCAGCTTGGCCTGTGCCCACACCCTGACTTGGCCCTCCGCGTCCTCGGCCGCGTCCACGTCCTCTAGGCCTACCCCTACCCCTCAGCATGCTGTATTACCAGTGATTTGATTTCACAGGCAGGAAATAAATTGGCGCAAGACTGCAGGTCAAATATAATTTTTTCCCTTTTTGGAAAACGAAAGGCCCCACTGCCTCTAGTGAATGAATAATCTAAGTTTAATAACTGTGCTGTTTTCCTGCTAATGTGTCACAGAACGTGAGGGTAGCAGAGTTATTAACTGTGGCAGAGCAGGTATTTTTTTTCCCAATTAAGGAAAGCAAATGGCGAAGCCAGGAGTAAAACGTAGCTGGGTGCGTCTGATTTTTACAGGTTGCAGACGCAGCCGACACGTGTCCACCGGCGTTAGGACGGACAGAGGCAGGACAAATAGAATTATTTTCCGTTTTTTTTGCACCAAAAGGCAGCACTGCATATATTCTATGAACATGAGAAGTTTAATAACTGTGCTGTTTTCCTGCTAATGTGTCACAGAACGTGAGGGTAGCAGAGTTATTAACTGTGGCAGAGCAGGTATTTTTTTTCCCAATTAAGGAAAGCAAATGGCGAAGCCAGGAGTAAAACGTAGCTGGGTGCGTATGATTTTTACAGGTTGCACACGCAGCCGACACGTGTCCACCGGCGTTAGGACGGACAGAGGCAGGACAAATAGAATTATTTTCCGTTTTTTTGCACCAAAAGGCGGCACTGCGTATATTCTATGAACATGAGAAGTTTAATAACTGTGCTGTTTTCCTGCTAATGTGTCACAGAACATGAGGGTAGCAGAGTTATTAACCGTGGCAGAGCAGGTATTTTTTTTCCCAATTAAGGAAAGCAAATGGCGAAGCCAGGAGTAAAACGTAGCTGGGTGCGTATGATTTTTACAGGTTGCACACGCAGCCGACACGTGTCCACCGGCGTTAGGACGGACAGAGGCAGGACAAATAGAATTATTTTCACTTGTTTTACAAGCAAAAGGCAGCACTGCGTATATTCTATGAATAATAACTGTGTTGTGGCCCTGCCTATACAATTCTTTCCCTGCAGTATCAATGGAGGGTGGAATGCTCTGCAGAGGCGATTTTGAGAAGCAAAAAAAAATGCAGCACAGCTAACAGCAGCCTGGACAGTACTGCACACGGATAAATATGGCCCTAGAAAGGACCGTTGAGGTTCTTGAAGGCTACACTCACTCCTAACACTCTCCCTGCCTATGTAGCACTTCTGTCCCTAATGCCGGGTGCAACGCTCTGCAGAGCCGATTTTGAGAAGAAAAAAAATGGCACTGCTAACAGCAGCCAACACACAGCTATCAGTGGCCCTAATAAGGACCTTTGGGGGGTCTTGAAGCCTACACTAACTACCAATTCTTTCCCTACAGCAGCTCCGGTACAAACAGCACTGTCCCTCAGCTAACTCACCAGGCATCTGAGCCTAACCGCGGGAGGGGCCGACTTTTATGTTCGGGTGACACCTGATCTTCCCAGCCACTCACAGCAGGGGGGTGGTATAGGGCTTGAACGTCACAGGGGGAAGTTGTAATGCCTTCCCTGTCTTTCAATTGGCCAAAAAAAGTGCGCTAACGTCTCAGGGAAGGAAGTGAAAGTAACCAGAACACCGCATGGTGTTCGTTACGAATAACGAACATCCCGAACACCCTAATATTCGCACGAATATCAAGCTCGGAAGAACACGTTCACTCATCTCTAATAGTTATGTTTAATTATTAGAGATGAGCGAACGTACTCGTCCGAGCTTGATATTCGTGCGAATATTAGGGTGTTCGGGATGCTCGTTACTCGTAACGAGTACCACGCGGTGTTCCGGTTACTTTCAGTTTCCTCTCTGAGACGTTAGCGCGCTTTTCTGGCCAATTGAAAGACAGGGAAGGCATTACAACTTCCCCCTGTGACGTTCAAGCCCTATACCACTCCAATGCTGTGAGTGGCTGGGGCGATCAGATGTCACCCGAGTATAAAAGTCGGCCCCTCCCGCGGCTCGGCTCAGATGCCGTGTGAGTTAGTGAGGGAAAGTGCTGTTCTATTGGAGTTGCTGTAGGGAGAGTGTTTGTAGTGAGTGTAGGCTTCAAGAACCCCAACGGTCCTTCTTAGGGCCACATCTACGTGTGTGCAGGCTGCTGTTAGCAGTGGAAATTTTTTTTTTTTTTCTCAAAATCGGCAGTGCAGAGCATTGCACCCGGTATTAGGGACAGAAGTGGTGCTTAGGCAGGGAGAGTGTTAGGAGTGAGTGTAGCCTTCAAGAACCTCAACGGTCCTTTCTAGGGCCAAATTTAAACCGTGTGCAGTACTGTGCTGGCTGCTGTTAGCAGTGTTGCATTTTTTTTTTTCAAAAAATCATCTGTGCAGAGCATTGCACCCTCCATTAATACTACAGGGACAGAATTGTGTAGGCAGGGCCACAACACAGTTATTGTTCATTCAATATCCGCAGTGGGGCCTTCCCTTTGCAAAAAAGCGAAAAAATTATATTTGGCCTGCCTGTGTCAGTCCTAAGGTCTCCGTGTACGTGTGTGCTGCGTGGAGAACGTACAAAAATCAAACGCAACCAGCTACGGTTTACTGCAGGCTTGCGCCATTGTCTTTCCTGACTGGCAAATACCTGCTCTGCCAGAGTTAATAACTCTGCTACACTAAAGTTGTGTGACACTTTTTCAGGGCCACACCACAGTTATTAAACGTATTGTTCATTGAATATCCGCAGTGGGGCCCTCCCTTTGCAAAAAAGCGAAAAAATTATATTTGGCCTGCCTGTGTCAGTCCTAAGGTCTCCGTGTACGTGTGTGCTGCATGGAGAACGTACAAAAATCAAACGCAACCAGCTACGGTTTACTGCCTGCTTGCGCCATTGTCTTTCCTGACTGGCAAATACCTGCTCTGCCAGAGTTAATAACTCTGCTACACTAAAGTTGTGTGACCCTTTTTCAGGGCCACACCACAGTTATAAAAGTTATTGTTCATTGAATATACGCAGTAGGGCCTTCCCTTTGCAAAAAAGCGAAAAAATTTCATTTGGCCTGCCTGTGTCAGTCCTAAGGTCTCCGTGTACGTGTGTGCTGCGTGGAGAACGTACAAAAATCAAACGCAACCAGCTACGGTTTACTGCAGGCTTGCGCCATTGTCTTTCCTGACTGGCAAATACCTGCTCTGCCAGAGTTAATAACTCTGCTACACTAAAGTTGTGTGACCCTTTTTCAGGGCCACACCACAGTTATAAAAGTTATTGTTCATTGAATATACGCAGTAGGGCCTTCCCTTTGCAAAAAAGCGAAAGAATTATATTTGGCCTGCCTGTGTCAGTCCTAAGGTCTCCGTTTACGTGAGTGCTGCGTGGAGAACGTACAAAAATCAAACGCAACCAGCTACGGTTTACTGCAGGCTTGCGCCATTGCCTTTCCTGACTGGCAAATACCTGCTCTGCAGGAGTTAATAACTCTGCTACACTAAAGTTGTGTAACCCTTTTTCAGGGCCACACCACAGTTATAAAAGTTATTGTTCATTGAATATACGCAGTAGGGCCTTCCCTTTGCAAAAAAGCGAAAGAATTATATTTGGCATGCCTGTGTCAGTCCTAAGGTCTCCGTGTACGTGCGTGCTGCGTGGAGAACGTACAAAAATCAAACGCAACCAGCTACGGTTTACTGCAGGCTTGCGCCATTGTCTTTCCTGACTGGCAAATACCTGCTCTGCCAGAGTTAATAACTCTGCTACACTAAAGTTGTGTGACCCTTTTTCAGGGCCACACCACAGTTATAAAAGTTATTGTTCATTGAATATACGCAGTAGGGCCTTCCCTTTGCAAAAAAGCGAAAGAATTATATTTGGCCTGCCTGTGTCAGTCCTAAGGTCTCCGTGTACGTGTGTGCTGCGTGAAGAACGTACAAAAATCAAACGCAACCAGCTACGGTTTACTGCAGGCTTGCGCCATTGTCTTTCCTGACTGGCAAATACCTGCTCTGCCAGAGTTAATAACTCTGCTACACTAAAGTTGTGTGACACTTTTCCAGGGCCACACCACAGTTATTAAACGTATTGTTCATTGAATATCCGCAGTGGGGCCCTCCCTTTGCAAAAAAGCGAAAGAATTATATTTGGCCTGCCTGTGTCAGTCCTAAGGTCTCCGTGTACGTGTGTGCTGCGTGGAGAACGTACAAAAATCAAACGCAACCAGCTACGATTTACTGCAAGCTTGCGCCATTGTCTTTCCTGACTGGCAAATACCTGCTCTGCCAGAGTTAATAACTCTGCTACACTAAAGTTGTGTGACCCTTTTTCAGGGCCACACCACAGTTATAAAAGTTATTGTTCATTGAATATACGCAGTAGGGCCTTCCCTTTGCAAAAAAGCGAAAGAATTATATTTGGCCTGCCTGTGTCAGTCCTAAGGTCTCCGTGCACGTGTGTGCTGCGTGGAGAACGTACAAAAATCAAACGCAACCAGCTACGGTTTACTGCAGGCTTGCGCCATTGTCTTTCCTGACTGGCAAATACCTGCTCTGCCAGAGTTAATAACTCTGCTACATTAAAGTTGTGTGACACTTTTCCAGGGCCACACCACAGTTATTAAACGTATTGTTCATTGAATATCCGCAGTGGGGCCCTCCCTTTGCAAAAAAGCGAAAGAATTATATTTGGCCTGCCTGTGTCAGTCCTAAGGTCTCCGTGTACGTGTGTGCTGCGTGGAGAACGTACAAAAATCAAACGCAACCAGCTACGATTTACTGCAAGCTTGCGCCATTGTCTTTCCTGACTGGCAAATACCTGCTCTGCCAGAGTTAATAACTCTGCTACACTAAAGTTGTGTGACCCTTTTTCAGGGCCACACCAGAGCTATAAAAGTTATTGTTCATTGAATATACGCAGTAGGGCCTTCCCTTTGCAAAAAAGCGAAAGAATTATATTTGGCCTGCCTGTGTCAGTCCTAAGGTCTCCGTGTACGTGTGTGCTGCGTGAAGAACGTACAAAAATCAAACGCAACCAGCTACGGTTTACTGCAGGCTTGCGCCATTGTCTTTCCTGACTGGCAAATACCTGCTCTGCCAGAGTTAATAACTCTGCTACACTAAAGTTGTGTGACACTTTTCCAGGGCCACACCACAGTTATTAAACGTATTGTTCATTGAATATCCGCAGTGGGGCCCTCCCTTTGCAAAAAAGCGAAAGAATTATATTTGGCCTGCCTGTGTCAGTCCTAAGGTCTCCGTGTACGTGTGTGCTGCGTGGAGAACGTACAAAAATCAAACGCAACCAGCTACGATTTACTGCAAGTTTGCGCCATTGTCTTTCCTGACTGGCAAATACCTGCTCTGCCAGAGTTAATAACTCTGCTACACTAAAGTTGTGTGACCCTTTTTCAGGGCCACACCACAGTTATAAAAGTTATTGTTCATTGAATATACGCAGTAGGGCCTTCCCTTTGCAAAAAAGCGAAAGAATTATATTTGGCCTGCCTGTGTCAGTCCTAAGGTCTCCGTGCACGTGTGTGCTGCGTGGAGAACGTACAAAAATCAAACGCAACCAGCTACGGTTTACTGCAGGCTTGCGCCATTGTCTTTCCTGACTGGCAAATACCTGCTCTGCCAGAGTTAATAACTCTGCTACACTAAAGTTGTGTGACCCTTTTTCAGGGCCACTCCACAGTTATAAAAGTTATTGTTCATTGAATATACGCAGTAGGGCCTTCCCTTTGCAAAAAAGCGAAATAATTATATTTGGCCTGCCTGTGTCAGTCCTAAGGTCTCCGTGTACGTGTGTGCTGCGTGGAGAACGTACAAAAATCAAACGCAACCAGCTACGGTTTACTGCAGGCTTGCGCCATTGTCTTTCCTGACTGGCAAATACCTGCTCTGCAGGAGTTAATAACTCTGCTACACTAAAGTTGTGTGACCCTTTTTCAGGGCCACACCACAGTTATAAAAGTTATTGTTCATTGAATATACGCAGTAGGGCCTTCCCTTTGCAAAAAAGCGAAATAATTATATTTGGCCTGCCTGTGTCAGTCCTAAGGTCTCCGTGTACGTGTGTGCTGCGTGGAGAACGTACAAAAATCAAACGCAACCAGCTACGGTTTACTGCAGGCTTGCGCCATTGTCTTTCCTGACTGGCAAATACCTGCTCTGCAGGAGTTAATAACTCTGCTACACTAAAGTTGTGTGACCCTTTTTCAGGGCCACACCACAGTTATAAAAGTTATTGTTCATTGAATATACGCAGTAGGGCCTTCCCTTTGCAAAAAAGCGAAAGAATTATATTTGGCCTGCCTGTGTCAGTTCTAAGGTCTCCGTGTACGTGTGTGCTGCGTGAAGAACGTACAAAAATCAAACGCAACCAGCTACGGTTTACTGCAGGCTTGCGCCATTGTCTTTCCTGACTGGCAAATACCTGCTCTGCCAGAGTTAATAACTCTGCTACATTAAAGTTGTGTGACACTTTTCCAGGGCCACACCACAGTTATTAAACGTATTGTTCATTGAATATCCGCAGTGGGGCCCTCCCTTTGCAAAAAAGCGAAAGAATTATATTTGGCCTGCCTGTGTCAGTCCTAAGGTCTCCGTGTACGTGTGTGCTGCGTGGAGAACGTACAAAAATCAAACGCAACCAGCTACGATTTACTGCAAGCTTGCGCCATTGTCTTTCCTGACTGGCAAATACCTGCTCTGCCAGAGTTAATAACTCTGCTACACTAAAGTTGTGTGACCCTTTTTCAGGGCCACACCAGAGCTATAAAAGTTATTGTTCATTGAATATACGCAGTAGGGCCTTCCCTTTGCAAAAAAGCGAAAGAATTATATTTGGCCTGCCTGTGTCAGTCCTAAGGTCTCCGTGTACGTGTGTGCTGCGTGAAGAACGTACAAAAATCAAACGCAACCAGCTACGGTTTACTGCAGGCTTGCGCCATTGTCTTTCCTGACTGGCAAATACCTGCTCTGCCAGAGTTAATAACTCTGCTACACTAAAGTTGTGTGACACTTTTCCAGGGCCACACCACAGTTATTAAACGTATTGTTCATTGAATATCCGCAGTGGGGCCCTCCCTTTGCAAAAAAGCGAAAGAATTATATTTGGCCTGCCTGTGTCAGTCCTAAGGTCTCCGTGTACGTGTGTGCTGCGTGGAGAACGTACAAAAATCAAACGCAACCAGCTACGATTTACTGCAAGCTTGCGCCATTGTCTTTCCTGACTGGCAAATACCTGCTCTGCCAGAGTTAATAACTCTGCTACACTAAAGTTGTGTGACCCTTTTTCAGGGCCACACCAGAGCTATAAAAGTTATTGTTCATTGAATATACGCAGTAGGGCCTTCCCTTTGCAAAAAAGCGAAAGAATTATATTTGGCCTGCCTGTGTCAGTCCTAAGGTCTCCGTGTACGTGTGTGCTGCGTGAAGAACGTACAAAAATCAAACGCAACCAGCTACGGTTTACTGCAGGCTTGCGCCATTGTCTTTCCTGACTGGCAAATACCTGCTCTGCCAGAGTTAATAACTCTGCTACACTAAAGTTGTGTGACACTTTTCCAGGGCCACACCACAGTTATTAAACGTATTGTTCATTGAATATCCGCAGTGGGGCCCTCCCTTTGCAAAAAAGCGAAAGAATTATATTTGGCCTGCCTGTGTCAGTCCTAAGGTCTCCGTGTACGTGTGTGCTGCGTGGAGAACGTACAAAAATCAAACGCAACCAGCTACGATTTACTGCAAGCTTGCGCCATTGTCTTTCCTGACTGGCAAATACCTGCTCTGCCAGAGTTAATAACTCTGCTACACTAAAGTTGTGTGACCCTTTTTCAGGGCCACACCACAGTTATAAAAGTTATTGTTCATTGAATATACGCAGTAGGGCCTTCCCTTTGCAAAAAAGCGAAAGAATTATATTTGGCCTGCCTGTGTCAGTCCTAAGGTCTCCGTGCACGTGTGTGCTGCGTGGAGAACGTACAAAAATCAAACGCAACCAGCTACGGTTTACTGCAGGCTTGCGCCATTGTCTTTCCTGACTGGCAAATACCTGCTCTGCCAGAGTTAATAACTCTGCTACACTAAAGTTGTGTGACCCTTTTTCAGGGCCACTCCACAGTTATAAAAGTTATTGTTCATTGAATATACGCAGTAGGGCCTTCCCTTTGCAAAAAAGCGAAATAATTATATTTGGCCTGCCTGTGTCAGTCCTAAGGTCTCCGTGTACGTGTGTGCTGCGTGGAGAACGTACAAAAATCAAACGCAACCAGCTACGGTTTACTGCAGGCTTGCGCCATTGTCTTTCCTGACTGGCAAATACCTGCTCTGCAGGAGTTAATAACTCTGCTACACTAAAGTTGTGTGACCCTTTTTCAGGGCCACACCACAGTTATAAAAGTTATTGTTCATTGAATATACGCAGTAGGGCCTTCCCTTTGCAAAAAAGCGAAATAATTATATTTGGCCTGCCTGTGTCAGTCCTAAGGTCTCCGTGTACGTGTGTGCTGCGTGGAGAACGTACAAAAATCAAACGCAACCAGCTACGGGTTACTGCAGGCTTGCGCCATTGTCTTTCCTGACTGGCAAATACCTGCTCTGCAGGAGTTAATAACTCTGCTACACTAAAGTTGTGTGACCCTTTTTCAGGGCCACACCACAGTTATAAAAGTTATTGTTCATTGAATATACGCAGTAGGGCCTTCCCTTTGCAAAAAAGCGAAAGAATTATATTTGGCCTGCCTGTGTCAGTTCTAAGGTCTCCGTGTACGTGTGTGCTGCGTGAAGAACGTACAAAAATCAAACGCAACCAGCTACGGTTTACTGCAGGCTTGCGCCATTGTCTTTCCTGACTGGCAAATACCTGCTCTGCCAGAGTTAATAACTCTGCTACACTAAAGTTGTGTGACACTTTTCCAGGGCCACACCACAGTTATTAAACGTATTGTTCATTGAATATCCGCAGTGGGGCCCTCCCTTTGCAAAAAAGCGAAAGAATTATATTTGGCCTGCCTGTGTCAGTCCTAAGGTCTCCGTGTACGTGTGTGCTGCGTGGAGAACGTACAAAAATCAAACGCAACCAGCTACGATTTACTGCAAGCTTGCGCCATTGTCTTTCCTGACTGGCAAATACCTGCTCTGCCAGAGTTAATAACTCTGCTACACTAAAGTTGTGTGACCCTTTTTCAGGGCCACACCACAGTTATAAAAGTTATTGTTCATTGAATATACGCAGTAGGGCCTTCCCTTTGCAAAAAAGCGAAAGAATTATATTTGGCCTGCCTGTGTCAGTCCTAAGGTCTCCGTGCACGTGTGTGCTGCGTGGAGAACGTACAAAAATCAAACGCAACCAGCTACGGTTTACTGCAGGCTTGCGCCATTGTCTTTCCTGACTGGCAAATACCTGCTCTGCCAGAGTTAATAACTCTGCTACACTAAAGTTGTGTGACCCTTTTTCAGGGCCACTCCACAGTTATAAAAGTTATTGTTCATTGAATATACGCAGTAGGGCCTTCCCTTTGCAAAAAAGCGAAATAATTATATTTGGCCTGCCTGTGTCAGTCCTAAGGTCTCCGTGTACGTGTGTGCTGCGTGGAGAACGTACAAAAATCAAACGCAACCAGCTACGGTTTACTGCAGGCTTGCGCCATTGTCTTTCCTGACTGGCAAATACCTGCTCTGCAGGAGTTAATAACTCTGCTACACTAAAGTTGTGTGACCCTTTTTCAGGGCCACACCACAGTTATAAAAGTTATTGTTCATTGAATATACGCAGTAGGGCCTTCCCTTTGCAAAAAAGCGAAATAATTATATTTGGCCTGCCTGTGTCAGTCCTAAGGTCTCCGTGTACGTGTGTGCTGCGTGGAGAACGTACAAAAATCAAACGCAACCAGCTACGGTTTACTGCAGGCTTGCGCCATTGTCTTTCCTGACTGGCAAATACCTGCTCTGCAGGAGTTAATAACTCTGCTACACTAAAGTTGTGTGACCCTTTTTCAGGGCCACACCACAGTTATAAAAGTTATTGTTCATTGAATATACGCAGTAGGGCCTTCCCTTTGCAAAAAAGCGAAAGAATTATATTTGGCCTGCCTGTGTCAGTTCTAAGGTCTCCGTGTACGTGTGTGCTGCGTGAAGAACGTACAAAAATCAAACGCAACCAGCTACGGTTTACTGCAGGCTTGCGCCATTGTCTTTCCTGACTGGCAAATACCTGCTCTGCCAGAGTTAATAACTCTGCTACATTAAAGTTGTGTGACACTTTTCCAGGGCCACACCACAGTTATTAAACGTATTGTTCATTGAATATCCGCAGTGGGGCCCTCCCTTTGCAAAAAAGCGAAAGAATTATATTTGGCCTGCCTGTGTCAGTCCTAAGGTCTCCGTGTACGTGTGTGCTGCGTGGAGAACGTACAAAAATCAAACGCAACCAGCTACGATTTACTGCAAGCTTGCGCCATTGTCTTTCCTGACTGGCAAATACCTGCTCTGCCAGAGTTAATAACTCTGCTACACTAAAGTTGTGTGACCCTTTTTCAGGGCCACACCAGAGCTATAAAAGTTATTGTTCATTGAATATACGCAGTAGGGCCTTCCCTTTGCAAAAAAGCGAAAGAATTATATTTGGCCTGCCTGTGTCAGTCCTAAGGTCTCCGTGTACGTGTGTGCTGCGTGAAGAACGTACAAAAATCAAACGCAACCAGCTACGGTTTACTGCAGGCTTGCGCCATTGTCTTTCCTGACTGGCAAATACCTGCTCTGCCAGAGTTAATAACTCTGCTACACTAAAGTTGTGTGACACTTTTCCAGGGCCACACCACAGTTATTAAACGTATTGTTCATTGAATATCCGCAGTGGGGCCCTCCCTTTGCAAAAAAGCGAAAGAATTATATTTGGCCTGCCTGTGTCAGTCCTAAGGTCTCCGTGTACGTGTGTGCTGCGTGGAGAACGTACAAAAATCAAACGCAACCAGCTACGATTTACTGCAAGCTTGCGCCATTGTCTTTCCTGACTGGCAAATACCTGCTCTGCCAGAGTTAATAACTCTGCTACACTAAAGTTGTGTGACCCTTTTTCAGGGCCACACCACAGTTATAAAAGTTATTGTTCATTGAATATACGCAGTAGGGCCTTCCCTTTGCAAAAAAGCGAAAGAATTATATTTGGCCTGCCTGTGTCAGTCCTAAGGTCTCCGTGCACGTGTGTGCTGCGTGGAGAACGTACAAAAATCAAACGCAACCAGCTACGGTTTACTGCAGGCTTGCGCCATTGTCTTTCCTGACTGGCAAATACCTGCTCTGCCAGAGTTAATAACTCTGCTACACTAAAGTTGTGTGACCCTTTTTCAGGGCCACTCCACAGTTATAAAAGTTATTGTTCATTGAATATACGCAGTAGGGCCTTCCCTTTGCAAAAAAGCGAAATAATTATATTTGGCCTGCCTGTGTCAGTCCTAAGGTCTCCGTGTACGTGTGTGCTGCGTGGAGAACGTACAAAAATCAAACGCAACCAGCTACGGTTTACTGCAGGCTTGCGCCATTGTCTTTCCTGACTGGCAAATACCTGCTCTGCAGGAGTTAATAACTCTGCTACACTAAAGTTGTGTGACCCTTTTTCAGGGCCACACCACAGTTATAAAAGTTATTGTTCATTGAATATACGCAGTAGGGCCTTCCCTTTGCAAAAAAGCGAAATAATTATATTTGGCCTGCCTGTGTCAGTCCTAAGGTCTCCGTGTACGTGTGTGCTGCGTGGAGAACGTACAAAAATCAAACGCAACCAGCTACGGTTTACTGCAGGCTTGCGCCATTGTCTTTCCTGACTGGCAAATACCTGCTCTGCAGGAGTTAATAACTCTGCTACACTAAAGTTGTGTGACCCTTTTTCAGGGCCACACCACAGTTATAAAAGTTATTGTTCATTGAATATACGCAGTAGGGCCTTCCCTTTGCAAAAAAGCGAAAGAATTATATTTGGCCTGCCTGTGTCAGTTCTAAGGTCTCCGTGTACGTGTGTGCTGCGTGAAGAACGTACAAAAATCAAACGCAACCAGCTACGGTTTACTGCAGGCTTGCGCCATTGTCTTTCCTGACTGGCAAATACCTGCTCTGCCAGAGTTAATAACTCTGCTACATTAAAGTTGTGTGACACTTTTCCAGGGCCACACCACAGTTATTAAACGTATTGTTCATTGAATATCCGCAGTGGGGCCCTCCCTTTGCAAAAAAGCGAAAGAATTATATTTGGCCTGCCTGTGTCAGTCCTAAGGTCTCCGTGTACGTGTGTGCTGCGTGGAGAACGTACAAAAATCAAACGCAACCAGCTACGATTTACTGCAAGCTTGCGCCATTGTCTTTCCTGACTGGCAAATACCTGCTCTGCCAGAGTTAATAACTCTGCTACACTAAAGTTGTGTGACCCTTTTTCAGGGCCACACCAGAGCTATAAAAGTTATTGTTCATTGAATATACGCAGTAGGGCCTTCCCTTTGCAAAAAAGCGAAAGAATTATATTTGGCCTGCCTGTGTCAGTCCTAAGGTCTCCGTGTACGTGTGTGCTGCGTGAAGAACGTACAAAAATCAAACGCAACCAGCTACGGTTTACTGCAGGCTTGCGCCATTGTCTTTCCTGACTGGCAAATACCTGCTCTGCCAGAGTTAATAACTCTGCTACACTAAAGTTGTGTGACACTTTTCCAGGGCCACACCACAGTTATTAAACGTATTGTTCATTGAATATCCGCAGTGGGGCCCTCCCTTTGCAAAAAAGCGAAAGAATTATATTTGGCCTGCCTGTGTCAGTCCTAAGGTCTCCGTGTACGTGTGTGCTGCGTGGAGAACGTACAAAAATCAAACGCAACCAGCTACGATTTACTGCAAGCTTGCGCCATTGTCTTTCCTGACTGGCAAATACCTGCTCTGCCAGAGTTAATAACTCTGCTACACTAAAGTTGTGTGACCCTTTTTCAGGGCCACACCACAGTTATAAAAGTTATTGTTCATTGAATATACGCAGTAGGGCCTTCCCTTTGCAAAAAAGCGAAAGAATTATATTTGGCCTGCCTGTGTCAGTCCTAAGGTCTCCGTGCACGTGTGTGCTGCGTGGAGAACGTACAAAAATCAAACGCAACCAGCTACGGTTTACTGCAGGCTTGCGCCATTGTCTTTCCTGACTGGCAAATACCTGCTCTGCCAGAGTTAATAACTCTGCTACACTAAAGTTGTGTGACCCTTTTTCAGGGCCACTCCACAGTTATAAAAGTTATTGTTCATTGAATATACGCAGTAGGGCCTTCCCTTTGCAAAAAAGCGAAATAATTATATTTGGCCTGCCTGTGTCAGTCCTAAGGTCTCCGTGTACGTGTGTGCTGCGTGGAGAACGTACAAAAATCAAACGCAACCAGCTACGGTTTACTGCAGGCTTGCGCCATTGTCTTTCCTGACTGGCAAATACCTGCTCTGCAGGAGTTAATAACTCTGCTACACTAAAGTTGTGTGACCCTTTTTCAGGGCCACACCACAGTTATAAAAGTTATTGTTCATTGAATATACGCAGTAGGGCCTTCCCTTTGCAAAAAAGCGAAATAATTATATTTGGCCTGCCTGTGTCAGTCCTAAGGTCTCCGTGTACGTGTGTGCTGCGTGGAGAACGTACAAAAATCAAACGCAACCAGCTACGGTTTACTGCAGGCTTGCGCCATTGTCTTTCCTGACTGGCAAATACCTGCTCTGCAGGAGTTAATAACTCTGCTACACTAAAGTTGTGTGACCCTTTTTCAGGGCCACACCACAGTTATAAAAGTTATTGTTCATTGAATATACGCAGTAGGGCCTTCCCTTTGCAAAAAAGCGAAAGAATTATATTTGGCCTGCCTGTGTCAGTTCTAAGGTCTCCGTGTACGTGTGTGCTGCGTGAAGAACGTACAAAAATCAAACGCAACCAGCTACGGTTTACTGCAGGCTTGCGCCATTGTCTTTCCTGACTGGCAAATACCTGCTCTGCCAGAGTTAATAACTCTGCTACATTAAAGTTGTGTGACACTTTTCCAGGGCCACACCACAGTTATTAAACGTATTGTTCATTGAATATCCGCAGTGGGGCCCTCCCTTTGCAAAAAAGCGAAAGAATTATATTTGGCCTGCCTGTGTCAGTCCTAAGGTCTCCGTGTACGTGTGTGCTGCGTGGAGAACGTACAAAAATCAAACGCAACCAGCTACGATTTACTGCAAGCTTGCGCCATTGTCTTTCCTGACTGGCAAATACCTGCTCTGCCAGAGTTAATAACTCTGCTACACTAAAGTTGTGTGACCCTTTTTCAGGGCCACACCAGAGCTATAAAAGTTATTGTTCATTGAATATACGCAGTAGGGCCTTCCCTTTGCAAAAAAGCGAAAGAATTATATTTGGCCTGCCTGTGTCAGTCCTAAGGTCTCCGTGTACGTGTGTGCTGCGTGAAGAACGTACAAAAATCAAACGCAACCAGCTACGGTTTACTGCAGGCTTGCGCCATTGTCTTTCCTGACTGGCAAATACCTGCTCTGCCAGAGTTAATAACTCTGCTACACGAAAGTTGTGTGACACTTTTCCAGGGCCACACCACAGTTATTAAACGTATTGTTCATTGAATATCCGCAGTGGGGCCCTCCCTTTGCAAAATAGCGAAAGAATTATATTTGGCCTGCCTGTGTCAGTCCTAAGGTCTCCGTGTACGTGTGTGCTGCGTGGAGAACGTACAAAAATCAAACGCAACCAGCTACGATTTACTGCAAGCTTGCGCCATTGTCTTTCCTGACTGGCAAATACCTGCTCTGCCAGAGTTAATAACTCTGCTACACTAAAGTTGTGTGACCCTTTTTCAGGGCCACACCACAGTTATAAAAGTTATTGTTCATTGAATATACGCAGTAGGGCCTTCCCTTTGCAAAAAAGCGAAAGAATTATATTTGGCCTGCCTGTGTCAGTCCTAAGGTCTCCGTGCACGTGTGTGCTGCGTGGAGAACGTACAAAAATCAAACGCAACCAGCTACGGTTTACTGCAGGCTGGCGCCATTGTCTTTCCTGACTGGCAAATACCTGCTCTGCCAGAGTTAATAACTCTGCTACACTAAAGTTGTGTGACCCTTTTTCAGGGCCACTCCACAGTTATAAAAGTTATTGTTCATTGAATATACGCAGTAGGGCCTTCCCTTTGCAAAAAAGCGAAATAATTATATTTGGCCTGCCTGTGTCAGTCCTAAGGTCTCCGTGTACGTGTGTGCTGCGTGGAGAACGTACAAAAATCAAACGCAACCAGCTACGGTTTACTGCAGGCTTGCGCCATTGTCTTTCCTGACTGGCAAATACCTGCTCTGCAGGAGTTAATAACTCTGCTACACTAAAGTTGTGTGACCCTTTTTCAGGGCCACACCACAGTTATAAAAGTTATTGTTCATTGAATATACGCAGTAGGGCCTTCCCTTTGCAAAAAAGCGAAAGAATTATATTTGGCCTGCCTGTGTCAGTTCTAAGGTCTCCGTGTACGTGTGTGCTGCGTGAAGAACGTACAAAAATCAAACGCAACCAGCTACGGTTTACTGCAGGCTTGCGCCATTGTCTTTCCTGACTGGCAAATACCTGCTCTGCCAGAGTTAATAACTCTGCTACATTAAAGTTGTGTGACACTTTTCCAGGGCCACACCACAGTTATTAAACGTATTGTTCATTGAATATCCGCAGTGGGGCCCTCCCTTTGCAAAAAAGCGAAAGAATTATATTTGGCCTGCCTGTGTCAGTCCTAAGGTCTCCGTGTACGTGTGTGCTGCGTGGAGAACGTACAAAAATCAAACGCAACCAGCTACGATTTACTGCAAGCTTGCGCCATTGTTTTTCCTGACTTGCAAATACCTGCTCTGCCAGAGTTAATAACTCGGCTACACTAAAGTTGTGTGACCCTTTTTCAGGGCCACACCACAGTTATAAAAGTTATTGTTCATTGAATATACGCAGTAGGGCCTTCCCTTTGCAAAAAAGCGAAAGAATTATATTTGGCCTGCCTGTGTCAGTCCTAAGGTCTCCGTGCACGTGTGTGCTGCGTGGAGAACGTACAAAAATCAAACGCAACCAGCTACGGTTTACTGCAGGCTTGCGCCATTGTCTTTCCTGACTCGCAAATACCTGCTCTGCCAGAGTTAATAACTCTGCTACACTAAAGTTGTGTGACCCTTTTTCAGGGCCACACCAGAGCTATAAAAGTTATTGTTCATTGAATATACGCAGTAGGGCCTTCCCTTTGCAAAAAAGCGAAAGAATTATATTTGGCCTGCCTGTGTCAGTCCTAAGGTCTCCGTGCACGTGTGTGCTGCGTGGAGAACGTACAAAAATCAAACGCAACCAGCTACGGTTTACTGCAGGCTTGCGCCATTGTCTTTCCTGACTGGCAAATACCTGCTCTGCCAGAGTTAATAACTCTGCTACACTAAAGTTGTGTGACACTTTTTCAGGGCCACTCCACAGTTATAAAAGTTATTGTTCATTGAATATACGCAGTAGGGCCTTCCCTTTGCAAAAAAGCGAAATAATTATATTTGGCCTGCCTGTGTCAGTCCTAAGGTCTCCGTGTACGTGTGTGCTGCGTGGAGAACGTACAAAAATCAAACGCAACCAGCTACGGTTTACTGCAGGCTTGCGCCATTGTCTTTCCTGACTGGCAAATACCTGCTCTGCAGGAGTTAATAACTCTGCTACACTAAAGTTGTGTGACCCTTTTTCAGGGCCACACCACAGTTATAAAAGTTATTGTTCATTGAATATACGCAGTAG
Organism: Eleutherodactylus coqui; assembly: GCF_035609145.1. NCBI lineage: Eukaryota > Metazoa > Chordata > Amphibia > Anura > Eleutherodactylidae > Eleutherodactylus > Eleutherodactylus coqui. The sequence continues at coordinate 202,526,151 of NC_089843.1, read as the reverse complement.
GGCCTTCCCTTTGCAAAAAAGCGAAAGAATTATATTTGGCCTGCCTGTGTCAGTTCTAAGGTCTCCGTGTACGTGTGTGCTGCGTGAAGAACGTACAAAAATCAAACGCAACCAGCTACGGTTTACTGCAGGCTTGCGCCATTGTCTTTCCTGACTGGCAAATACCTGCTCTGCCAGAGTTAATAACTCTGCTACACTAAAGTTGTGTGACACTTTTCCAGGGCCACACCACAGTTATTAAACGTATTGTTCATTGAATATCCGCAGTGGGGCCCTCCCTTTGCAAAAAAGCGAAAGAATTATATTTGGCCTGCCTGTGTCAGTCCTAAGGTCTCCGTGTACGTGTGTGCTGCGTGGAGAACGTACAAAAATCAAACGCAACCAGCTACGATTTACTGCAAGCTTGCGCCATTGTCTTTCCTGACTGGCAAATACCTGCTCTGCCAGAGTTAATAACTCTGCTACACTAAAGTTGTGTGACCCTTTTTCAGGGCCACACCACAGTTATAAAAGTTATTGTTCATTGAATATACGCAGTAGGGCCTTCCCTTTGCAAAAAAGCGAAAGAATTATATTTGGCCTGCCTGTGTCAGTCCTAAGGTCTCCGTGCACGTGTGTGCTGCGTGGAGAACGTACAAAAATCAAACGCAACCAGCTACGGTTTACTGCAGGCTTGCGCCATTGTCTTTCCTGACTGGCAAATACCTGCTCTGCCAGAGTTAATAACTCTGCTACACTAAAGTTGTGTGACACTTTTCCAGGGCCACACCACAGTTATTAAACGTATTGTTCATTGAATATCCGCAGTGGGGCCCTCCCTTTGCAAAAAAGCGAAAGAATTATATTTGGCCTGCCTGTGTCAGTCCTAAGGTCTCCGTGTACGTGTGTGCTGCGTGGAGAACGTACAAAAATCAAACGCAACCAGCTACGATTTACTGCAAGCTTGCGCCATTGTCTTTCCTGACTGGCAAATACCTGCTCTGCCAGAGTTAATAACTCTGCTACACTAAAGTTGTGTGACACTTTTTCAGGGCCACACCACAGTTATTAAACGTATTGTTCATTGAATATCCGCAGTGGGGCCCTCCCTTTGCAAAAAAGCGAAAGAATTATATTTGGCCTGCCTGTGTCAGTCCTAAGGTCTCCGTGTACGTGTGTGCTGCGTGGAGAACGTACAAAAATCAAACGCAACCAGCTACGGTTTACTGCAGGCTTGCGCCATTGTCTTTCCTGACTGGCAAATACCTGCTCTGCCAGAGTTAATAACTCTGCTACACTAAAGTTGTGTGACACTTTTTCAGGGCCACACCACAGTTATTAAACGTATTGTTCATTGAATATCCGCAGTGGGGCCCTCCCTTTGCAAAAAAGCGAAAAAATTATATTTGGCTGCAGGCTTGCGCCAATTTATTTCCTGCCTGGGAAATCAAATCACTGGTAATACAGCATGCTGAGGGGTAGGGGTAGGCCTAGAGGACGTGGACGCGGCCGAGGACGCGGAGGGCCAAGTCAGGGTGTGGGCACAGGCCGAGCTCCTGATCCAGGTGTGTCGCAGCCGACTGCTGCGCGATTAGGAGAGAGGCACGTTTCTGGCGTCCCCACATTCATCGCCCAATTAATGGGTCCACGCGGGAGACCTTTATTAGAAAATGAGCAGTGTGAGCAGGTACTGTCCTGGATGGCAGAAAGTGCTTCGAGCAAGCTATCATCCACCCACAGTTCTGCGCCGTCCAGTGCTGCAAATCCGAATCCTCTGTCTGCTGCTCCTCCTTCCTCCCAGCCTCCTCACTCCACTACAATGACACATGCTCAGGAGCGGGAACACTCCCAGGAACTTTTCTCGGGCCCCTGCTCAGATTGCGCTGCAGTGGTTCCTCTACCACCAGAGGAGTTTATCGTCACTGATGCCCAACCATTGGAAAGTTCCCGGGGTCCGGGGGATGAGGCTGGGGACTTCCGGCAACTGTCTCAAGACCTTTCAGTGGGTGAGGAGGACGATGACGATGAGACACAGTTGTCTTGCAGTGAGGTAGTAGTAAGGGCAGTAAGTCCGAGGGAGCAGCGCACAGAGGATTCGGAGGAAGAGCAGCAGGACGATGAGGTGACTGACCCCACCTGGTGTGCAACGCCTACTCAGGACAGGTCTTCAGAGGGGGAGGCACGGGCAGCAGCAGGGCAGGTTGCAAGAGGCAGTGCGGTGGCCTGGGGTAGAGGCAGGGCCAGACCGAATAATCCACCAAGTGTTTCCCAAAGCGCCCCCTCGCGCCATGCCACCCTGCAGAGGCCGAGGTGCTCTAAGGTCTGGCAGTTTTTCACAGAGACGCCTGACGACCGACGAACAGTGGTGTGCAACCTTTGCCGCGCCAAGATCAGCCGGGGAGCCACCACCAACAGCCTGACCACCACCAGCATGCGTATGATGGCCAAGCACCCCACAAGGTGGGACGAAGGCCGTTCACCGCCTCCGGTTTGCACCGCTGCCTCTCCCCCTGTGCCCCAACCTGCCACTGAGATACAACCCCCCTCTCAGGACACAGGCACTACCGCCTCATGGCCTGCACCCACACCCTCACCTCCACTGTCCTCGGCCCAATCCAGCAATGTCTCGCACCGCACCGTCCAGCCGTCGCTAGCGCAACTGTTGGAGCGCAAGCGCAAGTACGCCGCCACGCACCCGCACGCTCAATCGTTAACCGTCCACATAGCCAAATTTATCAGCCTTGAGATGCTGCCGTATAGGGTTGTGGAAACGGAGTCCTTCAAAGCTATGATGGCGGCGGCGGCCCCGCGCTACTCAGTTCCCAGTCGCCACTACTTTTCCCGATGTGCCGTCCCAGCCCTGCACGACCACGTCTCCCGCAACATTGTACGCGCCCTCACCAATGCGGTTAGTGGCAAGGTCCACTTAACTACGGACACGTGGACAAGCACAGGCGGGCAGGGCCACTACATCTCCCTGACGGCACATTGGGTGAATTTAGTGGAGGCTGGGACAGAGTCAGAGCCTGGGACCGCTCACGTCCTACCCACCCCCAGAATTGCGGGCCCCAGCTCGGTGCTGGTATCTGCGGCGGTGTATGCTTCCTCCACTAAACTACCCTCCTCCTCCTCCTCCTCAACCTCTGTCTCGCAATCTAGATGTGTCAGCAGCAGCAGGACGTCGCCAGCAGTCGGTGTCGTGCGGCGTGGCAGCACAGCGGTGGGCAAGCGTCAGCAGGCCGTGCTGAAACTACTCAGCTTAGGAGATAGGAGGCACACGGCCCACGAACTGCTGCAGGGTCTGACAGAGGAGACGGACCGTTGGCTTGCGCCGCTGAGCCTCCAACCGGGCATGGTCGTGTGTGACAACGGCCGTAACCTGGTGGCGGCTCTGCAGCTCGGCAGCCTCACGCACGTGCCATGCCTGGCCCACGTCTTTAATTTGGTGGTTCAGCGCTTTCTGAAAAGCTACCCACACTTGTCAGACCTGCTCGTAAAGGTGCGCCGGCTCTACGCACATTTCCGCAAGTCCCACACGGACGCTGCCACCCTGCGGACACTGCAACATCGGTTTAATCTGCCAGTGCACCGACTGCTGTGCTACGTGCCCACACGGTGGAACTCTACGCTCCACATGTTGGCTAGGCTCTATGAGCAGCGTAGAGCTATAGTGGAATACCAACTCCAACATGGGCGGCGCAGTGGGAGTCAGCCTCCTCAATTCCTTTCAGAAGAGTGGGTCTGGTTGGCAGACATCTGCCAGGTCCTTCGAAACTTTGATCAGTCTACCCAGGTGGTGAGCGGCGATGCTACAATCATTAGCGTCACCATTCCTCTGCTATGCATCTTGAGAAGTTCCCTGCAAACCATAAAGGCAGCCGCTTTGCGCTCAGAAACAGAGCCGGGGGAAGACAGTATGTCGCTGGATAGTCAGAGCACCCTTCTGTCTATATCTCAGCGCGTTCAGGAGGAGGAGGAGGAGCATGAGGAGGATGAGGAGGAGGGGGAAGAGACAGCTTGGCCCACTGCTGACGGTACCCATGCTGCTTGCCTGTCATCATTTCAGCGTGTATGGCCTGAGGAGGAGGAGGAGGAGGATCCTGAAAGTGATCTTCCTAGTGCGGACAGCCATGTGTTGCGTACAGGTACCCTGGCACACATGGCTGACTTCATGTTAGGATGCCTTTCTCGTGACCCTCGCATTCAACGCATTCTGGCCACTACGGATTACTGGGTGTACACACTGCTCGACCCACGCTATAAGGAGAACCTTCGCAGTCTCATTCCCGAAGAGGAAAGGGGTTCGAGAGTGTTGCTATACCACAGGACCCTGGCGGACAAGCTGATGGTAAAATTCCCATCCGACAGCGGTAGTGGCAGAAGGCGCAGTTCCGAGGGCCAGGTAGCAGGGGAGGTGCGTAGATCGAGCAGCATGTACAGCCCAGGCAGTGCAACAGTCTTTAAGGGCCTGGCCAGCTTTATGGCTCCCCAGCAAGACTGTGTCACCGCTCCCCAGTCAAGGCTGAGTCGGCGGGAGCACTGTAAAAGGATGGTGAGGGTTACGTAGCCGATCGCACGACCATCCTCGGTGACGCCTCTGCCCCCTACAACTACTGGATGTCGAAGCTGGACACGTGGCCTGAACTAGCGCTGTATACCCTGGAGGTGCTTGCTTGTCCTGCGGCTAGCGTCTTGTCGGAGAGGGTGTTTAGTGCGGCTGGGGGAATCATCACAGATAAGCGTACCCGCCTGTCAACCGACAGTGCCGACAGGCTAACACTCATCAAGATGAACAAAGCCTGGATTTCCCCAGACTTCTCTTCTCCACCAGCGGACAGCAGCGATACGTAAGCAATACGTAGGCTGCACCCGCGGATGGAAGCTACGTTCTCTCTCACCATCCAAAACGGGGACATTTCTGCTTCATCAATCTGTGTCTAATATTCCTCCTCCTCCTCCTGCTCCTCCTCCTGAAACCTCACGTAATCACGCTGAACGGGCAATTTTTCTTAGGGCCACAAGGCTCACTCATCTAATTTTTCTAAACAATTTTTATATGTTTCAATGCTCTTAAAAGCGTTGAAACTTTAACTTGAACCAATTTTTCGTTAAACTGGGCTGCCTCCAGGCCTAGTTACCACTTAAGCCACATTAACCAAAGCGATTAATGGGTTTCACCTGCCATCTTGGTTGGGCATGGCCAATTTTTACTGAGGTACATTAGTACTGTTGGTACACCAATTTTTTGGGCCCTCACCTACAGTGTAATCATAGCAATTTGTATGTTCTTCGCCTGCACTCATGGTACAGAAGTGTGTGTGGGGTTGGCCTACACTTTAGCTACATAAATGTAACTTGGGCCTTGGCTATACTGCAGCTACTGAAATGGAACTAAGACTGCGCTCCCGCTGTATTGCTGCTTCGGAATTGTTACTGGGGCCTGTCTTGAGTGCTACTATTGCTGACATGGAACGAAGACTGCGCTCCCGCTATACTGCTGCTTCGGAATTGTTACTGGGGCCTGTCTTGAGTGCTACTATTGCTGACATGGAACGAAGACTGCGCTCCCGCTATACTGCTGCTTCGGAATTGTTACTGGGGCCTGTCTCGACTGCTGCTATTGCTGACATGGAACAAAGACTGCGCTCCCGCTATACTGCTGCTTCGGAATTGTTACTGGGGCCTGTCTTGAGTGCTACTATTGCTGACATGGAACGAAGACTGCGCTCCTCCTATAATGCTGCTAGTGATATGTTAGTGGGGCCTGTCCTAATGCTACGGCTGAAATGTTACGAATTCTGGGCTCTGCCTATACTGCTGCTAATGGTATGTCTCTGGGGTGTGGAAACAGAGGCTTCCCAAAGACATGATGGCGGCGAGGCCATTTCCCACCAACGCGGTTACTGTTAAGGTGCATATAACCACGGACACGTGGAGAGGACACGTAGTGCCTCAAAAACATCCCTCCTCCAACAGGGAAAACATTCTTGGCAAATGCCTTTGCATTGGTTCGTCTGGTGGCAGTCCTAGAATTTCACCTTTACCGACACTGCAAGAGAGCCCCCCCACCATACCCCCGCCACGGCCCACTTAATCCTGGCCACATTCCGAAAACCAACAAAATAAAACCGCGCTACTAGGTCCGCAGTCACCACCACATTACCACCAACGCGGTTACTGTTAAGGTGCATATAACCACGGACACGTGGAGAGGACACGTAGTGCCTCAAAAACATCCCCCTCCTCCTCCAACAGGGAAAACATTCTTGGCAAATGCCTTTGCATTGGTTCGTCTGGTGGCAGTCCAAGAATTTCACCTTTACCGACACTACAAGAGAGCCCCCCCACCATCCCCCCGCCACGGCCCACTTAATCCTGGCCACATGCCGAAAACCAACAAAATAAAACCGCGCTATTAGGTCCGCAGTCACCACCACATTACCACCAACGCGGTTACTGTTAAGGTACATATTACCAGTCTGACTGGGGCATGCAGAGACATCTTGACAGAATGAATAGTGTGTGGCACATAGGTTCCCCATTGCTATGCCCACGTGTGCAGCTCCTGATGGCGGTGGCACAGGATTCTATTTCTCATTGCTTCTGTACAGCATTGTGGGCTATCGCAGCACCGCTTTTAAAGAGGGTCGCTGCCTAGCCGTGCCAACCCTCTGCAGTGTGTGCCTGCGGTTCCTCCTCATGGCAGACGCACTTCTAAATAGACATGAGGGTGGTGTGGCATGAGGGCAGCTGAAGACTGCGCAGGGACACTTTGGTGTGCGCTGTGGGGGGGAGGGGGGGCGGTTGGTCAGCATGTAACCCAGGAGAAGTGGCAGTGGAGTGTCATGCAGGCAGTGATTGTGCTTTGTTGGAGGTAGTGTGGTGCTTAGCTAAGGTATGCATTACTAATGAGGGCTTTTCAGAAGTAAAAGTTGTTGGGAGGGGGGGGCCCACTCTTGCCGCTATTGTGGCTTAATAGTGGGACCTGTGAACTTGAGATGCAGCCCAACACGTAGCCCCTCGCCTGCCCTATCCGTTGCTGTGTCGTTCCCATCACTTTCTTGAATTGCCCAGATTTTTACACATGAAAACCTTAGCGAGCATCGGCGAAATACAGAAATGCTCGGGTCGAAACGAACCCTCGAGCATTGCGAAAAGTTCGTTCCGAGTAACGAGCACCCGAGCATTTTGGTGCTCGCTCATCTCTATTAATTATCTGGATAAAATATGGGAAAACAAAACCTGCAAATCTCACAAGAGTGATAAGTTCTTGAGAACAATTAAAGTCCCCCATAATAGTTACTACATTATGGTTTGACACCTCTTCTATCTGCCTTAATAATAAGATTTCAGTTTCTTCTGTTGCTTTTGGTTAGATATGTTAGATATGTTTATATCACAGACAGAACAAACTGTATACTCACCTGCATCCAATGTGGTCCCAATGGCAGGCATACTGGCTGGCTCTGTGTCCTTTTTGGGGCCCCTGATGTTTCCCCAGATCTGCTGCCATGAACTGGGGGAGGGCCGGTGAGAGTTCTCATCCTGCAGCTGCTCCTCCTCCTCAGTCCTGCTCTCCTTGCACCAGTCTTCCGCAAGCTTCTTCCCTCCTCCGCAGCCATTGTCAAGGTGCTATCAGAATGGGTGAGTGCTGCCTCTGATTCATGAATATGTGAATCGGTGAGTGCTGCCTCTGATTGGCTGAGCGCAGGGACCAATCAGAGGCAGCTCTCAGCTGTCCTTCAATAGTTGAGAGGTGCCTCTGATTGGTCACAGTGCTCAGCCAATCAGAGGCAGCCCATTCAGAAGCCCATCTGCCTGCTGAATACTCCTCAGAGCAGTGCAGGAAAAGAGCCGTCTGGACGAGGCTGAGCCCCGGCAGCTGAAGAAAGGTGAGTATTTATTTTTTTTTTTTGCTACCATTTTTTTGTTTTTCAGGGAAGGGCTTATATTTAAAGCCCTTCCCTGAAAAACAATTACAGGATGCCTGCAGCTGGATCCCCTACCGCAGCTGTCATCTGTGACAGCTGTGGTAGGGAGTTCTTTATTCCCTGCAGGGATGAAGAATTCCTTTGCTTTATCTGTCACAGATGTGGCAGGTGCAGCAGGGAATTGTTTTTCCTCCCGGAGATGAAGGAAACATCTGCCGCATGCGGCAGATGTGTTCTTCATCCCTGCGAGGACACGGCAGCGGCAGCAGCCACGGCTCCATTGAAGACAATGCGTGCATTCCCTAGGGTGCACGCATGTCCTATCTTTACAGGCATGCACCTGTAAATCATGGACATGTGAACACACCATAGGGAATGCATTGGTTCTAATAGAAGCGTGTTTTTGTCCGCGCGTATGCACGCACAAAAACATGCTCGTGTGAAGTCACCCTTAGTCACAGACACACACTTAGACCCACATTCACACACACACACACACACACACACACACACACTAGACACACACTAAAACAGACACACACACACACTAAGACAAAGAGAATATACTTATTAGCTCCTGTCAGCAGCTCCTCTGCAGTTCTGATGACATCACCTGGAGGACTTCTCTCCCGGTGGCCGTGCTCACTGGCCTCCTGCCGCGCCATTCTGCTCCACTAACTGCTTCCCCTCTTCCTCTTCAGTCACTGGACATATGCTTTCAGCGGCCCTCCTGGTCTTTTTGCGGCTCTGGTGCTGCTCCGGGGTTGTCTTGCTCCCGCTCTCTGCTCCCTGACTCCCACTAACATCACTTACGCCCGCTGATTGCTTCTGAAAAGTGAGGCAATACAGTGTATTTGACAAATCAGGTACCATGAATCCCTTTGGGCCAGCATTTTTAATTTAGGAAATTTTAATCCAGAACAACAAACACACAGTCGGGCCAGACAAATATAGTCCCAGGTGTAGTTGTGTTAGTGATGCGTACCCATGTTTGTGTCAGTTGAAGCTGCAAGGTTTGTATCTTCATTATATCTCCTCTTTCCCCAGGTTTCTGGCTAGTGGGAATCCCTTTGCTTTGCTGCATTTGGCTTTCTAGATTTGCCGCTCTTCTGTTGGTGGAATCGTCAGAAAGACCTGTGACGTCCTTTGGCAGCGTCTTGTACCTATGGTAATGACTCCACCCTCTCGTGAATATTGGATGGACTTTGCTGTGGGTTTTATGGATGCTGCATAGTTTCCCAACTGCATTGAGGCGCTGGATGAGAAGGATAATTGTGTCCGAAAACCACCTAACTCAGGGTCTCAGTATTTCAACTATAGGCAGTTCTTTTTGGTGGTCCTCCTTGCTATTGCTGACAGAAACTATCGATTCCTGCTGGTTGATATTGGGTCTTTTGGGAGTGCTGAGGATGCTTGCATTTTTCAGAGCTTCCAGAATGGGTAGGCAGCTGAGGGACTAACAGCTTTCTGTGCCTGCGCCCCAGACCCTTCCTGGCAAAGAAAACGCCCGATTTTGAGGGTCACCCCTCAACTTTAAGATAATTAAGCCCACCCTCTAGTCTATCAACCCGAACAAGTAGGCAGCTTTCCCTGCTCTGACCTAGTGACAGGAACCCCAAGAGAGAAGGACAGGAGACGGATAGTGAAATAAGCCAGGTCAAAACCTACCAAGATCAAAACGACAGAGGGTAACACAGAGAGTTGTCAGGGAAAACTGAGTCAAAACCAGAGAGGCACACGCGCAATACAAAAGGACTAAGACAGAAGCAGTCAAAGGCATAAATGGGTCAAAGAGCAAAACAGTCGGGTACAGTATATGTGGGTGCTAGCAGAGCTAAGTCTAACTAAACACTGGCAACCTCTGCTAGCAATCAGCAGCCTGATATGTGAAAGTCTCCGCCCAGACCGGGCTGGGAAAGGTGACACGCGATAGGGGAGAAGATAAGACCAGCTCTTCCCGCGGCTGTGTATTATAAAGAGAGCCGCGCGGCCGGCCAAAGGAAGCGCATCCCCGGGCACGGCGAGGCACTGCCACTGGTGGGAGCGGGTAACCACCACCACGGGGGAACCCCGACCGGAGCTCCCCGCACTGACACCTGTGGTGCCAGAAGGAGCAGGGCGTGACCGCCGGCCGCCAGCTCCCCTAGCGGTAACCCTATACCTAACACCCATACTTGCTTGCCAACACTCTTGTGACCTTTCACAAGATACTTTTCTTATACCTGTTGGGGTGCAGGTATGGCTTATGTTTCCCATCATAATCCAGCTACTCCATCATCTGGACCAGCAGATGGATTTCGCGCCATCTTAGGGGTGAGGTGCGGCCAGACATCTTTTAGTTTCATTTTAAAGATCCAAAATGGCGCTGCCCAGGCACTATCCAGTGTAACAGGCACGCAGGGGATGCACGTTAGTGTGTGGGGTTGGGCACGCACATATGACGCAAAATGCACAGTTGACAACTCTTATCGCATTTGTCTCTTAATCAATATTCACCGGTCACCTCAAACTGGCGTAAATTAGTGCTGCCTGGTCGTCCGTACAAGAGAAACATTTTATGCAAAAACTTAGATCATAGATAAGAAATCTAAATAGGTCACAATGCGAAGCATACAAACAAAATGTGCCTCAACAGTTGTCTAAAGCAACATGCTTCATGGGGGGACAAGAGGATAGATGCAGGTGACTAACACCGGCGGACCACAACACCCTTGTTAATGTGCTTTGGGTGTAAAAAGCAATGAGGACTATTGAGGCCATGTCCAAAGTATACAACACCTATTCCTACAAGATTTGTCAAGCTTTTGATGTGTGTGGCCATCATCTAATGATCACCGCAGTCTTTTTGTCCTGGCTAAAGTGTCACTGTAATGAAATGTTGTGCAATGTTTGAAAGCAAACATTTGAACACTTGCTTGTTTACCCATAACTTAGTGACTGCATGTGTGTGTTAACCATGATGACCTCGCTTTTTGAGCCCAACCAAAACATAAACAAAGGGGACGTGGCCTAAAAAAGGCAGTGTAAATCATAGCCCTGAGGTCTCCAAACATTATTATATGGGCAGGGGGAAGGGGGGGGGGGGGCAGGGGGAAGAGAGGCTTTCATAATGAGGCTGTCATCCGCTTAGTCCTTTTCTTTACTTACACAATTGTGAGTATAAGAAGCAACCAATACCCAAACCTTCCTTCACCCACTATATCAAGCTGGGATGACTAATTGCCTTCGAGCATAGTTGAACATGTGCTTACTAATACGAGTGTAAAGATTACCCGAATTTCAACACACAATACAACAGGTAAAATCAAAATTGTGTGTTTATTATAAACAAAAAAAGGCTTACTAACGAGCCTTGGGCCAGACAAACTTATCAAACAACTCTAGTTGTTGCGATTTGGCAGGTAGACCAAGGGGACAAGAGGGCATATCATGCCCTTGTTGGTGTGTGGGACCAGCAGGTAATCTCAAATGGGAATTCTGCCCACCAGAATAGCCTCTTGGGCCAAAATGACTGCACCCCTCTCTGGTTGACAAATCACCATCACCATGGGTGGCTGAAGGCTGCAGGAGAGGGGGGTAGGGCTGCCCACAGAACCCTATGTTTGAGAGACAGGCTCAGCAGTGGAGACTTGAGAGGGAGATATATGCTTCCTTGTCTCTCCCCTCGACGTACGGCCATGATCAGGCGAATTCACATCCGTAGTCATCTGTAATGGGGTGAATAATAATCCCCGTGAGTGGGTTGCCAGCCATAATGCTCTCGGGAATATCCTCTAACCCCGGTCGTCAGATATTGGAGCCAACTCTCATAGATCGCCCTATGGGGGGTGCTTTCCCCTGCTGTGGAGATGCCAGTGGTCTAAAAACCAGAATACCTCTATTGCTGGCTGGTAATCGAGAGCAGCATCTAGCACCACCTCCCTGGCAACCCTCACTCTCACAAGCGGCTGGAGATTGAGTGACCATAAAAAATCAGCTGGAATTTCAAATATTGCAATACACCATGCTCAATATCTGTGGGCAGGTGATGATGGGGCTGCTCTGCTTGTCGATACCGAGGGGGGGGGTCCTAGGGCACTGCCTTGAGATAACTCGAGAGTTCCGCCAAGGGAAAGCCTTAGGGAAATTCCTTCTGGGATTCCTAGGGGGCCGCCTAGTGGAAGTCCTAAGGGGACTTGTGATTGGACTCCTAGGGGACCCCTAAGGGGCTGCCAAGAGGAATCCTGAGGGGGAGTCAAACCAGAAGTGCTAAAGGGACTCCTGGTTGGACTACTATGGGGCTGCCAAAAGGATTCCGGAGGGGGAGTCAAACCAGGAGTCCTAGGAGCTCCAATATCTGAGGCCGCCTCTTAAACAAAGGGCGCTGCCGATCCTGGTTATACGATGTACTGTGAGATTCTGATGATGCCATCTTGGGGTACTCCTCTGACAGATCCTCCTGCCACGATTCCTCTTGACCCACATTGCTGTATCTACCAAGGACATGAAGGTGGGAGAAAACAAATTAGTATCAACATAGCCTCAACATTTTGAAAGATCAATTAATAAACAGGCCTTAACTAGTGACACTAATTAACCGAGTCTCATTTGTAGCCTCCATTGTGCATTAGACAAAAAGAAGCATTGCTAGAGGCAGGTGTATTTTTCCTATGTGGGTCATGTGGTCTCATGTTTCCCAAAACAAGCCAATTCTTAATAAAATGCTAACATATGCTGCTGAATGAGATAACTTTATCAAAAGGGCTATAAACCAGACAGTACATGACCCTTAAATATGGGGGGAGATTATACAGCCATGTGGCTGAAACACTAAATGATTATCCTTTCTGAAGGACTTAAAGCAGACTGCCACTAAAGTAACTATTGGTGTGAACAATTTTTAAGGCCCACGAAAGCCCATTAGGGTGGGAAGTCTAGTCTGTGACTGCAGACACTGTGGGAGGACAAACCATGCATTTAAATGGGTACGCAAACAATGTGAGTTGCTTTTAAGTGTCTTTACAGGAGTGGTTTATACAATGATAGTGGCTTTTACAGCATACAAACATCACCCACCTACTGGTGGCCCCTACCGCAATATGCATTTATACTTAAGGGGGAAGCTTCATAATGGGCCGCAGAAAATATATTTCTTTCGAAAATTTGAAGCATGCTGTCATGAAGAGCCATGCTCTCAACCTTGATGGATAGATTTGTGAAACGCATCACGGATGGAGGACCACGATGTCATGACTTTCGTGACTAAAAACAGATAATACAACACAAAACAAAGTAATCTAACAAATGTCAATGCAGCACAAACATAAGAAAGGGAAAAAACATACATCCAAGAATGTGTACAATATCAGGACACTAAATAAAGTCGGACCAAATAGAGCAACGCATAAGCAAATGGCATTCAAGTGTTTAAGGCCAGCATCTACATAAAGATAACTTAAAGGCACATACACAGCGACCATAGTTCACAGACACAGGGTGACAAACACAGACTCATTACAGCTATTTATGAACAATTTGGGGCTGGGAGAGCAATCATTTGGAGATAACGTGGTTTTGCAAAAGCAATAGCATAGTGTGAGCAGGGTGAAAAAGTAAACGTTAAATTGTATTCACACTTTTGTTGCCAGGTATTGACGTTGAAAGAGCGCCATTGCCATCTAAACGTCGCTTGTGCTACCTCCTCCCACAACTGGCTCTACTTGCCTCGATTCTTATATGTGCTGGTGTTGGGGTTCTCAAGGGGACCCTTCAGCTGATGCTGTCTGCTTCCCAATTAGTCTGGATGCGAGTACTCGGAGGATTCAATGGACAACCACACCGTATGTAGTAAACCAAGTAAATGCCAAGTTTATTAAACAAGCTCAGAGATTATATAGGAACTCGCTCACGCAGGGTACGAGCAGTAACATTTCCTTAAACAAAACAATGTTTCAGCACATTGCCGAGGTCAACAGAACATTTTAAGAAAAACAACTTATTATTAAACAATGTGTCCTTTGACAAGTTACAAAGACATGCACCCACGTATTGTGGTTAAGCTTATCTGGGAACAGGACCTTGACTGTCTTCCCAGAGCAGGGCGCGGAGTGCAAAACATAATGATTCAGTGAAATACAACTTATTTTTCTCTATTTAGCCCTTGATTATCCAAAAAAACAGAATTAACCCCTCACATTTCTCCCATTTGGACATAGGGTCCACTATCTTGCTAGGTACTTCACCCAAGTGGTGCCAGCTCCTGCCAGATTCCCAGTGCCATATGGTGGTCCCGAAGTCCATACGGGTTAAAGTTTAGCAAAAGCTCCTTCGCTACAGCGCGTAACACAAGACATGATTACCTTTAAAGCAACGTATATGACGAGTAAAATCATTAACACTTGAAGTATACTTTGCAGGATCCCCATGAACCATCCTCCCAGACCAGAGAACCAATTGACAGGGTTCAAAAAACTAAATGTGTTACCCCATCAGCTATCCCTGATTTCTGAGTTTTCTTTGTCGTATTGTGCTTTCATCTTATGAATATCTTCTAACTTTTTTCTAATCTGCATCACCCCTTGGTCGTCTATATAATGACAACAGGTAGGGCCGACTATTTGACACATGCCCCCCTGGGAGGCAGTCAGATAGTCTAACACTACAGTGTGTTGGTTAGTCACTATTATTACCTGGTTTTCAACTGCTACTGTGGTGTTCAAGACTCCCAGGATGTCCCATATTTGGTCATCCAAGTAGTCTGTAGCCTCCACTAGCTTGTCGTAGGTTTGCATTAACATCGGGTACACAAACAGAACACTGAAGAAAGCATTCATTTTTTCCATTTGTACTACATGGGGTTTACCGCTTTTCCTTGGTGTGTTGTCCGCCTTCCTCCTGTACATAGTGTGTTTTGGGATAGCTCTCATGTCTAACCTGTCCAAGATGAAGGTGGCTGGTGTTAGTCTTACTAGAGTGCAGGTAGCATTGATTCCACTGGGGAGCCATTTGTATGCTCCTTCACCACAAGCCCAATACATTCCAGTAGGTTACTCATAATAAACTGAGAATTCGACTATTAATCGATGTGCGAAGGATACAAATGCCGCTCCAGTCTTGTTACAAGTGGTCTTGTTTGTAACCAGTGAACATGACACACGTGGGCCCACATAGGGTCGTGTACCTGGGCCTTGAGCATATATGTAGAACTAGAGGTTTGTGTTTCGTTAAAGCTAACCTTTAATCCTTCGTCGAGTAGTTTTCCTAAAACTATGCTCTTAGTTCTATTCTGGATGTGCCATGTGTTTTCCCTATAAATCAGATCCCTTACCAGCGGGTTATTACCAGTCAGATTTGCTTGCCACCATGGCAGATTAGCCCACCCCGCGATAGGTAGTCTAACTGTGGTGTTCCACCACTCCCTGGTCTCCTTGGCGGTAGAGACGCCCTTTGTTTCATTTATCCATGCAAGCAATTCTTCCGGCGGAACAGGAACAGCCAGGAAAGGAAGACTAGTGGCAGTTACTGGTGCGTGTGTACAAATCCAACAGTCCTTCACCTGTGAAGTGTTCAGTCCATCTTCCAGTATTTGGTGATGTCTAACAAAGTGGTTCTGGGCATTGTCATTTTGCACCCTCTCATAGGGGGCGAAGCAGGGCGTGAAAAGCCCCATTAGTCCCAAAAAAAGCAACAGTTCCTTCATTTTGTCTCCGTAGGTGCCTGGACCTTCTTGCAGTGTGAAGCGTGGATCCAGG
The DNA here is from genome assembly GCF_035609145.1 of Eleutherodactylus coqui. Classification (NCBI taxonomy): domain Eukaryota; kingdom Metazoa; phylum Chordata; class Amphibia; order Anura; family Eleutherodactylidae; genus Eleutherodactylus; species Eleutherodactylus coqui. Next base: position 202,510,511 of record NC_089843.1, on the reverse strand, counting down.
TGCCTTTTCCTTCTACTTTCACCGAGGTAGGTGTGGTCAGCAGGACTTGATATGGCCCCTCGAATCTGGGCTCTAGGGATTTCCGGACATGCCTCTTTACGGCCACCCAATCTCCAGGTTGCAGAGAGTGTGATCCCTCTAGGTTGTCTGGATCTGGAATGGAAGAAAACACTAGATTGTGTGTTACTTTCAGTTGGTCACACAGGTGCTTTACGTATCCGGCTACTGTGTCATAGCCCTGCTGTAGGGCCTGTGGATGATACAGCCCCAATCTTGGCACAGAGCCAAACAAAACTTCATAAGGGGATAGACCTGTCTTTCTGTTGGGTGTGATACGGACTGAATACAGTGCTATGGGCAAGCACTCTGGCCATGGTTTCTTTGTCTCAGCCATGGCTTTCTGGATTTTTAACTTGAGCGTACCATTTAGTCTTTCCACTTTGCCTGAACTCTGCGGGTGGTATGGAGTGTGAAATGCTTGTTCCACCCCAAGGGCTGACATCACCTCTTGCATCACTTCACCTGTAAAATGTGTACCTCTGTCACTCTCGATTGTCTCTGGCACCCCAAATCTACATACAAGTTCTGACAGGAGCTTCTTTGCCGTGCATTGTGCGGTGGCTTTGACCACAGGGTAGGCCTCAGGCCACCCGGAGAACAGGTCCACGCACACGAGGACGTACTCATTGGTCTGGGGGTGCACTTCCGAGGGGTCTTCACCACTTGACCTGGGTTGTGCAGGGCGCACACTTCACATGCCTTCACATATGCCTTCGCCATCCTGTCGAACCCTGGAGCATACCATACCTTGTCTACCACCGAAACCATAGCATTCCTGGAGGCATGCACCTTACCATGAACTAAGTCCGCCACCTGCGGGAAGGTGGCTGCCAGCAAACACATTCTATTTCCCATTCTCCACATTCCATCAACATACTTAGCACCTGCCTTGGTCCACTGCTCTACCTCACTTCCCGTGGCTGTGAGCCCCAGGTCTGAGGGAACGGTGAGACCAGAATCTACCTTGTAGCACACGGGGTCTTGTGTCCTTGCCAGGAGGGCAGCAGCCTAGGCTGCCTTGTCTGCTCTGTCATTGCCCTTGTTCTCTGGTGACTGCCCCTGCGTGTGTGCTTTTACCTTTATGATGGCCACCTGTTCTGGCAACAGTATGGCCTGCATTAGTCTACCTACTGCAACACCATTCTTAATAGGTTTACCTTGTGCCGTGACGAAGCTCCTGGACCGCTAGATGGGTCCATAATCATGTGCGATGCCGAACGCGTACCTAGACAATGTATATGTTGGCAGTGGTACCTTTTGCAATCGTACAAGCCTCAGTCAGAGCACAGAGCTCAGCCTCCTGAGCTGACATGTGTGGCAGCAGTGGTTGTTGTACCAGTATCTCATTCAGTGTGACTACTGCAAATCCTGTTACAAATTTTCCTTCATCATTCAGGTATCTAGATCCGTCCACAAACAGCTCAAACTGGGGGTTCTGCAGGGGCTTATCTGTGACATGCGCGAACCCAGCCGTTTCCTGGGCCATAAGGACCACACAGTCATGCTGGTGTTCGGCGTCAAATGCCTCCTGCTCGTCAGTCAGAGAGTTGTAAAACAACTGATCTCCTGTACTTACTCCCTCATTTGAATCTACATCACCTAATGGAAGTAAGGTGGCTGGATTCAAGGTAGTGCACCTTTGGAATGAGATGTTCGAGAGGGAATGCACTGCTAGTTCCATTTTTATGTGTCTTGCAAAGGACAGATGACGACGCCTTACCTGAGTCAGGATACCATGTATGTCATGTGGGGTATAGACCACCATAGTGTGATCTAGTACAACGTCAGAACTTTTGTCCAGTAGTGCCTGAACTGCCAGAACCGCTCGGACGCATGATGGGGATCCTCTGGCCACCGCGTCCAAATGGGCACTGTAGTATGCTACAGGGCACTTTTTGCCACCATGCATTTGTGTCAGTACAGCAGTGGCGTGTCCCGCCATCTCAGTTACGTACAGCTGGAAGGGTTTGTCATAGTCTGGCAGCCGCAGTGCGGGTGCACTGGTTATCTGTATTTTCAGCTGATGGAAGGCTGATTCGGCCTGTGGGGTCAGGGCAAATGGCCGTGAACCCAAACAGTCGTACAGAGGCTGCATGGTCATGGAGGCAGAGCGAATCCATGGCCGACAGTATGAGACCAGTCCCAAGAAGGTACACAACTGGGCATGGGAGGTGGGAAGTTGCATGTCACTAACCACCTTCGTGCGTTCCGACGTCAGGTGTTTGGTACCTGGACCTAGGCAGTGGCCCAGGAACACTACGTGGGACTTGCAGAACTGAAGTTTATCTTTGCTGGCTTTGCAGCCACTCTGATGGAGGAAACACAAAAGGCAACTATTTGGGTCAGGAGCACACAAAAGTAAGTCATCAACATACTGCAACAGGGCAGTGCCCTCCGGGATTGGCCAGGCGTCCAATACCAGCTTCAGGCATCTGGTGAACTGGTTTGGGCTATTCTGTGCCCCTTGTTGCAGCACTGTCCAGCAGTACTGCTTTCCTCTGAAAGTAAATGCAAACAAATACTGACAGTCTGGGTGCAGAGGGACTGAAAAGAATGCATTTGCAAGATCTATCACTGGATAGCATTTGGTCTCCGAGGGGATCGTAGACAACAAAGTATGGGGATTGGGCACGATCGGAGTTTCTAGTACTGTGACTTTGTTACTCTCGTAGGTCATAAACCATTCTATATGTGTCTGGCTGGCCCTTTATACCCTTTTTCTTAACGGGGAACAAAGGGGTATTGTCTGGGGAGACACATTCCTTGAGGGCTTTAAGTTGACATAAAGAAGAGACGGTGTCTGCAATTGCATCTTCCTGGGCATGTGCCAGGGGGTACTGACGGACCATGGGGGCTTTTTCCCCTTCTTTTAGGTAAAGCATTACTGGTGGGACTGACAGTCTGCCGAGGTCCGTCTTACTGGTAGCCGAAAGGCCCGAAGGAACGACACTAAGAGCTTGTTCCTCTGCGTGCGTGAGGGTGAGGACAGGGAGAGGTGTCGCTAGGTCTGCTGCCATCCGACTGAAGGTCGGGTGACTTTCAGACCTGGGGTGTATACGAGCCCCACCGGATAGGTGAAGTTCGATACAACATCCCAAGGGTCCCATCACATCGGTTCCCAATATGCTTTCAGGACCTTTCAGCACAAGGAAGCGCGTGAGGCATCGCGACCCTTTAAACATCACCTCTAGTGGTTCAGTTTCTGCCAGCTGAATTGGCACTCCTGAAACCCTTGCACCGTCTGCGTATTTGTGGAAACAGGGATATTAAGATCTCGTATTATCCGTGAACTGAGACAGGATTTTGTAGCCCCAGTGTCTATAAGGAAAGGCACTTCCCCACCTCCTATGGAAACAGGTTCAAAGATTTGAATGCTTCTGTCTTCTGCTTCCAATAGGGACACTGTGGCGGGATTGATGGGACTTCATTGGGACGGATTCGAGCGATGCAGCGCGTTATCACCGCTGGGAGTGGCTCCCTGATCTGTCTCCTGGTCACGGGGTCTTTTGGGACAACGGCAATTCTTGGCCAGGTGGCCTACCTTGCACAATTATAACACTTGCGTGTTTCTTTGTTGGGTCTGTCCTGGAGCCGCACCTTCCCCCCCCTGGTTGCTATAGTATTTAACCGCCACTGCAGGGCGCTTCTCATCCATAGCAAACCCTACTGCCTTTTTATACAAGTCCAGAGGCGATGTCTGCCTCCAGTCGGGGGTACATGCCTTTAACTTATCTGCCAATGAGGGCCCAATAGCTTGCATAAAAGCTTCGGCCATCATGGTGTCATATATTTCGTCTGGACATCGGTCAAGTCCCAGGTCTCTGGCTTTGGTCTCCAGCCTCCCATAATAACAGTCAATGGTTTCATTTTTTTTCCCTTCTGCAGGTGGTCAAGGCTGTCTGTCTTTCCTTATTTTGAGCATCTGTCCAGCTCCGTAGACTTCTCAAGAACTCCCTTCCACTAGAAGTGGTCTGGCAGTTCTCCGGGACCCCTCTGTCCAACCTGCTTTCCGAGGTGACCGTGGCATACAGTCCCTCAGGCAGTTTAATGTGTAGAACAGAGGACAAATTGGCCCAAGCAGCATGGTAATTCTTCTGAATTACCTCTAATTTACGATAGAACGCGGCTGGTTCGGTTTCTGTCAGGTAGTTGTTGGCATATGACCATCTGTTCTGTCATGTTCCACGGACGCCAAGCCGAGGTGCTTCGGTTGACCGTGGTAGAGTGGGCAGGGGTTTGGGGATGCGCAGCACCGTCCTCTGTTGAGTCTGGTGCAGTGGGAGTCGTCAATGTGGTTGTAGTCTGTTCTATGCCAAAAGTAATAGGGTACATTTCCTGTTGACTGGGCCTTGGGGCCCCGCAAACAAAACATGTCTCCCTATATTCTGGGTTTTGTTGTCTGCATCGAGGACAGTCCCAATCGGGCTTCCTTTCTGAGGTACAACTCTGATAGCCAGGGAGCAGTTCTCCAGAGGCAGGCAGAACCGGATACATCCAGGCTGGATTGGGCACCGGGGGTGCATACACGAGTATGCCATCATCCCTCGGTTCACAATCCCACCGTTCTACATTTACCTTTCTACTATATTTTATTATGGCTTATATTCCTTTTTCCAAACCGGTGTCTGATATCTTTCATATGCTTTTTCCCGTACTGTTGCCAGAACTCATAGTTAAAGGTTCCCGCCTTCCTAAGTCCTATCTGTTTATATACTTTATAGGCTTGCCTACAAATGTCCTTCCCTTCTCCTTCTCTTATTATCTCGATGGGTGTCAGGAAAGCCTTAGACTGTTCGGACCCTATTCTGACTATGGACTTGTTCCCTGTTTTTACCTCAATCACACAGCATAAGGATGCACAGAGCTTCCTTCGGGTAAATCAGGGTGTCACAAAGACCTTCTAGTCCCTTCTGCCAAGTTCGCAACTGGCAGGACACTTATTTGTCTCTCTTTCTTCTTACGGGGATAGGGGGGACCACGGCTTGCCTTGCTGGGCGGCTTTAGTAACCTTATAACACATTACAGCTAACATTATGAGTCCAGCAGTTAAAGCAAGAATAAAAGCAATAATTTCTATAGCTTCAGCAGACAGCATGGCAATCTTATCTCATATGGGTTCTTCCGTCTAACACGGTCACTAAGAACACAAAATTACAGGCAGAAGCATCCTATATAACATGCAGCGACTAACCTCCTGACAACACAGGACTGAAGTCGGGGGAGCCCAGAGCAGAGAATGGCAAGTCAAGGGCTTACCTTACACCGGTGTTTTTCAGATCTGGGGTCCCACAACCTCTAATCCGACTGGTCGGCAGGTAGGGTCGTCAGGTATCAGCTGCAGGTGAGGATTTAGCTTCTGCCCCACGTTTGGGCGCCAAGAAATATTGGGAGTCTCAAGGGGACCTTTCAGCTGATGCTGTCTGCTTCCCAATTAGTCTGGATGCGAGTACTCGGAGGATTCACTGGACAATCACACCGTATGTAGTAAACCAAGTGAATGCCTAGTTTATTAAACAAGCTCAGAGATTATATAGGAACTCGCTCACGCAGGGTACGAAAAGTAACATTTCCTTAAACAAAACAATGTTTCAGCACATTGCCGAGGTCAACAGAACATTTTAAGAAAAACAACTTATTATTAAACAATGAGTCCTTCGACAAGTTACAAAGACATGCACCCACGTATTGTGGTTAAGCTTATCTGGGAACAGGACCTTGACTGTCCTCCCAGAGCAGGGCGCAAAACATAATGATTCAGTGAAATACAACTTATTTTTCTCTATTTAGCCCTTGACTATCCTAAAAACCAGAATTAAGCCCTCACACTGATGTGCATATCCCACAACATGGGGCGACTCTCGACAGCGCGGAGCATCTCTCTCTTATCCATGTTTGTTTTTGTAAATGTCTGCCATACTTAAACTACGCTACAAGGAAACTTTTTATAGTGGACGCACTTAGAGGCGGGGAACATACACCAATAATTAATCGATAACAGTTGTGAACAATTCGAACAGCAGAGCTTTTGGAGAATGGAAGTGGCCAGATTTACATATGCTTTAACAAAGGGGAGCGTACTCAGCAGGTGTGGAATTACATGAATCTAGGTCCAACATAATTACAGACGATTGCAAAATTCAGGTGCAGAAAATGAAAATTCTATCAAGTATGTAAAATGTGTAATATTATATTTTTTGTCATAAACATGAGTCGACTAGATTTTACACGAGAGCAGCTGACTTAAATTAAATACAGTTTTGTAGCAAACAAAACCGCTGCAAAAATGCATGTGTCTATGAGCCTTCGCCAGGAGGGGCACGGGCAATGCAAAGCTTCTTTAAATGCCTCCATTTACATGACCCCTTTGCCCAGAAGTTACACAGTAGCCCCATAACAGGAACACATCATCAGCATTTGCAATTGATTTCACTTTCACATAGAAGCCTATGTACCCGTTCACATGATCGGAGTACAGTGCGGCGAGTTCTAAAGAGCACAATAGCAGGCAATGGGAATTCCAGCGTTTTTGAGAAAATTATTTGCGAACGCAGAACGCAGATAGCCACATTTTAAAATCTGGTGTCCTATAGTTTGCTTTGCAGACTTTTTTACACATGTAAAATTCGGACATGTGACCACTGCTATTGAAAAGCATTGGTTCTAATAGATGCAAATCGCAAACGTAGAAAACATGCGCAGCAAACAAACACCTGTCTGACTGAGCCCTAAGAGTGTGGTGCTAGAATTGGAGATGGGTTACTTTTCTGTGGTCGAACCTGAATTACATTATTTACCAGCACAAATAAAGAAGATGCCTAAATAGCTATTTTCTGTACATTTTGCTTTTCAAAACAGAAATTAAAAAAAAAGTTGTTTATACCTAAAACCTGCAAATCATCCTGCAAAGAAAAAGCCCTCATACAGCTCTACTAACTGAGAAATAAAACGGTTCTGGTCTTGGAATGTATTGACACAAAAAGTCTTTTTAGGATGGGTTCACACAGGGCGGATTTGCCGTGGAATTTCCGTCCGGAATTATGCCGTGGCAAATCCACCTGTGACTGCTAATCCTGGGATTAGCCAGCTATGTGGATGAGATTTCTCAGAAATCTTGTCCACACAGGACGGTGAATTCATTGCAGCAAAGCCTGCAGAAGCCTGCGTTGGGGTGCAGGTTCACCGGCCGCAGCATGTCGATTCTTTCTTTTTTTTACTGCGACCACGCTCTCTTCTATGGGAGTACCAGCCGCAGCAGAAATGCGTGCAGCCACACCGCTTCAATGCCTGAGGCTAAGTGCCACGGGTTTTGAAGCAGCGTGTTCCCAGTGGAAATCTCACGTTTTTTAACTGCGACAAAACCGCTAGATTTCCATCGGGAATACATCCTGTGTCACCCAAAACTAATAAAAAATCTGTTTATATTGCGGGAAAGTAATAAAGCATAACAAACCCTATAAAGATTTGTGTTGTCATAATCGTAATGACCCGCTGAATAAGATAGAAAGTAAAATGATTCCCCAAATCTATACATAAATAGCTTTCTTTCCCGTTATGCTGCAGCAAAAGATAATAATGAAATTTATTCATTACATTACATGTACTAAAAAATTGGTTTCTATAAAAATTAGAACTCGGCCCACAAAATACAAGATCTCGTTCAGCTACACTGATGGAGAAATTAGAACGCTATGTATCTTGTTATTTTGACAACTTGAAACTTAAAATGAGATCAGCACCGACATTTAGGGCTCATTCAGACTAGCGCTGTTTTCGTGCACTAAAGCCACGAGAAAAGATTGCAGCTATAGTGCCATAAAGATCATGTGAATGGCTACTTTAGGCTACTTGAAGTAGCCCATTCACACGATCGGAGATGCGTACTGCATGCTTTCAAGGCTCCCATGGGAGTGTATGTAAAGAACGTAGCAAAGACAGGACATGTCTTACCTTTATGTGCACCACGGAGCCGACATGTGTGTTTGCACTCGCGTGTCCTTTCCTTCGTTAGGTGTGCTGTTTCAGTCCACCTAACATTCTGTCATGTGATCATTTCTATAGGAACTTACTGGTTCCTACTAGAAGAGCATTCTGTGTGCTGCCAACAGCGCAAAACCAGTGCTCGTCCGAACAAGCCCTGACTGACAGGCCACATGTCACTTTTAGGATTCTTTAGTTACCTCCCCCACACACCTGATGAACTTCAGCCATGCAGAGCCATTCTTCTCCTCACATAGTTGGCTCATTTTTTTATTCGCAGAGGCATATTCATCATTGCACTCCATGCCAGGAACATCTCTGGAGCACACGCTCTGACTGTTCAACATTACTGGAGCACACTCCATGGAGCATACTCGGAGCATCCCAGTTGTGCTCGAACCAAAAGCAGTTTTTAAAGCAAAGTGTCAAAATGACAGCACCGTGCAACAGCTCTGAGCCAGGTTATCCTGGAAGACAGTTGTGCTACATTAAAATGGATGGAGAAGCAGCACAGATGTAGCCGTCAGACGTCACCTCATCGTCCAATGACTATTTAGAAGGATGTATAGACTGATGGTAGAAGCCTGTAGAAGGTGAGGTATTTTTTAATTTAACAAATAAACATTAATGTTCAGCTTGTTACTATTAATGGACGAATAATTCACACAAAGTAGGCTACATCAGCTTCAAACTTCTGGGTCACACGATGCTTGTGCTTGATATGTTCATCATTGCATCTGCTGGAGCATGAGTGCTCTACACTCCAGCAGGTCAATGATTCACTCTATGATGTCACTTATTACTCTAGGAATGATTATACCTATTATAACTCATCCACTCTCGGCTCGATTATTGCAACTCGTTGCTGGTCAGCCTCCCCTGCTCCAGACTCTACCCCCCCAATCCATCCTGAATGTGGCAGCCAGGCTCATCTTCCTGTACAGCAGTTATACGGACGCCTCTGCCCTGTGCCAGGCACTGCACTGGCTGCCCGTCAAATACAGAATACAATTTAAGCTCACTACTCTCATCCACAAAGCCTTCCATAGCACTGCATCGTCCTACATTGCTTCCCTCATCTAAATTCAGCACCCAGCCTGCACCCTCTGCTCTGCTAACGAAATCGGACAAAGTGCCCCTCTAATTCGAACCTTTCATTGCCACCTCCAAGACTTCTCCAGAGCAGCACCTGTCCTCTGGAACATGCTACCAAAAATATCCAGGCAATCACTGACACACTAAGCTTCAGCGTGCTCTAAAAACACCCCTCTTCAGGGAGGCATACCATATCCCCTTAACCAAACCCCTCTGTACTCTGCCTGATAACACAATCCCTGTCCTACCGACTGCAGTTCCTGCTAGCTATAATCCGGCACTATACGGCCTGACTATTGTCTATGTGTATAGCATCCCTCACTCTCCACCCCACCATACCTTGCACATCTCTGTCCCCTTTACCTTCTGTATCACCCCATTATTTGTAGCATGTAAGCTCGTTGGAGCAGGACCTTCACCCCTATTGTTTCCATCAATTGATTACTTCATGTAACTGTGGTCTTGTTTTATTTCCCCTGTATTGAAAGCGCTGCAGAATATGTTGGTGCTATATAAATAAAGATTATTATTATTATCTAAGATTGTGTATAATACCAGCCTTACTCATCTTTACATTTATCTATTTACAGTAACTGTTTGGAAGGACACTTACAAAAATTAACTTTTCTCTTTGCCATTTATAATATTAACCAGAATCCTGACATCTTACCCAATTTTACACTGGGATACCAGTTTTATGACACATTCATGTGTGAAAAATTGGCAATACTTTATGTTTTACATCTTCTGTCCGGCCCTGATAAGATGATACCTAATTACTCGTGTACCGGCCATGGCCAGCTGGCCGGGATCATTGGAGATCGATACTCATCTAGCACTATTCCAGCAGCCCAAGTCCTTGGCCTCTATGGATATCCTCAGGTATTATATCCTCTAGGCATTAAAGAAAATATATGAAATTGTATGAAACAATTAAGTCTTCAATACGTAGAATGAACTATGGAAGGTGAATGATAACTCACCTGGTGCTCGAAGGGTTAACCCTGCCTATGGACAACCCTTCAGCACCTTTTATCTAGGATAGCGTGTAGAAATTACTCTTTTATCCTAAATCCGCCTGTTGGAGGAGGGACATCCAGAGTATACTAGCTTCTCTGGGTAACCAAGAGCTCGTCTTGAAATAACAGCCGATGTCTGATAGAAAAATTACCCCACTCTACAGAGGACTACGAGTGAGCAGATTCTTCAGTACATAAAAGAATCCAGGTTTATTGCAGCTATGCGTTTCAGCACGCAAGTGTGCCTTTTTCAAGCTTAGAATACAAGGAAAACAAACAAACGTATATACATACGTTACTCACAACGAGGTATCACTCAGCAACATCATGTGATGTCCTCTGACGTAATTAGTGGGGAGGGGCTCCATCCCCTATAGCGTGGAAAATCACATGACCTTGTTTGGACCACAAACGTGTGTTCCAATTATTTAACCAACTGTATCACTACTCTCCAGACGGACAAAGAGAAACATACATTTTATTATCGTTTTTTATGAATGGATATAGATTAGAGATGAGCGAGCACCAAAATGCTCGGGTGCTCGTTACTCGGGACGAAATTTTTGCGATGCTCGAGGGTTCGTTTCGAGTAACGAACCCCATTGAAGTCAATGGGCGACCCGAGCATTTTTGTATATCGCCGATGCTCGCTAAGGTTTTCATTTGTGAAAATCGGGGCAATTCAAGAAAGTGATGGGAACGACACAGCAACGGATAGGGTAGGCGAGGGGCTACATGTTGGGCTGCATCTCAAGTTCACAGGTCCCACTATTAAGCCACAATAGTGGCAAGAGTGACCCCCCCCCCCCCCCCGCACTGTCAGCATAAAGATCGTTCTCCTCTGCCACAGCAGTAACAGCTGTGGCAGAGAAGAATGATGTTAGCCCATTGAATTCAATGGAGCCGGCAATACAGCAGGTTCCACTGAAAGCAATGGGCTGCCGGCGTGCGCAGGATGAATTGTCGGGAAGGGCTTAAATATAGAAGCCCTTCCCTGCAATTCATCCAGAAATGTGTAAAAATAAAAAAAAATATACCGTATATACCGGCGTATAAGGCGACGGGGCATATAAGACGCCCCCCAACTGTCACCTTATACGCCGGGAATACAGCGGAGCAAAAAATAGAAATCATTACTCACTTTCCCCGGCGTTCTGCGGCGCTGCTGCAGGATGTCGCTCCCTCCTGGTCCCCGGCAGAGCATTGCTTTCTGGACGCAGGGCTTGAAATCCCCGCCTCCAGAAAACACACGTGCCTTCAGCCAATCGCAGCCAATGACAATGATGTCATTGAATGGCTGTGATTGGCTGACGGCGTGTGTTAGCTAATCACAGTAGCTTTCTGAAGGCGGGGATTTCAAGCCCTGCGTCCAGAAAGCAATGCTCTGCCAGGGACCAGGAGGGAGCGACAGCCTGCAGCAGCGCCGCAGAACGCCGGGGGAAGTGAGTAATGAATTTTTTTTTTGACACTTTCTTTTTTTTGTATTACCGGCGTATAAGACGACCCCCGACTTCAGAGCAGATTTTTCGGGGTTCAAAAGTCATCTTATACGCCAGTATATACGGTATATACTTACCTTGTCCCGGCAGACGGAGTTCAGCGCGGCCGGCCTACAGTGGGTGTGAAGGGGGTGTGAGTCAGACCTGCCCCCTGATTGGCTCAGCGCTGAGTCTGACTCACACTCCCTTCACACCCACTGCCGGCCGCCACGGCTGAACTCCGTCTGCCGGGACAAGGTAAGTAATAGTATATATATATATATATATATATATATATATATATATTTCAACACATTTCTGGATGAATTGCAGGGAAGGGCTTATATATTTAAGCCCTTCCCGACAATTCATCCTGCGCACGCCGGCAGCCCATTGCTTTCAGTGGAACCTGCTGTATTGCCGGCTCCATTGAATTCAATGGGCAAACATCGTTCTTCTCTGCCACAGCTTTTACAGCTGTGGCAGAGAAGAATGATTTGTCTTCTATATGTTCTCAATGGGGTCGGCGCTGCTGCCGCCGGCCCATTGAGCGCATATAGAGAAGAGAACAGGAATCGCAGATCGCAGATAGGTGCGATCTACGATTTCTATGGCCTAAGAAGGACCGTTGGGGTTCTTGAAGCCTAAAATCACTCCTAACGCTCTCCCTATAGCAGCTCCGGCATCAACAGCACTTTCCCTGAACTATGTCAGAATGCATCTGTGGCGAGCCGCGGGCGGGCAGATTTTAATACTCGGGTGACACCTGATCTCACCAGCCACTCACTGCAGGGGGGTGGTATAGGGCTTGAACGTCGCAGGGGGAAGTTGTAATGCCTTCCCTGTCTTTCTATTGGCCAGAAAAGCGCGCTAACGTCTCAGAGATGAAAGTGAAAGTAACTCGAACATCGCGTGGTACTCGTCTCGAGTAACGAGCATCTCGAACACCCTAATACTCGAACGAGTATGAAGCTCGGACGAGTACGCTCGCTCATCTCTAATATAGATCATTCATCAATCATATGTATAACTTATTCATAAAGTGTTCTCCACATATACAATTGGTTGTAATTTTTCTATCCAACAGCGGCTGTTATCCTCTAGTCATTGGGACACATTTATCATCTGGATTGTGTAGAATTGTGGTGTCAATAAGTTGCACTTTAGTGCCAACAATTCATATTTATTTTTAAAGGTACATTTTTCCTAAAGTGGACAGGGCTTAGTGCTAGAAGTCGTCATAATTATTACACCAAGCAAGAAGATGGTGTGAATTGTAGCTGGACTATATGCCAGTTCATCGCTGCCATAGGTCTCAGATTCCATCACTTCTGGCATTTGACACACATGTAAACACAGCTTGTGGGGCGGTAGGGGAAGAGCCATATAGAAATACAGCTGGGGTCCTTCATACAATTGGTTGTATATGTGGAGAACACTTTATGAATAAGTTATACATATGATTGATGAATGATCTATATCCATTCATAAAAAACGATAGTAAAATGTATGTTTCTCTTTGTCCGTCTGGAGAGTAGTGATACAGATGGTTAAATAATTGGGATACAAGTTTGCGGTCGAAACAAGGTCATGTGATTTTCCACGGTAGACAGAATGGAGCCCTTCCCCACTAATTATGTCAGAGGACATCACATGATGTCGCTGAGTGATACCTCACCCCGCGACCTCTCTTCATACATACCCCGACGCTCCAGGACGTAAATGTACGTCCAAGAGCAGGAAGGGGTTAATATTTGAAAGTCCCATTGACTTTTGCGTAAAATGTTGCGTGATTGTATCACGGCGGTACGAAGCGAGACTATTCTCCAAAAAAAGCATCACTGCTGCTCAAAAAATGCGGGAACAAAGATGGGATTTTGCAGGGATTTTCTCGTAGCAAAATCACGATCGCCCATGTGGAATTAGCCGTGGAGATCTCTGAAACGTAATGTGTATTTGTAAGATCTTTGTTTATTAACCCCTTAGTGACTAGCCTCTTTTGCACCTTAACCCTTTAATGACATGGCCCGCTTTTTTTTCCCCCTTTTTCGTTTTTTCCTTCCCCCCTTTTAAAAATTATAACTCCTTTATTTATCCTATGACGTCGCTGTATGAGGGCTTGTTTTTTGCGGGACCAGTTGTATTTTTCAATGGTGCTATTTAATGTACTATATAATGCACTGAAAAACTTTTAAAAATTCTAAGTGGAACAAAATGAAAAAAAATGACATTCCACCATCTTTCAGTACATCTTGTTTTTTCGGCACACAGATTGCAATAAAAATTGCATGATCATTTTATTCTATGGGTCAATACGATTACTACAATACCAAACTTGTTTATATATTTTTTTTTGCTGAACTATTTTTATGTTTTTTCAAAAAAATTTAATTGTTTTAAATTATTCTCTGCCGCCATCTTCTGCACACAATAACTTTCCTATTTATCCGCCAACGTAGTTTCGCAAGGGCTCATTTTTGGGGGGATATCCTGTAGTTTATGTTAGTACTAGAGATGAGCGAGCATACTCGTCCGAGCTTGATACTCGTTCGAGTATTAGGGTGTTCGAGATGCTCGTTACTCGAGACAAGTACCACGCGATGTTCGAGTCACTTTCACTTTCTTCCCTGAGAAATGTGCGCGCTTTTCTGGCCAATAGAAAGACAGGGAAGGCATTACAACTTCCCCCTGCGACGTTCAAGCCCTATACCACCCCCCTGCAGTGAGTGGCTGGCGAGATTAGGTGTCACCCGAGTATTAAAATCTGCCCCTCCCGCGGCTCGGCACAGATGCATTCTGACATAGTTCAGGGAAAGTGCTGTTGATGCCGAAGCTGCTATAGGGAGAGCGTTAGGAGTGATTTTAGGCTTCAAGAACCCCAACGGTCCTTCTTAGGCCATAGAAATCGCAGATCGCACCTATGTGCGATTTTCGATTCCTGTTCTCTTCTCTATATGCGCTCAATGGGGCCGGCGGCAGCAGCGCCGACCCCATTGAGAACATATAGAAGACAAATCATTCTTCTCTGCCACAGCTGTAACAGCTGTGGCAGAGAATAACGATGTTTGCCCATTGAATTCAATGGAGCCGGCAATACAGCAGGTTCCACTGAAAGCAATGGGCTGCCGGCGATCGCGGGATAAATTGTCGGGAAGGGCTTAAATATAGAAGCCCTTCCCTGCAATTCATCCAGAAATGTGTTACAATAAAAATATATACCGTATATACCGGCGTATAAGGCGACGGGGCGTATAAGAGGACCCCCCAACTGTCACTTTATACGTCGGGAATACAGTGGAGCAAAGAATAAAAATCATTGCTTCCCCCGGCGTTCTGCGGCGCTGCTGCAGGATGTCGCTCCCTCCTTGTCCCCGGCAGAGCATTGCTTTCTGGACGCAGAGCTTGAAATCCCCTTGAAATCCCCGTCGCCTTATACGCCGGTATATACGGTATATATTTTTATTTTTACACATTTCTGGATGAATTGCAGGGTAGGGCTTCTATATTTAAGCCCTTCCCGACAATTCATCCAGCGCTGTCCGGCAGCCCATTGCTTTCAGTGGAACCTGCTGTATTGCCGGCTCCATTGAATTCAATGGGCAAACATCGTTATTCTCTGCCACAGCTGTTACTGCTATGGCAGAGGAGAACGATCTTTATCCTGACAGTGCGGGGGGGGGGGCCCACTCTTGCCGCTATTGTGGCTTAATAGTGGGACCTGGGAACTTGAGATGCAGCCCAACATGTAGCCCCTCACCTGCCCTATCCGTTGCTGTGTCGTTCCCATCACTTTCTTGAATTGCCCCGATTTTCACAAATGAAAACCTTAGCGAGCATCGGCGATATACAAAAATGCTCGGGTCGCCCATTGACTTCAATGGGGTTCGTTACTCGAAACGAACCCTCGAGCATCGTGAAAATTTTGTCCCGAGTAACGAGCACCCGAGCATTTTGGTGCTCACTCATCTCTAGTTAGTACCAATTCAAAATACATACAACTTTTTGATCGCTTTGTGTTGCATTTTTTTTGGCAGACAGGGTGGCTGAAAAAGTGCATTTCTGGTGTTCTTTCTTTTTTTTTCGGACAATGTTCCCACTGCCGGGTAAATAATGAGCTACTTTGATATATCAGACTTTTATGGACATGGTGATACCAAATGTTTTTTTCTTTTATTATTTAAATGTTTTTATTATAGCTGTGGTAAAATGGGGTGATTTAAACTTTTAATACTTTTTTTTTTACAATTAATAAAACGTTATTGATCTTATCTTTACTTTTTTTTTTAGCCCCCCTAGGGGACCACAACTAGCGATGCTTTGATCGCTCCTGTAGTATGACATAATGCTATAGCCTTACACGATTCTGCAATTTGACAGGCAGTCTATCAAGCCACCCCACGGGGATGGCTTGATAGGCAGTCTGCTAAGACAGACCTGCGGACTTTCAGAAGGAGCCCGGCTGCCATGAGATCTGTATGGCTCCCTGCTATCCTACAAGGGGGGGGCGTACATGGCCCCTGAACATCAATCGGGGCACTTAAAGGGTTAATAGCTGCAATTGGCCATGCGGCCAATTGCAGCTATTGGCCGCAGGTGTCAGCTGTAATAAACAGCTGACACCTGTGCTGTATGAAGAGAGGTTGCGCCAGGATCTCTATTCATACATAACTCGACACTGCAGGATGTAAATGTACCTCCTGGAGCAGGAAGGTGTTAATGACCAATATATTTCTTTATTTTTTTCATTGTTTTATTAATAGATCCATAACTTCTTTATTTTTTGGTTGACATAGCCAGATAAATTCTTGTTTTTTGTGAAGCAAGCTTTTTTTTAATGACACTACTTTACGGAAGGTATAATATTTTGTAAAGCATTTATTAATTTTTTTGGAGGATTTATAAAAAAAAAAAAAACTCCACCACTGCTTTTTGTTTTTCTTTTGTGTGATTGGCATTTAGTGTTAATTGAAACAAAACACATGGCTGCCTATTATGTCACGTCCGTGCAGCTCACAAGCACCATGCACAGCCTGGATGCAGGCAGGGTGATGTTCACGACTATGTAGTAGATAGACAATGCACAGAAGAGCAGTACACAGCACTACTGAAAACCGTAGCCGAGATGTAAAGCCCATGTGTCACAATAGTACTACACTCAGCACAGCAACAGGGAATGTACAGGGAACAGGGAATGTAAAAAAAAACACACACCACACTATGTGGGATGGTAGCACTACTCCAGTGAAGGGAAAAGAAGCCTGGCCCTAACCTAGCAGGAATGTGACAGGTCCCTGCCTAAAGCTGGGACATCGCCTCGATAAAAGGCGGTCCCCCTGTCTTCTTTCTGGGCCCTGACTGTCCATATAGGAACTCCTTGAGAGATGAACCAACACGCAAAGCAAAAACAGAAATGAAAAGCAACAAAAAAAAACTGGAAAGGAACCTGCAGCTATTTATCTGCAAGTAGATAAACACCCAGCACACCAGAGCTCCAAACTCCAATTTCTTCACTATGGAATGGAATAAGCAGCACTGATCACCAGGAGGGGTGAGAATATATAGCTACTGTGCACCAGAAAACTGGCAGAGTAAATAGAAAACCACACCTCCACCTTACTTCCAGGCAGGGCTAATCCAGCATGCATCCATGCAGCAAAGGCAGACAGCACCAGCAGACTCTGCACACGGTGCATTAACCCTTGACCTGCTTAACAAGGAAACAAGTCTTTGCCTGTGTTGAAGCTACCATGCCACAGCATTGTCGCGACTGATAAGCTGCAACAGCTATTCCTTGTATCAGCAAAATTACGATGAAACTGATTTTATGTCTTTTTTATGCCATTACTTTTGCACACTAGCAATACTTAAATAATTTCTCTGTCACCGTATTGTAAGGCCCCTTACAGTTTTATTTTTTTGTTCAACAGAGATATGTAAGAACTTAATTTATGCACGACATTCTGTCAGTTTTAATGGTACTGTATTGGTCTACAGATGACTTTTTATATTGCTTTTTAGTCTGCTTTAGTTGTATTTTTTTGGCAGGTAGGAGTAGGAAAAAACAATAATTTAATCCAGAATTATTTTTGATTTTTTTATGGCGTGCACTATGCAGCATAAATAGCCTTTTATCTTCAATTTGAGTGTCAAAAAAGTTACAGCATTTGCAAATTTACAATATTTTTTTTACTACTTTTACACAATTAAAACATTTCTGTCGCAGCTTGTCGTGGCATGGTGGCTACAATATAGGGACAGACCTTTCACCCTGTTACTAATCAGGACAAGGGTTAGCATAATTGCTTTGCTGTGTTAGTGCGTCTCTGCAGGGGTCCTGGCAGGGATAACCAGGGCCCAAGTGAAGCCAGGACATTTACTCTGCTTTTAGGCTGGGGCTGCCCATTTCCCAGTTAGGTGAGGAACAGGTCTTTTTTCATCCTATTGTGCCTGGAGTGGTGTACATTGTCCAGCATTGTATTGTGTATGCTTTTTGCATTCTTTGCCAACGCCACTCTGAATCCGTGCCACACTGACAAGACAATTTCCATAAGAAAGAAAAATTAAATTTTCATTGCTGAATTCCAAGACCCATGTCTCTTTCACTAACAGAGCTATATTAGGTCTTTATTTTTGCTCAAAAATGTTAGTTTTTTTATACCATTTTGAGGTATATGCAACTTTTTGATCACTTTTAATAGCATTTTTGAAAGGCAAACATATGAAAAATACCAGTAATGAAATTTATGTTTTAATTATATTTTAAATTGTTCGTCTTGTGCGATAAATAACTAAATATTTTCTTTGTTGAGGCTGTAGCAAGCGTGGCACTACCTAATTGCTTTTTTTAGTGTTTTTATGTAAATAGTTACTAAGGGGTTAATAGTAATATTTTGTGCAATAATACCCTGGATCTATTCAAATTAGGCTTTATTGAACTTTTTTGTTACACTATTTTTAGTGCTCCTGGGGACTTGAATATGTGATCATTTGAACACTGTATTACTTCTGAAATGCTTTATACTTCACATCTGATGTTTAAGTCATAAAATGCAAAATTGTAGAGCAGCAGCAGAGGTGCAAACAAAAAAGTGAATACTCAAATTGAGTTTTTCACATTGAGTTCTACAGTTGATTTGTGTACAGGTTAAGGGCTTATTTACGCGAGCGTATATCGGACAGGTTTTTTAACGCCCAACCAATATAGCTGCTTGGATGTAAGCAGCTCCCCTTTCCTCTCCCACTCACTGGATCTCTGCCTCTCTCCTCCCCTCCGAGTTGTTTGCAATGGGAGTTGGCAGGATGGGGGCGGAGCTAAGCTCCCTGCCCCTTGTCCATAGCCAGCAATGGGAGTGGGCGGGACTGACTGGAGCTAAGGCCTGCCCCCGTCCCACCCCCTCGAATTGCAAACGCCGGACTGGAGGAGAGAGGCAGAGAGCCAGTGAGGGGGAAGGAAGGGGGGAAGTGCTTAGATGGAAGCGTATATTGGCCAGGCATGAAAAACCGACTGATATACGCTCATGTAAATAAGCCCTACAGGAATCTATATGAAGAACTCAATGTGAGTATTCACATTTTTGTTTGCACCTCTGCTGCTGCTCTACAATTTTGCATTTTGGGACTGGTAATACAAGGATCCTCAGGTCCGGATCCATCTGTAGAGCGTGCAGCATGCATATATTTTTCCTGCTCTCCCAAGAGGGATTTTTTTTTTTTTTTTGCTGCTGTGTCACGCTTGGGGATGATGTTTAAGTCATATTAGGCTTTGCCGGAGGCAGGGTCTGATAGGCTGAGTGACATGGCAAACAAGGAGGCCTTTGTCAGCTACTCCCAACTTTATCAGGTGGTGTTGATGGGTGACAGGGGTATCCCATTCCCTGTCATCCACTTCCATGCTGAGATTGAAACTGATCCCATTATGGAAGGTTTTAAACTGTTGGGAATGACTCTGCTACTGGCCATTAGAGAAGGAGTCTAAGTGTCAGTAGACAGAAGTTATTGTCCACTGCACCTGTAATTATGAGCACAGATTCTGCTCCAACCCCTTTGTATTGCAGTGCCTATTCAGGTGATCAACAGGATTCTAAGCAGTGAACCCGAGCCAATCAACTGTTGATGACTTGTCCTGAGGATAGGTCATCATTAGTATTCCCCTAGAAACCCCGATTAGGGCTCCTTCACACGAGCGCAGGCGTTTTTACGTTCACTCAAGCACACTGTTAAATCACATGAATGGATGTTTTTCCGCGATGACGGCCAGAGATAATTAGCGTTTTTTTTTTTCAAATGTTCACACGACCGTTTTTATTCGGCGAGAACACGGCAACATATTCTTGCAAAGAATCAAAAAGAAGTAAGGCTGTATTGCTGCCCCACCTACTGTGGGCTGCTACATATAGGCCATATGTGTTGTCTTGCTCTCTGCAGCCTTGTTTCTGCTTTTGGCTGCCTTTCTCTGTCAGGAGGATAGTCTTCATGCCTGGCTTTTTCATTGCCGTTTTGGCACGGCGTGTCGCTGGCAGTAGGACATGGTTGCAACCTTCCCAGCTAATCTTCCCAGGGAGAGCAATAGGACATGGAGTAACAGGAGGAGTAGGAAAGGTTGCCATTTCTGGGTGAACCACTTTGTTGCTGGGCGTCAGAGTCTCTGCCATTTTAAACCCTTTATTAGGGCTTGTGTCACCGAGGCAGGAAAGTTAACTTCCAAATGAATATATATCACCGACGGGAACCACTGAATGTAAAACTTAACTTTTATTAAGTACTAGCTTACCCGTCGCGCGTTGCTGCGAAGACAGACATACATACATACATACATACATTCGTTTTTATATATCTAGTGTAGTAATGCATAAAGGAAAAACAGACAGACATACATTCATTTTTATATATACATAGATGACATCAGGAAGTGAGAGAATTAGATTCCGTACGTAAAATTTGGACGCTAATTCTTTGGTGCTTAGAATTGAATAATCGAGTTGGGACCCTTGAACTTTTCCTATTTATGACATAATCAATGCTCGTGCCAAATTTCAAGTTTCTATGACATTGGGAAGTGAGAAAATTAGATTCCGTACGTAAAATTTGGACGCTAATTCTTTGGCGCTTAGAATTGAAAAATCGAGTTGGGACCAATTAAATTTCCTATTTATGACATAATCAATGCTCGTGCCAAATTTTAAGTTTCTATGACATTGGGAAGTGAGAAAATTAGATTCCGTACATAAAATTTGGACGCTAATTCTTTGGCGCTTAGAATTGAATAATCGAGTTCGGACCCATTAGCTTTTCCTATTTATGACATAATCTATGCTCGTACCAAATTTCAAGTTTCTATGACATTGGGAAGTGTAAAAATTAGATTCCGTACGTAAAATTTGGATGCTAATTCTTTGGCGCTTAGAATTGAATAATTGAGTTGGGACCCTTGAATTTTTCCTATTTATGACATAATCAATGCTCGTGCCAAATTTCAAGATTCTATGACATCAGAAAGTGAGAAAATTAGATTTTGTACGTAGAATGTGGACGCTAATTCTTTGGTGCTTAGAATTGAATAATCGAGTTTAGACCCTTAAACTTTTCCTATTTATGACATAATCAATGCTCGTGCCAAATTTCAAGTTTCTATGACATTGGGAAGTGAGAAAATTAGATTCCGTACGTAAAATTTGGACGCTAATTGTTTGCCGCTTAGAATTGAATAATTGATTTGGGACCTATTAACTTTTCCTATTTATGACATAATCAATGCTCATGCCAAATTTCAAGTTTCTATGACATTGGGAAGCGAGAAAATTAGATTCCTTACGTAAAATTTGGACGCTAATTTTTTGGCGCTTAGAATTGAATAAATTGGTTGGGACTCATTACCTTTTCCTATTTACGATATAATCAATGCTCGTGCCAAATTACATTGGGAAGTGAGTAAATTCGATTCCGTACGTAAAATTTGGACGCTAATTCTTTGGCGCTTAGAATTGAATAATCGAGTTCGGACCCATTAACTTTTCCTATTTATGACATAATCAATGCTCGTGCCAAATTTCAAGTTTCTATGACATTGGGAAGTGTAAAAATTACATTCCGTACGTAAAATTTGGACGCTAATTCTTTGGCGCTTAGAATTGAATAATCGAGTTAGGACCCATTAACTTTTCCTACCTATGACATAATCAATGGTCGTGCCAAATTTCAAGTTTCTATGACATCAGAAAGTGAGACAATGGGGGCGTGGCTTAGATGCGGACCCGAGCAGCCGTGTTTTCTTGAGCTCTGCTCACACCCGGTAATTAAGCTACCAAATAAGCATTTTCCAGCACAAAAAACTCTGTTTAACTCAACACTGAGGAGCCCTGCAGTAAAAAGTGTTACCTGCAAATCGTGTAGTGAAGCCGAGAGAAACAAAGACCTTCTTCACCCAGCGCTTCCCAGAGAGGTGAGAACGCCCAGAACGGCACCGGAGGGCTCTGCCGACCCTAGGAACACTCACTGCAAGAAAAAGAAGAAACGGGGCTCCGCTGCAACCTCCGCTGAATCGGCTGGTGAGTACTGCAAGAAGCCTGCTGAAGCGCGAGAACGGGCGCCATCTTAACCCTCAGCAGCCGCAGCTCAGCGCGGCGTGCAGAGAGAGGGTGAAGGAGACAGCTCCAGGACGCATACTGGCTCCTCGATCCCCCTGACACAGGATAGCTCACAGCAGCTGTCTATTCACCCTGGGCGGCAGGGCACAGAACAGCTCGCCGCTCAGAGCAAGCAGCGGGCTGATAACAGAGACAACAGCTCTGCAAAACCTGAGAGCCGGCGTTAGGGCTCCTGAGAGCTGTGATTCCTCCTCATCAGAGCTTGTAAACTCAGCCTCTCAAACATAGTGTGAGCTGAAAACCGGCCATATTCTGAGACAATCACTGTTTTACACCCACAACAATAAAGTTTAACAGAAAGCTCCCTTAGAGGAGGCGTGGCCTGAACACAGACGGAGAAAACCACATAGTACCAAGCACTAACTGCTTCCAGCCTATATAGTGCTTAAAAGTGATTCTAACCTCCCAAAAGCATTCAAAAGCAGTTTGGAGGTTCACTGTGGGAAAATGCCTAAGAGAAGGGGTACTAAAACGCCGCTAAACAAAGTCTCAGACTTTTTCACCACTCACGGCCCAGGGAGACAAAGACCGTTAAATAAAGGGGGTTCCCCCTCATCTACAAGCTCCAAAGAGGGAATGGAGATTTCTCCCTCTAGATCACCCGATATAAGAATCCAAAACACTGACCAAGAGCTGCAAAAAGAGGCGACACTAAAGACCACATCCAGATATGAGATGAGTGTCCCCATTAGAGAGAATGTTAATGCCACTCCACATGGCCATAAAGTGGCGCCGACGGGCTCACAACCATCGTCTGCCCTCTCCACTCCTTCATCAAGCCCTGAAAAGCAGCGCCCCCGACTCTCCCCTCATACCAACCAACAACAGGGAGATGCCACACTTGAGCCTGACCCCATTACAAGTGTCCCATCATCTAATATACCTGCTATGGAAGATTTTATAAAACAAATGATCCTAGCCTTAAGGGGATCCTTGCAAAAGGACATTATGTCTCTGTCAAATTCCCTAAACTCCTCTGTACATGATTTAGAAGAGAGGGCTGATCATATTGAAACCAAAATGGGAGAAGTAACTGCATCCCACAACAAATTAATAGATGCACACTACTCCCTGGAGGAGGAAGTAGAAGACATGAAAAAAAACCTCACAGATCTGAAGGATAGGAGCAGGAGATGTAACATCAAGTTCAGAGGCATCCCAGAGAGTGTCCCACAACATGAGCTAAAAAGCTTTATTACCAAGTTAATCAAAAGCATCCTCCCAGACGCCTCAGAACTGGATTGCACTATTGATAGAGTGCACAGATTGCTAAAGCCGAACTTTCTACCAGACTCTGTTCCAAGGGATGTAATCGCCAAATTCCATTTTTTTCATATAAAAGAAGCCTTGATGACAGCTTCAAGAAAACAGGGCAACCTACCATCTCCATTTGCAAACATAAGCCTCTTCACTGATTTGTCACAGAATACAATCCAAGCGAGGAAAGCCTTTTCCTTAATCACCTCATCTCTGAGAGCTGCAAAAATACCCTACAAATGGGGCTTTCCGGCTAAAATAATAGTTCATAAAGACAATGTAATGCATGCCCTTAACTCTCCAGAGGATGGTGCCCGCGTTCTTTCAAAATGGAATATCCCACTTCCAGAGGAACCGCAATCAAGTAAACCTCAGAGGCCTCCGACACCCTCTCGTCGTCGCGCGCTGCCTACCACTCCTCCGTGAAAACAAAGCAAGCTAATCGCAGGTTCTCCTTCATTTGATGCTGGATATACTTCTCGCTGACCTTCAATACCGGGCTGATGGTCGGCAAGCCGAACTTTTCCCCCCACAACAGGATTCAGGTTTTTATACCTGCTCTTTCCCAAAGTTTTATCTGTTTAGTCTTACAAGTTTACTGCCTTTTCCTTGGAGGGCGCACCTTGATGCTTTCTAGCAATAAGATAGATTATCCTAATTTTGCCCTCCTGAGCAATATGAATAGCGCAACTAATATAACTTTTAATGTTAACAGGCCTATTACTGTTTCTGCCTGTACTTTTACTTTAAGTCTGTATGTTTGCTATGCTGCTAATGTGTTCCAAATAGATATGCTCATAACTTACCTCTATAATGCATATAAAATTATGTTCCCAGAACGTTAGGGGATTAAACTCCCCATTCAAACGCTCAATGGTGTGGAAAGATGCTAAAACGTCTAACATTGACATTTTATGTTTGCAAGAGACGCACTTTGCCCAACAGTTTTGCACTAAATTTTCAAATAAACAATATCCACACGTGTTCTTTTCCAATGCCCCCAAAAAACATGCTGGAGTACTGGTTGCCATGAGAGATAGTCTTCATTTTTCTCTTAATAAACAAATTTCAGATGATAAGGGCAGATATCTGATTTTGCAAGGCACCATAAATAATTCACTAATTACTCTGGTGAACATTTATGCACCTAATAAATCTCAAATCTCCTTTCTGAATAAAATAATAAAGAAGATTAAAAAAGTTCTCACGGGCAAATTAATAATATGTGGAGACTTCAATATCATAGTGGACAAAGAGATAGACTCCACAGCAACTACTAGGAGCATGTCGGTCCTTCACCTTTGGCTACATAAAGAGGGTTTATATGACACGTTTAGATGTCTCAACTCCTCTTCAAGGGAATTCACCTTTTTCTCTCCAAGGCACAAAACATATTTGAGGATAGATATGTTCTTGGTGGATAGGAAGACCCTCACTTCAATCACTGATTCCACGATTGGAGTGTCCACATGGTCGGACCATACGCCGATATACACTACCGTTCAAAAGTTTGGGGTCACCCAAACAATTTTGTGTTTTCCATGAAAAGTCACACTTATTCACCACCATGCGTTGTGAAATGAATAGAAAATAGAGTCAAGACATTGACAAGGTTAGAAATAATGATTTGTATTTGAAATAACATTGTTTTTACATCAAACTTTGCTTTCGTCAAAGAATCCTCCTTTTGCAGCAATTACAGCATTGCACACCTTTGATATTCTAGCTGTTAATTTGTTGAGGTAAGCTTGAGAAATTGCACCCCACGCTTCTAGAAGCATCTCCCACAAGTTGGATTGGTTGGATGGGCACTTCTGGCGTACCATACGGTCAAGCTGCTCCCACAACAGCTCAATGGGGTTCAGATCTGGTGACTGCGCTGGCCACTCCATTACCGATAGAATACCAGCTGCCTGCTTCTGCTGTAAATAGTTCTTGCACAATTTGGAGGTGTGTTTAGGGTCATTGTCCTGTTATAGGATGAAATTGGTTCCAATCAAGCGCTGTCCACTGGGTATGGCATGGCGTTGCAAAATGGAGTGATAGCCTTCCTTATTCAGAATCCCTTTTACCCTGTAC
The DNA here is from genome assembly GCF_035609145.1 of Eleutherodactylus coqui. Taxonomy (NCBI): domain Eukaryota; kingdom Metazoa; phylum Chordata; class Amphibia; order Anura; family Eleutherodactylidae; genus Eleutherodactylus; species Eleutherodactylus coqui. The sequence continues at coordinate 202,484,903 of NC_089843.1, read as the reverse complement.
AAATCTCCCACCTTACCAGCACCAAAGCAACCCCAGACCATCACATTACCTCCACCATGCTTAACAGATGGCGTCAGGCATTCTTCCAGCATCTTTTCATGTGTTCTGCGTCTCACAAACGTTCTTCTTTGTGATCCAAACACCTCAAACTTGGATTCATCCGTCCACAACACTTTTTTCCAGTCTTCCTCTGTCCAATGTCTGTGTTCTTTTGCCCATCTTAATCTTTTTCTTTTATTAGCCAGTCTCAGATATGGCTTTTTCTTTGCCACTCTGCCCTGAAGCCCAAAATCCCGCAGCCGCCTCTTCACTGTAGATGTTGACACTGGTGTTTTGCGGGTACTATTTAATGAAGATGCCAGTTGGGTACCTGTGAGGCGTCTGTTTCTCAAACTAGAGACTCTAATGTGCTTATCTTCTTGCTTAGTTGTGCAACGCGGCCTCCCACTTCTTTTTCTACTCTGGTTAGAGCCTGTTTGTGCTGTCCTCTGAAGGGAGTAGTACACACCGTTGTAGGAAATCTTCAATTTCTTAGCAATTTCTCGCATGGAATAGCCTTCATTTCTAAGAACAAGAATAGACTGTCGAGTTTCAGATGAAAGTTCTCTTTTTCTGGCCATTTTGAGCGTTTAATTGACCCCACAAATGTGATGCTCCAGAAACTCAATCTGCTCACAGGAAGGTCAGTTTTGTAGCTTCTGTAACGAGCTAGACTGTTTTCAGATGTGTGAACATGATTGCACAAGGGTTTTCTAATCATCAATTAGCCTTCTGAGCCAATGAGCAAACACATTGTACCATTAGAACACTGGAGTGATAGTTGCTGGAAATGGGCCTCTATACACCTTTGTAGATATTGCACAAAAAAACAGACATTTGCAGCTAGAATAGTCATTTACCACATTAGCAATGTATGGAGTGCATTTGTTTAAAGTTAGAACTAGTTTAAAGTTATCTTCATTGAAAAGTACAGTGCTTTTCCTTCAAAAATAAGGACATTTCAATGTGACCCCAAACTTTTGAACGGTAGTGTATATGGATTTAAATGTGGGCGCCCCATGTACTCCATCAAAAATTTGGCGCAACGACACTAACTTGTACAATATCCCCGAGAATCAAAAAACTATCAACAAAGCCTTGGAGGAATACTTTTCCTTTAACGCCACCCCTGACATAAGTAATGCCACATTATGGAATGCTCACAAAGCAGCTATAAGAAGTGTATTAATAAAACTCAAAATACAGCAAAATAAAAGCAAACGAGAAAAGATAGACCTCCTATTAGATAAAATAAAGAAGTTGGAGTCGCTACACCAAAATCTGCACAAAACAATCTTCTAATGGAGCTATCCTCTTTGAGAAGAGAATTGAAAAGAACACTACTAGAAAATTACAATAGGGGGTTGATGTACTCCAAGGCAAACTTCTATTCCTACATGGACAAGCCTTCAAAATTGATGGCCAATCTTGTCAAAAAAAAGCAAATCAAAGCCAAAATTCCATTTATCATTAATAACAGCGCCCCCCGGGTAAAAATTTCCCACCCCCAGCAGATAGCCGAGCAATTTAAGGACTATTACAAAAACCTCTACAACCTTAAAGATAGTCCTGACATTTTTCAGCCAACTCCAGAATTAATAAAAAATTTCCTGGATGGATTGGCTCTCCCCACGCTGAACACTCAAAGTGACATATTAAATAAACCAATTTCCAACGCGGAAGTCCACAAGGCCATACAAGATTTAAAAAACCACAAATCTCCTGGACCTGTCGGTCTTTCAAACGAGTATTATAAAAAATTTGCTCAACTGTTATCCCCCCACCTAAATTTGTTATTTAATGATGCGATGAACCAGGGCTCCATGCATGAGGAAATACTCCAGGCCACTATTGTCACTATCCCTAAGCCAGGCAAGCCCCCTACAACACCAGCAAATTTCAGGCCTATTTCCCTCCTGAACTCTGACTTAAAAATACATGCAAAAATATTGGCCTGTAGGCTTCTGAAGGTTCTGCCCATGGTCATACACAATGACCAAGTGGGCTTTACGAAAGGAATAAGTGCCACGGATGGCACACGCAAAATACAAAATCTGTTGGAGCGAATTGCCTCGAGTCGGACGCCTTCTCTCCTCCTTTCCCTGGACGCGGAGAAGGCGTTCGATAGAGTGCACTGGGGCTTTGCATTTGAGGTGCTCCGGAGGTTTGGGGTGGGTGAGAGCTTCCTACGTGCGATTCAAGCTCTCTATACAAAACCTTCAGCAAAGGTTCTGGTTGACGGGGTGCTGTCCTCGTCCTTTTACATATCGAACGGTACCCGACAGGGATGTCCTTTATCCCCATTGTTATTTGTCATGACAATAGAGCCCCTCGCAGAACTGATTAGAATATCGCAAAACGAGGGGCGTGGCTAGCCAGCAGCAGGAAGAGAAGCAGCAGTGAAAACTCCTGGCTGCTAGAAAACTCCGGTGCCAATAACTCCGGCCCAAAAGCTCCCACGGGGCCGAAACCACTACCGCTAGCACCACCGGGACCTGGGCTTTAAAACGAGACCTCTCACAGGTCTCTAGCTGAAACCGCGATTTTGCGGCCTACTGGAGCGGGCACATCCCCAGGCTAAATTTATAAACGCGGCCGACCGGAAGTGAAGGCCGGCCGCGATCGGCAGCAACAGATACCTCCTGCAAAGAAGCAGGCAAGGAGGAGCAGCCACTGGCAGGAAAGGGACAGCCAGAGAGCAAGAGGAACAGGGGAAACAAGAGCAACAGCGACACAAGTAAGTGCTCTCCCAGGGCAGCCGCCACAGACACCAGAAGTGGAGCAGGCAGTGGGCCACTGCAGGGGAATTAAACTCTTTACATGAGGGTCGGAGCCTGACCTCCGAGCGTGATGGCTGCCTGAGTCCAGCGCTCTGTCTGCGAGGTGTTCCTGCGGGGTCCTATCATCAGCTTGACACAGCGGACATGCCGAAAACGGTGAAGGAGAGGAGCGCAGAGCAGTTGAGCACCCCTCGGGCGCTGAAGAATCAAGTCGGGATGCAGCGGTATCTGAAAGATCGGGACTCGCGGTCACCGCGCCAGCCGGCTAAGATGGCGCCGTCCCACGAGACTGCTGCACCAGCATACAGTAGGGAGAGGGGAGGGGAGTCCTCATCTGAAGAAGAAGAGGATAATGAAGCCATATCAAAAGGCTTTATGAAGCAACTCCTTGCCGATGCCCTGAAGCCCCTAATTTCAGACCTTTCTGAAATAAAGGAGGATGTGAAACATCTGGGGAGAAGGGTTGAAGACTTGGAGGTCTCTTCCTCCTCCATCACTTCTCACGCCCGTGCTCTGACGCAAGTGTTGAAGGAACAACACGAGCACCTGAACCGCGCCATAATAGCCCAAGAAGACTTAGAGAACCGTAACAGGAGATGTAACGTTCGCATAAAGGGGCTCCCCGAGTCATATGAGGCGGACTCCCTCCTTAAGGTAGGAGCCGAAATTTTTGAACTTTTATTAGGAACTGAGAAAACTCTACAAATGGGCATTGAGCGCATTCACAGGGCTCTTAGACCCCCTCCTCCCATAAACGAACCGCCCAGAGACATTATTTGCAAAATGTTCTCACACCAAGACACCCTTGCGATCTTAAACGCTGCGAGAGGTCACAAAGGATTAAAGTACGGAGGGCACGCATTGCAATTCTACCAGGACCTTGCGCCCTCTACCCTCTACAAAAGGAGACTCATGCGACCGCTACTTGAAGCCCTCAGGGCTAAAGACTTACGTTACGCATGGTTGTTCCCTTTTGGACTTGGGATTACTGTAGGAGGGCGCAGGCTTACTATAAGAACCCCAGAGGATTTGCATAAAGCTTGGCCCTTGTTGGATATCCCCCCTCTTGATCTGCCGTGCTGGCTACCACTTCCAGGGTTCCCGAACTTGCCAAAACTACCTTCGCCGGATGCCTGGCAACCAGCCTCCAGCACAAAATCCCCGAGAGGGAAACGCAAGAAGGCGAAGGAAACCAGCAATAACGAGGACGCTTGAAGCTTCCATACGCTACTGATATTGTTCACCTTTTTACAGGCTGTACACACACGGACTGGTTATACGTTGTTAAGAAAATGCTCGTGTGGAATTATGCCGGCGTCCGAGCCTTCAAGCCTCTCGGCTCCTGACCGACCTCGCCTTCGCCGATTCGGTTTTGTATATTCACCATACAATGTCGCAACATGTTTTGTTAGGCTTACTATGTTAAAGCGGACTTTCTCGCTATGATTGCACCCCTCTCATGCTCAACTTGAGAGGGGATTCAAGATCGTTTCCCCCCCCCCCCCCCTTCCACGGATGTCCTAGCTTAAGGACCCTGCTGGACCCCTGCAGTTCAGGCTGTACATAGTTGATCGGACTTTATTCGCGTAAAGGCCGACCAACCCGCCTCACACCCACCTTACCCTCCCTCCTTCCATCTTCTCACGAATAGACGACCTTGTCGTTGTGAGACCCTACAGTTCTCTCCATTAGGAGAGTATAGCCTATCTTTCTCGTTTATACGTTTCCTATAGTCTACCCTCCCTCTTGTCTTTGTTAAGTTAGTTCTCCCTCCCCAGCCTCTCTCGGGTTGCTCTCTCCTCCCCCCCCCCATCCCTTTACCCATTAGTCTCGTGTACCCGGCTAGGCGACTCCGTACACAGGAGGCGTAGCTGACCTTTATCTGCTCACGACTGACGCTTCTTTTTCTCCCACGCTCTCCAAAGCTAGGTGTGCTAGAGCCTATCTTAGCATGAATGAACCACTGAAATGGACCACGTGGAACGTGAAAGGACTGAACTCCCCATCCAAAAGGCATCACATTGCGCTGCTGTTGAGAAGGTACGGTACTAAAATTGCTTTCCTGCAGGAAACCCATTTCAGGGGAAACAGACGCTTATCACTCCCTGGTAGACAATTTACGCAGGCATATCACAGCACGCATCCGACATCCGCCGCGAGGGGAGTCTCTGTACTGTTCCATCATTCAGTAGCTTTTACATGTGAAGCCCAACATTCAGACGAAGAGGGAAGGGTCCTCTTTTTAAGAGGTAAACTCCTAAATCAAAAAGTGACTATCGCTAATTTGTATGCTCCAAATGTGGGGCAGGTGCCCTCGTTGTTGGGACAGCTCGAGACCCTAAAGTATTTTGCAGAGGGCCCAATTCTCCTAGGGGGTGATTTGAATCTGACTCTAAGTCCCATTCTCGATTCATCGACCGGTAGGTCCCACGTCTCTCAGACTAAACTCAGACGACTGTACCGCAGTCTTTCGGAGTTGGGTTTGGTAGATGCTTGGAGACATTTTAACCCGTCCACAAAAGATTTTACCTTTTACTCCCATGTACACCTCTCCTTCCAACGCCTCGATTATTTTTTCATTTCCTCATCCCTTTTAAACACGCTCAAAGCAGCTAAAATAGACTCCATTTTAATTTCTGACCATGCTCCACTCCACATCAGCATAGATTTTATCCCTCCCTCTCCTCGGGAGTGGTGTTGGAAATTAAACCCATCGCTCCTGGACGCGGAGGAGGATAAACAATTCCTTAGGTCCCGCTTGGAAGAATTCTTCCGATTAAATAAATCCCCAGAGGTTTCAACTCCAATGACATGGGAAGCACACAAGGCCTATGCAAGGGGCTTATTAATCGCGCTGAGCTCTAGAATTAAAAAAAGGCATCAAAAAGAGACAGAGGAAAAGCTCCAGCAAATTACTAAACTAGAACAAGCCGTGAAAAGCTCCCAATGCAAGGCCTCATTACACAAACTAACTAGTCTCAGGAAGGAACTGAAAGGTGATTTCGACTCAAAGTACAACAAGAAATATCTACACTTGCAAAAAATAGTTTATATACAGGGAAATAGGGGGAGTAAATGGACCTCTGCTCTTATCAAAAAAGCCCAGAAAAGAAACTTCATCAGTTCTTTAAAGACCAACACGGGTAGGACCGTTACATCCTCTAAGGACATAGCGGCGGAATTTCAAGCCTACTACTCCCAACTGTATAACATTCGCCACCCCTACACCCCGGAAGAGAGACAGACAGCTCACACACAGATACAGGCTTTTCTGAGCGAGTTGGACCTCCCTTGTTTAGACGAAGATGCAGCTAATACCTTGACGAGGCCAGTCTCCTCCCAGGAGGTGGAAGACATTCTGACCTCATCTCCATCGGGTAAAAGCCCCGGCCCCGACGGCCTACCGGCCGCCTATTACAAAGTCTTTAAATCCTGTCTGACTCCCCATTTAACGGAATTGTTTAACTCCCTACTTCGAGGAGATTCACTACCCAAACAAGCGCAAGAAGCGCATATCACGTTAATACATAAAGAGAACAAAGATCCTGAAGCCTGTGGAAGTTACAGGCCTATTTCTCTAATTAACTTTGACGTGAAGATGTGGGCTAAACTTCTCGCAAAAAGATTGGAAGGATACATCCCATCCTTGGTGAAGGAAGAGCAGGCTGGCTTCGTCAGGGGCAGGGAGGGTAAAGATAATTCCATTAGACTTATACATGCAATAAGACACGCACAAACATTAAACATCCCATTAGCTTTAGTCGGCTCCGACGCAGAAAAAGCCTTTGACCGGGTCGACTGGCTATACATGCAAACAGTTCTCTCTCAATTTAAAATACCTTCCACTTTTATCACTGCCATTTTCTCTCTCTACGCCGCACCGTATGCCAAACTTAAAATAAACGAGATCCTGTCGCCCTCCTTTAACATTGGTAACGGCACGCGACAGGGATGCCCCCTATCTCCCTCGTTATTTATCCTCGCCCTGGAACCGCTCCTACAGAAGATTCGTCTAGACGCAGGTATCCGTGGGCTAAAAGTAGGTCAGAAGACCCTCTCTTTGGCTGCTTACGCAGACGACATTGTCTTCGTAATCACAAACCCGGAGGAAGGCTTGCCACGTCTTACCACTCTGTTAGAGGAATTCGGAACCCTATCCAATTTCAAAATAAATTACTCAAAATCAAAGGTCCTGAGTGTCTCGATCCCATCTAACCGGAGTAGGGCACTAAAGTCAAATTCACCTTTTACATGGGCCACAGCAGATATTGAATTCTTGGGTATACGGCTGACCAAAAAAGTGGAGGATCTGTTCTCGGCTAATTTTTCTCCTCTCCTACCTATGATAAAAAATGTGTTGCGCTCATATGACTTTCCTTTTTTGTCATGGTTAGGGAGAAAGAATATCCTTCAATCTTACGTTATGCCTATTTTCATATATAAAATGCGTCTTCTCCCGATCCATATCCCTAATACTTTCTTTAAATCATTGCGCTCAATTATTTTGAACTATGTATGGAGGGGTAGAAGAGCGAGAATAGCTTACAGCTTGCTAGAAAAAAGAAGGTCAGATGGTGGTATAGATTTGCCTAACCCAAGGGACATATATCTGTCAACCCAACTAAGTCATTGGATGGAGCTGGTACATCCTATTAAGGATCATCTGGTACATGACTTTGCACTATCTTCTTACGGCCCCACCCTCCTTCAGGACTTATGGTGCCCTAAGCAGATCTTACGGAGACGGGGTGCGGTTAGTCCCCTCTTGAGGGGAGCTATGGAGACCTGGCTTAAGCTGGGAGAGGAGTTGGCCCCTTGGCCCTCTCCTCTCACCCCCTTAAACGCTCTACACGCGACAATAGGCTTACAACTGGACCCATGTTCTGCTGGCAGTTGGAAGATCCTGTCTGATAAAACAATATCAGACTTACAGATGAGGGCCCACCTGCCTCCCTCGGATATCTTGGAAGCACTATTACCCGGACATAAGCTACCTTTTCTTGTGACAGCGCACATGACACATATTTTTAGAAAGTTCTTGGCCATGCATAGGTCGACCAGACCCCTATCTAATTTTGAGAAATCTCTTAACGACCAAAATAAATCCAAGAGGAAACTAGCTGTCATTCGTAAACAGTATGTCTCACCACCACACAACTCTAAACCAGCATTCATCACCTCCTGGGAGAAGGAGCTCAAGATCTCTCTATCGGAGAGTGATACGAGGGTCATTCTCAACAACTCATTCGGCACTTCCCCCTGCGTCACTTCACAGGAATCACATTATAAGCTGCTATCTAGATGGTATAGGACTCCCCAGTGGCTCTCGGACCATAAACTCACTTCTAAGGACTCCTGCTGGAGGTGCGACTCCGCAACCGGCTCCTATCTACATCTGTGGTGGGAATGCCCGGTGCTGGTTCCTTTCTGGAAAGATGTGGGATGCGTGCTGAGCAGACTTGCTCCAGGGTTAGTCCTTTCCCCTGAGATGGTATTTCTGTGGAGGCCGACCGCTACCTTCCATCCGCAGAAAAACAAATTGATAGCACTTTTGATTGACGTCGCTAAGTCTCTCATCCCCCTTCTCTGGCTTAGAAGGGATCCCCCTTCCCTAGTTAAATGGAGAGAAAAGGTTGATCTTCTGTCGAGTTTGGAAGAGCTGACTAGCTATACCAGAGGTTCTCATGAGAAATATCTAGAGACCTGGAGACCTTGGCATGCTATCAGGGTAACCCTGTGACTAAATTATAGGCCCCCCTGGGCGCCTTGGGAAGGATACCCGGTCACCCATACCTCTGCAGAACCTTGACTCAGGATCTACCCTCCTATTATATTATATGGCGACCCCCCGAGTTAGCCCTCACGATCTGTGGGCTGCTCCCCTAGCCGTTTCAATCCTCTTAGAGCGGGCTCTCACTATACACAGAGACAAACGAAACACGAGACACCACCCCTCCCCCCCCTACCCCCCCCCCCAACTTTCCCACTTTGTTCTGTTACCTAATGTACCCGTACCCCAGGTTCGTAGTTAATTGATAGTATCTGGAGGCATCCCGTACGGGGCAGCCCCCTGTATGGCGATCTCCCTCCCCAAGTGGCTTTTGCTACTTTATTGCTGCTTTCGTCTCTAATCTAAAACGGAATGATTTGCATTTCATGTGATCATTTTACCTTTATGTAATCCTTCTTTACATGCTTCTGGAGACGTTGATCTATATTCTGTTTGTTGATTGTTAAAAACTCAAAATGTCAATAAAAATTTGATTTAAAAAAAAAAAAAAAAAAAAAAAAAAAGAATATCGCCAGAGATTAGAGGCGTGTCAATGGGCTTAAGACAACATAAAATTGGTCTTTTCGCCGATGACATTATTGTCACCATGACAGACCCTCTGAACTCCCTAAGGGGTGCAAACAAATGTATCACCCAATTCAGTAACGCCTCTTTATATAAACTAAACTCGGACAAATCCCAGATACTGGGAATCAATATTGAACCTGACTTAAAATCAGATATACAGAGGGAGTTCCCCTTCCAGTGGAGAACAGAGATACCATACTTGGGTACCAAAATATGCCAAAACCTACCTGAAACAATTCCCGCAAATTTTGATCCCCTATATACTTCCCTTCAGTTGGAGATGGAGGAGCTGGGTAAAAAAGAACCATCTTGGTTCGGTAGAATGGCACTCTATAAAATGTTACTACTCCCGAAAATCCTTTATCTTTTTCGCACACTATCATATCCAATTCCTCCGTCCGTGATCATAAAATTCCAGAAACAACTACTTAGCTTTATTTGGTGTGATAAGAAACCGAGATTAGCGGCATCAATACTATACCAACATAAAAAACAGGGGGGTCTCGGCGTGCCCAACCTCCAGACCTACTACAAAGCCTGCCTATTAAGCCAATCTGGAGCCTGGCTAAAACCCCAACCATCCTCACCTTGGTGCTATATTGAGAAAAACAGAAATGGGGACAGACATCTAGGCTCCCTAATCAAGGTCTCCATCATTGGAGCCCTGACTCCAAAGATCTCCCCATTGTTTCATCTTCAAGATATCTCCTTACTGATGGTAAACACTCTCCACTATTGGAATCAACTAGCACTGGGATTCGGGGCTGACTCCAGAGGTCCTCCAGCTGATCTTCTATTTGAAGTCCTCTCCTATTTTATTCGAGACCTAAATCTAAACAGGTGGTTAAAGAGAGGAGTAAAACTTATCTCTGACATATTGAATAAAGGTGGACCCCTCCCTTTCCAGACAATCCAAAACAAATTTAGTATACCTGATTCAGAAGCTTTCTCTTATATAAAAATTCTCTCCTTTCTCAAACACTCTGATCTTTATAAATTTTCCTTTCCAAAAGGATTGGAAGACATATTCACTAGATGTAAAAACTCCCAAGCCTCCCAGATCAAAGTTTTTTATAGCACACTCATCCAAAATACCAATAAGTCAAAGAAGATTCACCTACTGAATTGGGAACACACATTAAAAAAAAACTTTTCACTCCCGTCGTGGCTGAAAGCCTTTGAATGGGCCAATAAAGCTACTCTATCGGCCAACATTCTCCAAACCCATTACAAAGTTTTAACCAATTGGTATTACACGCCTTCAAAACTGGCAACATTTTTCCCAGCTCATTCTAACTTATGCTGGAGAGATTGCGGCCAAGTAGGCACTCTATATCACTTGTTTTGGGAATGTCCCCAAATCCACAACTATTGGAGGGAGGTATTCAACACCATCCAATCCATAACTGGCATACGTCTGGAGTGTTCACCCCAACTAGCACTTCTTCTCATTGACTGCCAAATAATTCCAAAAAAAAAGAGAGGATGGATATGTCACTTTCTTCTAACCGCAAAAATATCATAGCAAAAAAATGGAGGCGGACTCACCCGCCCTCAATTAGAGACCTCTTGGACGCAGTTTCAGACCACTACTGCTACAAAAAGATATACGCAAATTTCAACAACTGTTTATCTAAATTTAATACCACCTGGAACAATTGGCAGCAATTCGAACTGAAAAATAAGTTCTGAGATGTTGAAAACTGTTTTGTTGATCCTTTTTTTTTCCTATCGCTTAATTTCAAAGAGCAGTAACCGCATTTAAAACATACATTGCTGCATGAAATACCAAGCTTGAAATCATTATTGTCACATTATGAAAATTCTGTAGTGTTGTTAATGAAAATTCTGTTATGATGTTGATAACTACTTCCTGCATAGGTAATGATGTGTATATGCTCTTGCTTCTTCACAAAACCAAATAAAAATTATTGATAAAAAAAAAAAAAAGAAAGTGAGAAAATTAGATTCCGTACGTAAAATTTGGACGCTAATTCTTTGGCGTTTAGAATTGAATAATAGAATTGAGACCCTTAAACTTTTCCTATTTATGGCATAATCAATGCCCGTGCCAAATTTCAAGTTTCTATGTGAGAAAATGACATTCCGTACGTAAAATTTGGATGCTAATTCTTTTGCGCATAGAATTGAATAATGGAGTTGGGACCCATTAGCTTTTCCTATTTATGACATATTCAATGCCCGTGCCAAATTTCAAGTTTGTATGTGAGAAAATTGCATTCCGTACGTAAAATTTGGATGCTAATTCTTTTGCGCATAGAATTGAATAATCGAGTTGGGACTAAAGATGAGCGAACACCAAAATGCTCGGGTGTTCGTTATTCGAAACGAACTTCCCGCGATGTTCGAGGGTTCGTTTCGAATAACGAACCCCATTGAAGTCAATGGGCGACTGGAGCATTTTTGTATTTCGCCGATGCTCGCTAAGGTTTTCATGTGTGAAAATCTGGGCAATTCAAGAAAGTGATGGGAACGACACAGCAACGGATAGGGCAGGCGAGGGGCTACATGTTGGGCTGCATCTCAAGTTCACAGGTCCCACTATTAAGCCACAATACTGGCAAGAGTGCCCCCCCCCCTCCCAACAACTTTTACTTCTGAAAAGCCCTCATTAGCAATGCATACCTTAGCTAAGCACCACACTACCTCCAACAAAGCACAATCACTGCCTGCATGACACTCCGCTGCCACTTCTCCTGGGTTACATGCTGACCAACCCCCCCGCACGACCCAGTGTCCACAGCGCACACCAAGTTGTCCCTGCGCAGCCTTCAGCTGCCCTCATGCCACGCCACACTCATGTCTATTTATAAGTGCGTCTGCCATGAGGAGGAACATCAGGCACACACTGCAGAGGGTTGGCACGGCTAGGCAGCGACCCTCTTTAAAAGGGGCGGGGCGATAGCCCACAATGCTGTACAGAAGCAATGAGAAATAGAATCCTGTGCCACCGCCATCAGGAGCTGCACACGTGGGCATAGCAATGGGGAACCTATGTGCCACACACTATTCATTCTGTCAAGGTGTCTGCATGCCCCAGTCAGACCGGGCTTTTTAATTCATAGACACAGGCAGGTACAACCCCCTATTGTGAAGTCCCTGTGGACCCACAGCATGGGTGGCTCCCTGGAACCCACCGGCGGTACATAAAAATATCCCATTGCATTGCCCAACACAGCTGAGGTAGTAATGTCGTGCTTAATGCAGGTGGGCTTCGGTCCACACTGCATGCCCCAGTCAGACTGGGGTTCTTTACAAGTGGAAACAGATGCATTTACAACTCCCTGTGGACCCACAGCATGGGTGGCTCCCTGGAACCCACCGGCGGTACATAAAAATATCCCATTGCATTGCCCAACACAGCTGAGGTAACGTCAGCTGTAATGCAGGTGGGCTAAAAATTAATTTGATTACACTGTAGGCGAGGGCCCACAAAAATTGCTGTATCAACAGTACTAATGTACATCCAAAAAATTGGCCATGGCCAGCCAAGAGGGCAGGTGAAACCCATTAATCGCTTTGGTTAATGTGGCTTAAGTGGTAACTAGGCCTGGAGGCAGCCCAGTTTAACGAAAAATTGGTTCAAGTTAAAGTTCCAACGCTTTTAAGCGCATTGAAACTTTTAAAAATTGTTCAGAAAAATTATTTGAGTGAGCCTTGTGGCCCTAAGAAAAATTGCCCGTTCAGCGTGATTACGTGAGGTTTCAGGAGGAGGAGCAGGAGGAGGAGGAGGAATATTAGACACAGATTGATGAAGCAGAAATGTCCCCGTTTTGGATGGTGAGAGAGAACGTAGCTTCCATCCGCGGGTGCAGCCTACGTATTGCTTACGTATCCTTGCTGTCCGCTGGTGGAGAAGAGAAGTCTGGGGAAATCCAGGCTTTGTTCATCTTGATGAGTGTTAGCCTGCCGGCACTGTCGGTTGACAAGCGGGTACGCTTATCTGTGATGATTTCCCCAGCCGCACTAAACACCCTCTCCGACAAGACGCTAGCCGCAGGACAAGCAAGCACCTCCAGGGCATACAGCGCTAGTTCAGGCCACGTGTCCAGCTTCGACACCCAGTAGTTGTAGGTGGCAGAGGCGTTACGGAGGATGGTCGTGCGATCGGCTACGTACTCCCTCACCATCCTTTTACAGTGCTCCCGCCGACTCAGCCTTGACTGGGGAGCGGTGACACAGTCTTGGTGGGGAGCCATAAAGCTGTCCAGGCCCTTAAAGACTGTTGCACTGCCTGGGATGTACATGCTGCTCGATCTCCGCACCTCCCCTGCTACCTTGCCCTAGGTACTGCGCCTTCTGCCACTAGCGCTGTCGGCTGGGAATTTTACCATCAGCTTGTCCGCAAGGGTCCTGTGGTATAGCAACACTCTCGAACCCCTTTCCTCTTCGGGCATGAGAGTGGGCAGGTTCTCCTTGTAGCGTGGGTCGAGCAGTGTGTACACCCAGTAATCCGTTGTGGCCAGAATGCGTGCAACGCGAGGGTCACGAGAAAGGCATCCTAACATGAAGTCAGCCATGTGTGCCAGGGTACCTGTACGCAACACATGGCTGTCTTCACTAGGAAGATCACTTGCAGGATCCTCCTCCTCCTCCTCCTCCTCAGGCCATACACGCTGAAAGGATGACAGGCAATCAGCCGATGTACCGTCAGCAGCGGGCCAAGCTGTCTCTTCCCCCTCCTCCTCATCCTCCTCATGCTCCTCCTCCTCCTCCTGTACGCGCTGAGAAATAGACAGGAGGGTGCCCTGACTATCCAGCGGCATACTATCTTCCCCCGCCCCCGTTTCCGAGCGCAAAGCAGCTGCCTTTATGCTTTGCAGGGAATTTCTCAAGATGCATAGCAGAGGAATGGTGACGCTAATGATTGCAGCATCGCCGCTCACCACCTGGGTAGACTCCTCAAAATTACCAAGGACATGGCAGATGTCTGCCAACCAGGCCCACTCTTCTGAAAAGAATTGAGGAGGCTGACTCCCACTGCGCCGCCCATGTTGGAGTTGGTGTTCGACTATAGCTCTACGCTGTTCATAGAGCCTGGCCAACATGTGGAGCGTAGAGTTCCACCGTGTGGGCACGTAGCACAGCAGTCGGTGCACTGGCAGCTTAAAGTGATGTTGCAGGGTGCGCAGGGTGGCAGCGTCCGTGTGGGACTTGCGGAAATGTGCGCAGAGCCGGCGCGCCTTTACGAGCAGGTCTGACAAGCGTGGGTAGCTTTTCAGAAAGCGCTGAACCACCAAATTAAAGACGTGGGCCAGGTATGGCACGTGCGTGAGGCTGCCGAGCTGCAGAGCCGCCACCAGGTTACGGCCGTTGTCACACACGACCATGCCCGGTTGGAGGCTCAGCGGCGCAAGCCAGCGGTCGGTCTGCTGTGTCAGACCCTGCAGCAGTTCGCGGGCCGTGTGCCTCTTATCTCCTAAGCTGAGTAGTTTCAGCACGGCCTGCTGACGCTTGCCCACCGCTGTGCTGCCACACCGCGCGACACCGACTGCTGGCGACAAGCTGCTGCTAACACATCTTGATTGCGAGACAGAGGTTGCGTAGGAGGAGGAGGGTGGTTTAGTGGAGGAAGCATACACCGCCGCAGATACCAGCACCGAGCTGGGGCCCGCAATTCTGGGGGTGGGTAGGACGTGAGCGGTCCCAGGCTCTGACTCGGTCCCAGCCTCCACTAAATTGATTCAATGTGCCATCAGGGAGATATAGTGGCCCTGCCCGCATGTGCTTGTCCACGTGTCCGTTGTTAAGTGGACCTTGGCAGTAACCGCGTTGGTGAGGGCGCGTACAATGTTGCGGGAGACGTGGTCGTGCAGGGCTGGGACGGCACATCGGGAAAAGTAGTGGCGACTGGGAACCGAGTAGCGCGGGGCTGCCGCCGCCATTATGTTCTTGAAAGCCTCCGTTTCCACAAGCCTATACGGCAGCATCTCCAGGCTGATCAATTTGGCTATGTGCACGTTTAACGCTTGAGCGTGCGCTTGCACTCAAACAGTTGCGCTAGCGACGGCTGGACGCTGCGCTGAGAGACATTGCTGGATGGGGCCGAGGACAGCGGAGGTGAGGGTGTGGGTGCAGGCTGGGAGACGGTCGTGTCTGTGTCCTGAGAGGGGGGTTGGATCTCAGTGGCAAGTTGGGGCACAGGGGTAGAGGCAGTGGTGCAAACCGGAGGCGGTGAACGGCCTTCGTCCCACCTTGTGGGGTGCTTGGCCATCATATGCCTGCGCATGCTGGTAGTGGTGAGGCTGGTGATGGTGGCTCCCCGCTGATCTTGGCGCGACAAACCTTGCACACCACAGTTCGTCGGTCGTCTGCACTCTCACTGAAAAACTGACACACCTTTGAGCACCTCGGCCTCTGCAGGGTGGCATGGCGCGAGGGGGCGCTTTGGGAAACAGTTGGTGGATTATTCGGTCTGGCCCTGCCTCTACCCCTGGCCACTGCACTGCCTCTTCCAACCTGCCCTGCTGCTGAACTTGCCTCCCCCTCTGAAGACCTGTCCTCAGTAGGCTTAGCAAACCAGGTGGGGTCAGTCACCTCATCGTCAAGCTGCTCTTCATCCGAATCCTCTGTGCGCTCCTCCCTCGGACTTACTGCCCTTACTGCTACCTCACTGATAGACAACTGTGTCTCATCGTCATCGTCCTCCTCACCCACTGAAAGCTCTTGAGACAGTTGCCGGAAGTTCCCAGCCTCATCCCCCGGACCCCGGGAACTTTCCAAAGGTTGGGGATCGGTCACGACAAACTCTTCCGGTGGGAGAGGAACCATTGCTGCCCAATCTGGGCAGGGGCCCGAGAACAGTTCCTGGGAGTCTGCCTGCTCCTCAGAATGTGTCATTTTCATGGAGTGAGGAGGCTGGGAGGAAGGAGGAGCAGCAGCCAGAGGATTCAGGGTTGCAGCAGTGGACAGCGTAGAAGACTGGGTGGTCGATAGATTGCTGGATGCACTCTTTGCCATCCACGACAGGACCTGCTCACACTGTTCAGTTTCTAATAAAGGTCTACCGCGTGGACCCATTAATTGTGAGATGAATCTGGGGACCCCAGAAACTTGCCTCTCTCCTAATCCCGCAGCAGTCAGCTGCGATACACCTGGACCAGGAGCTCGGCCTGTGCCAACACTCTGACTTGGGCCTCCGCGTCCTCGCCCGCGTCCACGTCCTCTAGGCCTACCCCTACCCCTCAGCATGGTGTATTACGAGTAGAGCAGAAACAGAACGCTGTAATTAAATGTGCCGCTTATTGGCCTGTGGTTGGAGGCTGACTTCGTTTACGGAACGCACAGCAGAGCCAGGAAAGAATTTTACGCAAGCCTGTAGTCAGACCTAGGTGCGTATGACTGAGCTACTGGAATTCACAGGGCAGAACCAGTCAAGTGGCCAAAGGTCAGTGGTAGGTCTTAAGTATTTTGCTTCAATTTTTTAAAATGGTGAGGTGAAAAACCAGACAGACACCTTATACAGCGTATATATGTATACTCTTTCCCTCTGGCGGGATGACGGCGATCATGTAACGGACACAGCAGAGCCAGGAAACAATTATGCGCAAGGCTGGGTATTAATGAGCGACTACTACCCCCAGCACACACGCAGTAAACTGAAGACGGTCACAGGCCGGCCAAATATAGTATTTTTTTACAATTTTGGGGAAAAAGCCCACTGCTTGTGATATAGCCTGTATATGGATTTCCCTGTTGGAGGATGACTGTGGTTATTGAAAGCACAGTGCAGCCAGAAAAAATTATGCGCAAGGCTGGGTATTAATGAGCGACTACTACCCCCAGCACACACGCAGTAAACTGAAGACGGTCACAGGCAGCCCAAATATAGTATTTTTTTCCAATTTTTTTGAAAAAGCCCACTGCCTATACAGCCAGTACATCTCTTTCCCTGTATCACTGTCCCTGCCTCAGCAGTACTGCCCCTATACTCTGTAAAATGACTGCAGACTGAGGACGCTATGGTCTGCATGCCCGATATACAGAAAAAAAAAATTGTGCAAAACTGCTAAAAGCAGCCTCAACAGTACTGCACACGGTCAGATGTGGCCCTAAGAAGGACCGTTGGGGTTCTTGAAGACTAAAATAACACCTAACACTCTCCCTATAGCAGCCACAGCAGCAACAGCACTTTCCCTGATCTCTCTTAGCTTGTGTCTGTGGCGATCCGCGGGCAGCCCCAGTTTCTATACTCTGGTGTCACCTGATCTCCCCAGCCACTCACTGCAGGGGGGTGGGATCGGGCTGGAACTTCACAGGAGGAAGTTGCAATGCCTTCCCTGTGTTTCTATTGGCCAGAAAAGCGCGCAAATTTCTCAGGGAAGGAAATGTAATGGAGTCGAGCACCGCGTGGTGCTCATCTTGAGTAACGAGCATCTCGAACACCCTAATACTCAAACGAGCATCAAGCTCGGACGAGTACGCTTGCTCATCTCTAGTATTGATCCTGGAAATATGGACAAAAGTGCCATCTCTGATGTGCTATCAATTGAGGTTCTACATACCGCTTTATATAACCTAGAGATGTCCTGCCAAAAAAGAACTATAAGCGGACACTCCCAGCAAATGTGCATCAGTGAGTAGGATTTAGACCAGAGAAAGAATTACCTAATGCTTTCTCCCACTTCCCCTCTCAGCTAGGTTCAAAGCTCTCAGTCCACAGTAGCAGTACATAGACTAGAGAAATTGCATGTGTACGCACTTTAGGGGCAATACATAAATTTGATCTTGGGGTAAAGGTGTTGATATAACTATGTAGTTGAAAATACTGTAACCAAGATCCAGTTGGTAGATCCGAGCCACCCTTTAATTCAAGAAGAGTTCTCACACCCCTGTGACCCATGATATCTCGCACCCAGGAAGATGTCACTACTGAAGGAATGAAAGGTAATGGTGTGGTTCAGTAGTTGGTAACTGGGGACTGCCTACTAATGGAGGTTGTGAAATCACGTGGCACTGTCTAAGAATTCAGCCCCATGTATTAAAGGCATTGTCCGGCCAGAAACATTGCATGTCATTACTTCTGTTTGCCCATTTCCATGCACTTTGTAATATATAGCGGTATGCGGAGACCCGGCTGTCAGAAGTCGCGGGGGGGTGTGCGGTCACATAGACTTGTCGAGGTGGGGTGTTCGGTCACATAGACTTGTCGCGGTGGGGTGTGCGGTCACATAGACTTGTCGCGGTGGAGTGTGCGGTCACATAGACTTGTAGCGGTGGGGTGTGCGGTCACATAGACTTGTCGAGGTGGGGTGTTCGGTCACATAGACTTGTCGCGGTGGGGTGTTCGGTCACATAGACTTGTCGCGGTGGGGTGTGCGGTCACATAGACTTGTCGCGGTGGAGTGTGCGGTCACATAGACTTGTCGCGGTGGAGTGTGCGGTCACATAGACTTGTCGCGGTGGTGTGTGCGGTCACATAGACTTGTTGCGGTGGAGTGTGCGGTCACAGACTTGTCGCGGTGGAGTGTGCGGTCACATAGACTTGTCGCGGTGGAGTGTGCGGTCACATAGACTTGTCGCGGTGGGATGTCCCGTCACATAGGTTTGTAGCTGTGGGGGGGTGGTCTGTCACAGTGGGGTTGGAGGGGGGCTGTGACAGTAATTTGCCGCGCTGGGGGGGTTAGCGTGGGGCTGTCACAGTAATTTTTCACACGGTATAATCTTGCCTGTGCAGGGAGGGGAGGAGGTGAGCTATGTATGTTCTGAATGGTGGATCCTGTGTTATCTTTATATAGGTATCACTGTACTTGTAGTGGGGAGGGGCAGGGGGTGCTGTTAGTGTACTTGTGTGTGGGCACTATAAAGGGGGACTCTGTGGGGGAGGTCACGGGGGGGGTACTGTATAGGGACGCTGTGGATGGGAGGACTGTGGGGGGCATGTGGAGGGGGGCTACTTTGGAGTGCACTGGGGGGGCTCTGGGGGGTGGCATGTGTAGGGGGGGTACTGTGGAGGGCACTGTGGGGGGGAATACTGGGGGGCACTGTTGAGGGGGGACTGTGGAGAATGCTGTGGTTGGGGGGGAATGAGGGGGGCATGTGGAGGGGGGCTACTTTGGAGGGCACTGTAGGGGTGACACTGGGGGGCACTGTGGGGGGCATGTGTAGGGGGTACTGTGGAGGGCACTGTTTGTGGCTCTGTAGGGGGGGACTGTAGAGGGGGTCATTGTGAGGGGGGTCGCTGTGGGAGGGGCACTATGGGGGCATGTGTGTATGGGGAAATGTTTTGTTTTACTTTACTTTAGCAGGGTGGGGGGCAGTAGGTAGCCTTGCAGTGGGGGGCTGCAGGAGAGTTATCTCTCGGCTCTCCCCCGCCCCTCTCCATTCACTATACATAGTGCTGCTGTTTACTTTCATGGTAGGATTTTATCCTGAACCATGAGTGTATGACAGTCTCCCCTGGCCACAACCCCTCTGATTATAGTATGCAGCAGGGGGCGAGGCCTGGGCGGGGAGAGACTGTAGATCAGTTCAATAGAGGTGGGCGTGTCATGGGCGGGGCTAGGACGTGAGCTGAGGGAGGCCATGAAATCCTGCCTTTTCATGCCTCTTACTGCCATCGGGAGCACGCACACAGAAGAGGGAGAGCGCAGAGCATTGTGGGAAGGCAGCACAGAGGCGTCATCTTTGAAAGCTGCAGTGAAAATCAGATTTTAAGGTAAGAAACTGACATTCCAGCTGATCTGCCTGCCGGTTTGAGCCCCTCTATGTTGTGTGTTACTATACTTACTGAAAGGGAAGCAGCAACATTATAAAAAAATTTTACCCTGTGTGGCCGGACAACCCCTTTAAGTAATGTTTTTAAGAGAGATGAAGCTCCCATTCTCTCCCAATCCAGTCCCTGAGGAATTCAGAAAGCCCCTTCTATCTGAAAAAGATTTAGATCTTGTTCAAAACTACTACCATAGCTTAGTTGCAGAGTGGTGAAAGAAATCCAGAATTAATTTACCTATTGTGACCTTATGGTAAAGTTTATTATTAGTTAGTCTGCACCTCCTGTCCTTTTAGGTCTGGTTATTCTATATATATAAAGATGAAAGTCCTCACTGACTGACTCACTGACTGACTCGCCATGAATTCTCTAACTTACCGATGTTGCACAAACACGAAATTTGGGATGATCATTCTTTAGGTCCTAAATACCAAAAATAAAGGGGTCAGAGCTCGAAATTCACTGCTTAGTGAAAAGTATTTGTAATGTAGCAAATCTAATTATCTAATTTCCCGATGTCGTACAAACATGAAATTTAATAGGAACTGTCTTTAGGACCTAAGTAGGAGAAGTAAATGGGTCACAACTCGAAAATTCAATGCTCAGTGAAAAAGTATTGGCACCCATGTGTAATGTACCAAATCTAATTCTCTAACTTCCTGATGTCATACAAACATGAAATTTAGGATGATCATTCTTTAGGTCCTAAATAGGAAAAGTAAAGGGGTCACAATTCGAAAACCCAATGCTAAGTGCAAAAGTATTGGCACCCCTCTATAATGTACCAAATCTAATTCTCTAACTTGCCGATGTCGTACAAGCATGAAATTTGGCAGGAACATTCTTTAGGTCCTACATAGGAAAAGTAAAGGGGTCACAACTCAATTATTCAATGCTAATTGCAAAAGTAAGTGTACCCCTATATAATATAACTACCCGGTGTCGTAAAAGTGTGAAATTTAGCGCAAGCATTATTTTGGTCCGAAATGAGGAGAGTGGGAGGGGTGGCACATTCTGCAGTGGGACATCGGTACATGCAGCCTGCGTAGAATTTAATGCTCCTCTATGTGTATACATATTTTATTCCTCAGTTACTCTAAAGTAACCTTGACCTCATAAAATTTTCAGTGCAAATAACACATAAACAACTGTATCAAATTAACTCAGGCGAGGCCGGGTATATCACCAATCTATATATACATAACGGTGAATGCCCTCACACACTGACTCGCTGATTAAGTCGTCACTAATTCTCTTACTTCCCCATGTTGTACAACTATGAAATTTGGGATACTCATTCTTTATGTGCTAAATAGGAAAGGTAAAGGGGTCACAATTCGAAAATTCAATGCTAAGTGAAAAAGGATTGGCGGCCTGAGTAATGTACAAAATCTAATTCTCTAACTTCCTGATGTCGTACAAACATGAAATTTAGGTTGATGACTCTAAGTAGGCAAAGTAAGGGGTCACAACTCAAAAATTCAGTGCTAAGTGCAAACGTATTGGTGCCCCTGTGTAATGTACCAAATCTAATTCTCTAACTTTCCGATGTCGTACAAACATGAAATTTGGGATGATCATTCTTTAGGTCCTAAATAGGAAAAGTAAAGAGGTCACAACTTGATTATTCAATGCTAAGTGCAAAATAATTTGCACCCCTATGTAATGTAACTTCCCGGTGTTCTACAAACATGAAATTTATCACAAGCCTTCTTCTTCAGGTCCTAGATAAGAAAAATAAAGGGGTCATGACTTGATTATTCAATGCTATGTGCAAAAGAACTGCCACTCCTATAACTTCCCGGTGTCGTGCAAACATTATATTTGGCACAACCATTCTTTAGGTCCTAAATTGGAAAAGTAAAGGGGTCACAACTCGATTATTCAATGCTAAGTGCAGAAGTAAGTGCACCCCTATATAATGTAACTTCTTGGTGTCGTACAAGCATCAAATATGGAGCAAGCATTCTTCAGGTCCTAAATGAGGAGGGTGGGAGGGGTGGCAAATTCTGCAGAGGGACATCCGTACATGCAGCCTAAGAAGAATCTAATGCTCCTGTATGTGTATACATATTTTAGTCCTTGGATACTCTAAGGTAACCTTGACTTCATAAAATTTTCCATGCAAACATGTAAACACCTGTATCAAATTAACTCGGGCGAGGCCAGGTATATCGGCTAGTATGTTATGACTGCGACGTGTTAGTGATTCTCACCAGCTAAATTCGATGTTAACTTTTTTGAGCTTTGTAAAATACTATGTGAGTGAATTACAGGGATAGTCAGAAAAATACATAGGATTTTGGTCAGAATATCAATTTTGAGTGCATTAATTTTTTCAACCCAGGAAAGCGGACATTTTTGCTATACTTTAAGTTCTGACTCAGTATAAGAATTTAGATCAAAAATTTGATCTGGGCATGCTGAAATCTGAGTTCCTAAATATCTTTGGGAGGACCCCTTTCACTGAAAGGAGAATAGTTCTTGGAGGTGTTTGGTTTCATCTGGGGGAAATAGATATACTTAGTCTTTCTGATTCTTGTGTTTACTTTAAAATTGCTAAGTCTGCTGTATGTAGCAAATTCCTGTAAAATCACAGGAAGGCATATTGTAGGATTTGGGACATATATTTAAAGATCATCTGCAAAGAAAGGATAGTTTCTGCTTCTGTTTCCCTATAGTTACTCTTTAGACCAAAATATCATGTCTGAGGACGTTGGCTAAAGATTCTATCATATATATATATATATATATATATATATATATATATATATATATATATATATATATATATATAGTGATAAGGGGCACTACTGGCTCTGTTAGGAAGAAGGTCTTTATCAGAGTCCTCAGGTTGTGGCCAACACAGCAGGAATAATGTAGTGAATGGAAAGCCAGAGTCATACACAGAGCAGCAGGTACAGCAAGGCAGCAGGCAGATACATAGTCAATGGGAAGTTAGGGTCAGTCACAGAGCAGCAAGTACAGAAAAGCAGCAGGCAGAAACATACAGGAGCTTGGCTAAAGGCTCAATAATCATGCAAGGGAGGTGTGCCAGGACCAGGTTTAAAAAGCTAGACTAGTTAATGAAAACTAGGTGGCGTCTCCTCAGGAACAGAAGCTGGAGCAAGGAACCAAGACAAAATTCAGCAGAAAATCTGTCCACAGGAGGAATAGCTCCCTAGAAAAAGTCTGTGTCTGCGACACAGGAACTCGAGGGTTCAAGTCTTGACAGTCTTGTTCCATTCCTGACCAGGTGGGGGGTAACAGATGCCCATTGACTCATAATTGTGCTGATGCGTTATGGCAGAGATACATAATTCATAAAAGTATTCTTGGGCCTAGCCCTATTTATGTTAGGGTCATTTCCATAAAATCTCCTTTGATCCTGTCAACAGCCTTTTCTGCATCGATGGATAGGATTTAAATGGTGTTTCGAGCCTCTCTACCCGAGACAAAACCAACCTGTTCCCCATGCATAAGGTGGGGAACATATAGGCTCAGTCATAGAGCTAGAGCTGTCATTTAAAAAAAACGCTTAATATCATTATTTATGAGTGAGATCAGTCTATTGATACTGGAAAAATGAGTCTTTCTCCAATTTAGGAATAACAATTATGTGATCTCACAATGCTTGTGGGGGAAAAGGCAACCCCAGGAGACTGCATTAAAGGCTTTTAATAAGTGGTTTAAAAACCCGCTCTCCAAACACTTGATAGAATCTGAGGGTGAAACCAACAGGTCTGGCTTTTCCCAGTCTCTAAGGTCTTCCAGACCTGTTTAAGTTCATCTGTGTAAAAGTCGCAATCAACTGCTGGTGTCTCATTCATGGGAATAGATCCAGGGAAATTAAGTTCTAGAAATTTGACAGTGTCATTTTTTGGTGACTCTCAGGGGCATTTGTCGGCGAGGGTATACTGTTTAATTTTTAATAATAGGGATGGAACTCTTCTAAGATTCCCTGAGGAGAGGATGCTCTCTCACCTACAGAGGAGTTAATGGAGAAGATATGGGATGAGATGAGAGAGGATGAAGGGCCTTTGCCAGTAATTTTCCATATCTATTCTGATATTCGTAATATTTCGCCCACATCTTATCCCTAAAGCATAATATTTTCTGTTTGAGAATTGATAAGATTTCATCTCTGATGCCCGATTTTTCTGCCATAATGATGTCTGAGGGAAGTGATTTATTGGCTTCATCTTTAGTGTTTTGAGTTTGTATAAGTTTAGAGAGTCTAAGGGATGTAGCTTTTTTCAATCTTGTGCCATGGGAATTAAATATCCCCCTAAGGACACACTTCAGTGCTTCCCATTGGAAAGAAGCTGAGGTAGGTCCTGATTGGTGATCATTTAAAAAGTTTGTATTAGTGTTTTTATTATCTGACATACATAGACCATCCTTTTGTAAATTATCATTGAGATGCCAATTGGGGCCCTTGATATTTTGTGTCCAAAACGCTGGGGTTCCATTTACAGGCGCATGGTCAAACCATAAAAAATGTCCATAGAACACCTGGGGTGTTAAAATCACCCCCAAGGGTAATATCAGATCCTTCTGCAAAATCATCCACCCTCTGGAGAGCCCTGGTCCAAAAGAATCCTGTTCCTAATTAGAAAAAATAGAAATTAGCCATTCAATCCAGTGGTCTTCTGCAGGGCTGAGTGTGATAAACCCCTCACTTGTGGAGATCCTGGTGACTCCTGCCTGCCTGCTCCCACGGGGGATGTTTAGAGGTGCCTGCTAGTGGTGAGTTCTCTCTCCCTTCTCTCTGTTCTGGGGACTCTGTTGAATTGATTTCCTTTAGAGATGAGCGAGCATACTCGTCCGAGCTTGATGCCCGTTCAAGTATTAGGGTGTTCGAGATGCTCGTTACTCGAGACGAGCACCACGCGGCACTCGAGTCAATAACATTTACTTCCCTGAAACGTTAGCGCCATTTTCTGGCCAATAGAAATGCAGGGAAGGCAAAAACTTCCTCCTGTGACGTTCCAGCCCTATCCCACCCCCCTGCAGTGAGTGGCTGGCGAGATCAAGTGACCGTCGAGTATATAAGGCAGCCCCACCCGCTGCTCGCCTCAGACACATGCTGGCAGAGATTAGGGACAGTGCTGCTGCTGCTATAGGGAGAGTGTTAGCGTCTACAAGAACCCCAACGGTCCTTCTTTGGGCTACAGCTCACCTAGTGCACTACTGTTGTGGGTGCTGGGAGCAGTTTAGCCTTTTTTTTTTGCTATATCGGGCGTGCAGCCCCATTACAGCTATAGCATTCTCAGGCTGCAGTCTGTACTAAGTAGTATAGGGGAAGTATTGGTGAGGCAGGGACAGTGGTAGTGTTGAATCCTGTCTACCTGTGCATTTAACTGCGTGGTTGCTGGGAGTTGTAGTACCTCAGCATTGAACTGCAAGGCCTCAGTTCAGCCTTCAGTGTCATTTTTTGCTGGGGGCAGTTAGTGTAACGTAAGCGCTCTCTGCTTCCAAGTGCACGTTTAAAAAGGACTAATATTTTTCTCCGCTCTGTGTTACCAGTCAGCTGCCGGCGCAGTCTACGGTGCCAGGCAGCCATAGAGGGAGAGTCCAATAGACGCTCAATTGCTTGCATTGCATTGCAGAAAAACTAATTTTAAAAAACGAATCCTTTTTTATGTCTGCTTGTAACCCAGTGCACATTACTGCATGGCCTGTGGGACTTGAGGTGAATTTCTACTGCATACTGCACAGCTAGTCCTGCTTGCATCCTTCCTTATAATTTACCTCAGGCTTCTTTTTGCGTTGTATAACAGTTGGCAGGCACCAACTAAGCGGCAATAATTCCAAAAAATTTTCACACCGCTCAGTGTCTGCTCGATTCTTAATCCATCATGCTGAAGGGTAGGGGTAGGGGTAGAGGACGTGGACGCGGGCGAGGACGCGGAGTTCCAAGTGAGGGTGTGGGTATAGGCCAAGTTCCTGGTCCAGGCGAATCACAGCCGGCTGCTGCGGGAGTAGGAGAGAGGACAGTTTCTGGGGGCCCCAGCTTCATATCACAATTTTTGGGTCCACGTCGTAGACCTTTATTAAAAACCGAGCAGTGTGAGCAGGTCCTTTCGTGGATGGCAGAAAGTGCATCCAGCAATCTATCGACCACCCAGTCTTCTATGCCGTCCACTGCTGCAACCCTGAATCCTCTGGCTGCTGCTCCTCCTTCCTCCCAGCCTCCTCACTCCATTACAATGACACATTCTGAGGAGCAGGCAGACTCCCAGGAACTGTTTTGGGCCCCTGCCCAGATTGGGCAATAATGGTTCCTCTCCCACCGGAAGAGTTTGTCATGACCAAGGCCCAACCTTTGGAAAGTTCCTGGGGTCCGGGGAATGAGGCTGGGGACTTCCGGCAACTGTCTCAAGAGCTTTCAGTGGGTGAGGAGGACGATGACGATGAGACACAGTTGTCTATCAGTGAGGTAGTAGTAAGGGCAGTAAGTCCGAGGGAGGAGCGCACAGAGGATTCGGAGGAAGGGCCGCTGGACGATGAGGTGACTGACCCCACCTGGTGTGATAAGCCAACTGAGGACAGGTCTTCAGAGGGGGAGGCAATTGCAGCCGCAGGACAGGTTGAAAGTGGGGTGGCCAGGGGTAAAGGCAGGGCCACAGCGAATAATCCACCAACTGTTTCCCAAAGCTCCCCCTTGCACCAAGCCACCGTGCAGAGGCCAAGGTGCTCTATGGTGTGGCAGTTTTTCACTGAGACCACGGACGACCGGTGAACAGTGGTGTGCAACCTTTGCCAACATCATCCGGGGAGCCACCACCACCAGCATGCGCAGGCATATGATGGCCAAGCACCCCACAAGGTGGGACGAAGGCCGTTCACCACCTCCGGCTTGTGCCACTGCCTCTCCCCCTGGGCCCCAAGCTGCCACTGAGATCCAACCCACCTCTCAGGACACAGGCACGAGCGTCCCCTGGCCTGGACCCACACTCTCACCTCCACTCTCCTCGGCCCCATCCAGCAATGTCTCTCAGCGCAGAGTCCAGCTGTCGCTAAGAGAATCGTTGGAGCGAAAGCGCAAATACACCGCCACACACCCGCACGCTCAAGCTTTGAATGTCCACATAGCCAAATTGATCAGCCTGGAGATGCTCCCCTACAGGCTTGCGGAAACTGAGGCTTTAAAAAACATGATGGCGGCGGCAGCCCCGCACTACTCTATCCCCAGTCGCCACTATTTTTCACCCTGCAACATCGGTTTAATCTGCCAGTGCACTGACTGCTGTGCAACGTGCCCACACGGTGGAACTCTGCACTGCGCATGTTGGCCAGGCTGTATGAGCAGCGTAGAGCTATAGTGGAATACCAACTCCAACATGGGCGGCGTAGTGGGAGTCACTCTTCTCAATTCTTTACAGAGGAGTGGGCCTGGATTGCAGATATCTGCCAGATCCTTGGAAACTTTGAGGAGTCTACCCTGATGGTGAGCGGCGATGCTGCAATCATTAGTGTCACCATTCCCCTGCTATGCCTGTTGAGAAGTTCCCTGCAAAGCATAAAGGCTGACGCTTTGCGGTCGGAAACGGAGGTGGGGGAAAACATTATGTCGCTGGATAGTCAGAGCACCCTCATGTCTATATCTCAGCACGTTGAGGAGGAGGAGGAGGAGGGGGAGGAGCCTGAGGAGGAAGAGACAGCTGGGCCCACTGCAGAGGGTACCCATGCTGCTTGCCTCTCATCCATTTAGCGTGTATGGCCTGAGGAGGAGGATTCTCAAAGTGATCTTCCTAGTGAGGACAGCCATATGTTGCGTACACGTACCCTGGCACACATGGCTGACTTTATGTTAGCATGCCTTTCTCGTGACCCTTGCGTTAGACGCATTCTGGCCACTACAGATTACTGGGTGTACACACTGCTTGACCCACGGTATAAGGAGAACCTTTCCACTCTCATTCCTAAAGAGGAAAGGGGTTTGAGAGTGATGCAATACCATAGGGCCCTGGTGGACAAACGAATGGTAAACTTCCCATCTGACAGCGCTAGTGGCAGAATGCATAGTTCCGAGGGCCAAGTAGAAGAGGAGGCGCGGAGATTAGGCAGCATGTTCAGCGCAGGCAGGGGAACACTCTCCAAGGCCTTTGCCAGCTTTATGGCTCCCCAGCAAGACTGTGTCACACCTCCCCAGTCCAGGCTGAGTCGGAGGGAGCGCTGTAAGAAGATTGTGAGGGAGTACGTAGCCGATCGTACCACCGTCCTCCATGACGCCTCTGCTCCGTACAACTACTGGGTGTCAAAGCTGGACATGTGGCCCGAACTCGTGCTGTATGCCCTGGAGGTGTTGGCTTGCCCTGCGGCTAGCGTCTTGTCAGAGAGGGTGTTTAGTGCAGCTGGGGGATTCATCACGGACAAGCGTACCCGCCTGTCAACCGACAGTGCCGACAGGCTAACACTCATCAAGATGAACAAAGCCTGGATTTCCCCAGACTTCTCTTCTCCACCAGCGGACAGCAGCGATACGTAAGCAATACGTATTATGCACCCGCGGATGGAAGCTACGTTCTCTCTCACCATCCAAAACGGGGACATTTCTGCTTCATCAATCTGTGTCTAATATTCCTCCTCCTCCTCCTGCTCCTCCTCCTGAAACCTCACGTAATCACGCTGAACGGGCAATTTTTCTTAGGGCCACAAGGCTCACTCATCTAATTTTTCGAAACAATTTTTATATGTTTCAATGCTCTTAAAAGCGTTGAAACTTTAACTTGAACCAATTTTTCGTTAAACTGGGCTGCCTCCAGGCCTAGTTACCACTTAAGCCACATTAACCAAAGCGATTAATGGGTTTCACCTGCCATCTTGGTTGGGCATGGCCAATTTTTACTGAGGTACATTAGTACTGTTGGTACACCAATTTTTTGGGGCCCTCACCTACAGTGTAATCATAGCAATTTGTATGTTCTTCACCTGCACTCATGGTACAGAAGTGTGTGTGGGGTTGGCCTACACTTTAGCTACATAAATGTAACTTGGGCCTTGACTATACTGCAGCTACTGAAATGGAACTAAGACTGCGCTCCCACTATACTGCTGCTTCGGAATTGTTACTGGGGCCTGTCTTGAGTGCTACTATTGCTGACATGGAACGAAGACTGCGCTCCCACTATACTGCTGCTTCGGAATTGTTACTGGGGCCTGTCTTGAGTGCTACTATTGCTGACATGGAACGAAGACTGCGCTCCCACTATACTGCTGCTTCGGAATTGTTACTGGGGCCTGTCTTGAGTGCTACTATTGCTGACATGGAACGAAGACTGCGCTCCCGCTATAATGCTGCTTCGGAATTGTTACTGGGGCCTGTCTTGAGTGCTACTATTGCTGACATGGAACGAAGACTGCGCTCCCGCTATAATGCTGCTAGTGATATGTTAGTGGGGCCTGTCCTAATGCTACGGCTGAAATGTTACGAATTCTGGGCTCTGCCTATACCGCTGCTAATGGTATGTCTCTGGGGTGTGGAAACAGAGGCTTCCCAAAGACATGATGGCGGCGAGGCCATTTCCCACCAATGCGGTTAATGTTAAGGTGCATATAACCACGGACACGTGGAGAGGACACGTAGTGCCTCAAAAACATCCCCCTCCTCCTCCAACAGGGAAAACAAACATTCTTGGCAAATGCCTTTGCATTGGTTCGTCTGGTGGCAGTCCAAGAATTTCACCTTTACCGACACTACAAGAGAGCCCCCCCACCATCCCCCCGCCACGGCCCACTTAATCCTGGCCACATTCCGAAAACCAACAAAATAAAACCGCGCTACTAGGTCCGCAGTCACCACCACATTACCACCAATGCGGTTACTGTTAAGGTGCATATAACCACGGACACGTGTAGAGGACACGTAGTGCCTCAAAAACATCCCCCTCCTCCTCCAACAGGGAAAACAAACATTCTTGGCAAATGCCTTTGCATTGGTTCGTCTGGTGGCAGTCCAAGAATTTCACCTTTACCGACACTACAAGAGAGCCCCCCCACCATCCCCCCGCCACGGCCCACTTAATCCTGGCCACATTCCGAAAACCAACAAAATAAAACCGCGCTACTAGGTCCGCAGTCACCACCACATTACCACCAACGCGGTTACTGTTAAGGTACATATTACCAGTCTGACTGGGGCATGCAGAGACACCTTGACAGAATGAATAGTGTGTGGCACATAGGTTCCCCATTGCTATGCCCACGTGTGCAGCTCCTGATGGCGGTGGCACAGGATTCTATTTCTCATTGCTTCTGTACAGCATTGTGGGCTATCGCCCCACCACTTTTAAAGAGGGTCGCTGCCTAGCCGTGCCAACCCCTCTGCAGTGTGTGCCTGCGGTTCCTCCTCATGGCAGACGCACTTCTAAATAGACATGAGGGTGGTGTGGCATGAGGGCAGCTGAAGACTGCGCAGGGACACTTTGGTGTGCGCTGTGGGGGGGAGGGGGGCGGTTGGGCAGCATGTAACCCAGGAGAAGTGGCAGTGGAGTGTCATGCAGGCAGTGATTGTGCTTTGTTGGAGGTAGTGTGGTGCTTAGCTAAGGTATGCATTGCTAATGAGGGCTCTTCAGAAGTAAAAGTTGTTGGGAGGGGGGGGGGGGCCCACTCTTGCCGCTATTGTGGCTTAATAGTGGGACCTGTGAACTTGAGATGCAGCCCAACACGTAGCCCCTCGCCTGCCCTATCCGTTGCTGTGTCGTTCCCATCACTTTCTTGAATTGCCCAGATTTTCACACATGAAAACCTTAGCGAGCATCGGCGAAATACAAAAATGCTCGGGTCGCCCATTGACTTCAATGGGGTTCGTTATTCGAAACGAACCCTCGAGCATCGCGAAAAGTTCGTTCCGAGTAACGAGCACCCGAGCATTTTGGTGCTCGCTCATCTCTTGTTAGGATACGATTTGAATGTTACTATGGGAGGTCCAAGATGGCCGCTGTGTGAACTTTGGGCATAGATATCCTTTGATGGTTAGGTGCAGTAAGATGGCTGCCGTAATCTCGCGAGACTTCATATGTCCTGTGGAAGTGCGGCACCTGTGTATACATCAGCCGGCTTGAATGATTACTTTTGAGGACCAAGATGGCCGCCGTGCGAACCTCAGGTATATGCAACCTCACATGGTTAGGTGCAGCAAAATGGCCGCCGTAATCTCGTGAGACTACAAACGGCATCTGTGTATGCATTAGCTGGCTTGAATGATTACTTGTGAGGACCAAGATGGCCGCCGTGTGAATCCCGGGTATAGGTAACCTGTTATGGTTAGGTGCAGCAAGATGGCCGCCGTAGTCTCGCGAGACTACAAACAACACCTGTGTATGCATTAGCTGGCAAAGATGGCGTCTGCAACACCCTTTGAGTGATCTGAGGTGGTGGTTACAGTGTGACAGGTGCGCTCTCATCCCCGGTCAGGTGAGTTAGATACACTGCTAAGTACTTTTAATTAATGTATGCTTTGATTGGTTGAGGCTTTCTATTTATATGAAGGGTATATCTGTATGTACTGACAGCTTGAGAAAGACTCTACCTTTGCGAGTCGAAACGTTGCTGTAATCTGGTCGTTTTGGGAATAAAGATTCTTTTTACTGAAGACACATGGATTGTGCTGGAATTATCATGTGATTTTTACAATATAACATCGCCTGGTGCTGCTCTCTTATATACTGTATTTTATCTGACGGTACCTCAGCTGTGCAAGGCACTGCAATGGGATTTATTTATGTACTGCTGGTGGCTTCCTGGGACCCACCCATGTTGTCGGTCCACATGGACTTCACATTAGGGAGTGGTACCTGCCTGTGTCGGCTTATAAAAAAAAAACACTCAGACTGGGGCATGCAGTGTGGGCCGAAGCCCACCTGCATTTTATCTGACGTTACCCCAGCTGTGCAGGGCAATGCAATGGGATATATTTATGTACCGCCGGTGGCTTCCTGGGACCCACCCATGCTGTCGGTCTACACGGAGTTGTACCTATCTGTGTCTACTTACTGTATAAAAACCCCAGTCTGACTGGGTCATGCAGTGTGGGCCGAAGCCCACCTGTATTTAATCTGACGTTAGCTCTGCTGTCCAGGGCACTGCAATGGGATGTATTTATGTACCGCCGATGGGTTCCAGGGAGCCACCCCTGCTGTGGGTGCACACGGAATTCCCAGAGCGGAGTTGTACCTGCCTGTGAATATTTATAAAAAACCCCAGTCTGACTGGGGCATGCAGTGTGGGCCGAAGCCCACCTGTATTTAATCTGATGTTAGCTCTACTATCCGGGGCACTGCATTGAGACAAACTACAGGAGCAATACAGCGCTAATGATACGTGCACAGCTACGCTAGCATTGGAGTCCGCTGTAGGCCCGCGATTGCTGAGGGTTTGTGCAGAGGCCTATGTCCTTGGTGCAGTGAAAGTCCGCTTCCTGCTTAGGATTGCTGAAGCTGTGGGCCGAGGCCTATGTCGTGGGCGCGGTGCAAGTCTGCCATGTTTGGCCGCTCAGATCTATTTTTTGTTCATGTCTTGGGTTTCCTAGGACCCACCTATGCTGTTGGTGCAAACTTAGTTCCCATCGCGGTGTTTGACCTGTCTGGCACAAAGACACTGACTGACTTGGGTAGGGGCAGAGTGCAGATGGCTTTCCCCTTGCAGTGTCGATTGAGCTATGCGACACCTTGACAGAATGAATAATGTGTGGCACATAGATTCCCCATTGCTATGCCCACGTTTGAAGCTCCTGACAGAGGTGGCACAGGATTGTATTTCTCATTGCTTCTGTACAGCATTGTGGGCTATCGCCCTGCCCCTTTTAAAGAGGGTCACTGCCTGACCCTGCCAACCCTCTGCAGTGTGTGCCTCCGGTTCCTCCTGATCGCAGACACACTTATAAATAGACATGAGGGTGGAGCCAGCGTGTGGCATGAGGGCAGCTGAAGGCTGCGCAGGGACACTTTGGTGTGTGCTGTGGACGCTGGGTCGTGCGGAGGGGGGGGGGGGGGGGTTGGACAGCATGTAACCCAGGAGAAGAGGCAGCGGTGTGTCCCGCAGGCAGTGCTTGTGCTTAGTTGGAGGTAGTGTGGTGCTTAGCTAAGGTGTGCCTTGCTAGTGAGGGTTTGTCTGAAGTAAAAATTGTTGGGGGGGGCACTCTTGCCGCTATTGTGGCTTAATAGTGGGACCTGGGAACCTGAAATGCAGCCCAGCATGTTGCCCCTCGCCTGCCCTATCCGTTTCTGTGTCTTTTCCATCACTTTCTTGGGTTTTGCAGATTTTCACTAATGAAAACCTTAGCGGAGCATGGGTGATATACAAAAATGCTCGAGTCGCCCATTGACTTCAATGGGGTTCGTTACTCAAAACGAACCGTCGAGCATCGCAGAAAGTTCGACTCGAGCAACGAGCACCCGAGCATTTTGGTGCTCGCTCATCTCTAATTTCCTTCTGTACTGCATGTAGAGTGCTGTTAGCAGCCATCCTAAGTGCAGGCATCTGACTGCTCTGTCTGGAACCAACTCCAAAGAAGTGAGGGATGGATCCAGAGTCCTCTTCCTCTGTTGTCCCCTGTGTTAGTTGTTGCTTCCGACAGCCTATCTTGCCAAGTTGGTGCCGTAATGTTGCCTTAAGGCTTCAGATTGCCGGGGTTAGCAGGAGCGCTGTGTAAATATGTCCTACTCTGCCATCAGCCAAGCCATGCCCCCGGAATTGCACCCCCATGTATAAACACTAGAGATGAGCGAACGCGTTCGTCCGAGCTTGATATTCGTGCGAATATTAGGGTGTTCGGGATGTTCGTTATTCGTAACGAACACCATGCGGTGTTCTGGTTACTTTCACTTCCTTCCCTGAGACGTTAGCGCGCTTTTCTGGCCAATTGAAAGACAGGGAAGGCATTACAACTTCCCCCTGCAACGTTTAAGCCCTATACCACCCCCCTGCTGTGAGTGGCTGGCGAGATCAGGTGTTCGCCTAATATAAAAGTCGGCCCCTCCCGCGGCTCGCCTCAGATGCGGTGTGAGTTAGATGAGGGACAGTGCTGTTTATACCGGAGCTGCTGTAGGGAAAGAATTGGTAGTTAGTGTAGGCTTCAAGACCCCCCAAAGGTCCTTATTAGGGCCACTGATAGCTGTGTGTTGGCTGCTGTTAGCAGTGGCATTTTTTTTTTTTCAAAATCGGCTCTGCAGAGCGTTGCACCTGGCATTAGGGACAGAAGTGCTGCATA
Source organism: Eleutherodactylus coqui (assembly GCF_035609145.1). Lineage (NCBI taxonomy): Eukaryota > Metazoa > Chordata > Amphibia > Anura > Eleutherodactylidae > Eleutherodactylus > Eleutherodactylus coqui. Next base: position 202,450,779 of record NC_089843.1, on the reverse strand, counting down.
GGCAGGGAGAGTGTTAGGAGTGAGTGTAGCCTTCAAGAACCTCAACGGTCCTTTCTAGGGCCATATTTATCCGTGTGCAGTACTGTCCAGGCTGCTGTTAGCTGTGCTGCATTTTTTTTGGGCTTCTCAAAATCGCCTCTGCAGAGCATTCCACCCTCCATTGATACTGCAGGGAAAGAATTGTATAGGCAGGGCCACAACACAGTTATTATTCATAGAATATACGCAGTGCTGCCTTTTGGTGGAAAAACAAGTGGAAACAAATCTATTTGTCCAGCCTCTGTCCGTCCTTACGGGCGGTGGACACGTGTGAGCTGCGTGAAAAACATTGCTAAATCATACGCACCCAGCTACGCTTTACTGCTGGCTTCGCCATTTGCTTTCCTTAATTGGGAAAAAAAATACCTGCTCTGCCAGAGTTATAATAACTCTGCTACCCTCACGTTCTGTGACACATTAGCAGGGACACAGCACAGTTATTAAACTTCTCATGTTCATTGAATATACGCAGTGCTGCCTTTTGGTGGAAAAACAAGTGGAAACAAATCTATTTGTCCAGCCTCTGTCCGTCCTTACGGGCGGTGGACACGTGTGAGCTGCGTGAAAAACATTGCTAAATCATACGCACCCAGCTACGCTTTACTGCTGGCTTCGCCATTTGCTTTCCTTAATTGGGAAAAAAAATACCTGCTCTGCCAGAGTTATAATAACTCTGCTACCCTCACGTTCTGTGACACATTAGCAGGGACACAGCACAGTTATTAAACTTCTCATGTTCATTGAATATACGCAGTGCTGCCTTTTGGTGGAAAAACAAGTGGAAACAAATCTATTTGTCCAGCCTCTGTCCGTCCTTACGGGCGGTGGACACGTGTGAGCTGCGTGAAAAACATTGCTAAATCATACGCACCCAGCTACGCTTTACTGCTGGCTTCGCCATTTGCTTTCCTTAATTGGGAAAAAAAATACCTGCTCTGCCAGAGTTATAATAACTCTGCTACCCTCACGTTCTGTGACACATTAGCAGGGACACAGCACAGTTATTAAACTTAGATTATTCATTCACTAGAGGCAGTGGGGCCTTTCGTTTTCCAAAAAGGGAAAAAATTATGTTTGGCCTGCAGTCTTGCGCCAATTTATTTCCTGCCTGTGAAATCAAATCACTGGTAATACAGCATGCTGAGGGGTAGGGGTCAAGTCAGGGTGTGGGCACAGGCCGAGCTCCTGATCCCGGTGTGTCGCAGCCGACTGCTGCGCGATTAGGAGAGAGGCACGTTTCTGGCGTCCCCACATTCATCGCCCAATTAATGGGTCCACGCGGGAGACGGTTATTAGAAAATGAGCAGTGTGAGCAGGTCCTGTCCTGGATGGCAGAAAGTGCTTCGAGCAACCTATCGTCAACACGCAGTTCTGCGCCGTCCACTGCTGCAAATCCGAATCCTCTGTCTGCTGCTCCTCCTTCCTCCCAGCCTCCTCACTCCACTACAATGACACCTGCTCAGGAGCGGGAACACTCCCAGGAACTGTTCTCGGGCCCCTGCTTAGATTGGGCAGCAGCGGTTCCTCTCCCACCAGAGGAGTTTATCGTCACTGATGCCCAACCATTCGAAAGTTCCCGGGGTCCGAGGGAAGAGGCTGGGGACTTCCGCCAACTGTCTCAACAACTTTCTGTGGGTGAGGAGGACGATGACGATCAGACACAGTTGTCTTGCAGTGAGGTAGTAGTAAGGGCAGTAAGTCCAAGGGAGCAGCGCACAGAGGATTCGGAGGAAGAGCAGCAGGACGATGAGGTGACTGACCCCACCTGGTGTGCAACGCTTACTCAGGAGGACAGGTCTTCAGAGGGGGAGTCAAGGGCATCAGCAGGGCAGGTTGCAAGAGGCAGTGCGGTGGCCAGGGCCAGGGGTAGAGGCAGGGCCAGACCGAATAATCCACCAAGTGTTTCCCAAAGCGCCCCCTCGCGCCATGCCACCCTGCAGAGGCCGAGGTGCTCTAAGGTCTGGCAGTTTTTCACAGAGACGCCTGACGACCGACGAACAGTGGTGTGCAACCTTTGTTGCGCAAAGCTCAGCCGGGGAGCCAACACCAACAGCCTCACCACCACCACCATGCGCAGACATATGATGGCCAAGCACCCCACAAGGTGGGACGAAGGCCGTTCACCGCCTCCGGTTTGCACCCCTGCCTCTCCCCCTGTGCCCCAACCTGCCACTGAGATGCAACCCCCCTCTCAGGACACAGGCACTACCGCCTCATGGCCTGCACCCACACCCTCATCTCCGCTGTCCTCGGCCCCATCCAGCAGTGTAGTTCAGCGCACCGTTCAGCCGTCGCTTGTGCAAGTGTTCGAGCGCAAGCGCAAGTACGCCGCCACGCACCCGCACGCTCAAACGTTAACCGTCCGCATAGCAAAATTCATCAGCCTTGAGATGCTGCCGTATAGGGTTGTGGAAACTGAGTCCTTCAAAAGTATCATGGAGGCGGCGGCCCCGCGCTACTCAGTTCCCAGTCGCCACTACTTTTCCCGATGTGCCGTCCCAGCCCTGCACGACCACGTCTCCCGCAACATTGTGCGCGCCCTCACCAACGCGGTTACTGCCACGGTCCACTTAACTACGGACACGTGGACAAGCACAGGCGGGCAGGGCCACTACATCTCCCTGACGGCACATTGGGTGAATTTAGTGGAGGCTGGGACAGAGTCAGAGCCTGGGACCGCTCACGTCCTACCCACCCCCAGAATTGCGGGCCCCAGCTCGGTGCTGGTATCTGCGGAGGTGTATGCTTCCTCCACTAAAGCACCCTCCTCCTCCTCCTCTGTCTCGCAATCAAGATGTGTTTAGCAGCAGCATGTCGCCAGCAGTCGGTGTCGCGCGGTGTGGCAGCACAGCGGTGGGCAAGCGTCAGCAGGCCGTGCTGAAACTACTCAGCTTAGGCGATAAGAGGCACACGGCCCACGAACTGCTGCAGGGTCTGACAGAGCAGACCGACCGCTGGCTTGCGCCGCTGAGCCTCCAACCGGGCATGGTCGTGTGTGACAACGGGCGTAACCTGGTGGCGGCTCTGCAGCTTGGCAGCCTCACGCACGTGCCATGCCTGGCCCACGTCTTTAATTTGGTGGTTCAGCGCTTTCTGAAAAGCTACCCACGCTTGTCAGACCTGCTCGTAAAGGCGCGCCGGCTCTGCGCACATTTCCGCAAGTCCCACACGGACGCTGCCACCCTGCGCACCCTGCAACATCACTTTAAGCTGCCAGTGCACCGACTGCTGTGCGACGTGCCCACACGGTGGAACTCTACGCTCCACATGTTGGCCAGGCTCTATGAACAACGTAGAGCTATAGTCGAATACCAACTCCAACATGGGCGGCGCAGTGGGAGTCAGCCTCCTCAATTCCTTTCAGAAGAGTGGGCCTGGTTGGCAGACATCTGCCATGTCCTTGGTAATTTTGAGGAGTCTACCCAGGTGGTGAGCGGCGATGCTACAATCATTAGCGTCACCATTCCTCTGCTATGCATCTTGAGAAATTCCCTGCAAACCATAAAGGCAGCTGCTTTGCGCTCGGAAACGGGGGCGGGGGAAGACAGTATGCCGCTGGATAGTCAGGGCACCCTCCTGTCTATTTCTCAGCGCGTACAGGAGGAGGAGGAGGAGCATGAGGAGGATGAGGAGGAGGGGAAAGAGACAGCTTGGGCCGCTGCTGACGGTACACCGGCTGATTGCCTGTCATCCTTTCAGCGTGTATGGCCTGAGGAGGAGGAGGAGGAGGAGGAGGAGGAGGAGGAGGATCCTGAAAGTGATCTTCCTAGTGAAGACAGCCATGTGTTGCGTACAGGTACCCTGGCACACATGGCTGACTTCATGTTAGGATGCCTTTCTCGTGACCCTCGCGTTGCACGCATTCTGGCCACTACGGATTACTGGGTGTACACACTGCTCGATCCACGGTATAAGGAGAACCTGCCCACTCTGATTCCCGAAGAGGAAAGGGGTTCGAGAGTGTTGCTATACCACAGGACCCTTGCGGACAAGCTGATGGTAAAATTCCCAGCCGACAGCGCTAGTGGCAGAAGGCGCAGTACCGAGGGCAAGGTAGCAGGGGATGTGCGTAGATCGAGCAGCATGTACATCCCAGGCAGTGCAACAGTCTTTAAGGGCCTGGCCAGCTTTATGGCTCCCCACCAAGACTGTGTCACCGCTCCCCAGTCACGGCTGAGTCGGCGGGAGCACTGTAAAAGGATGGTGAGGGAGTACGTAGCGGATCGCACGACCATCCTTGGTGACGCCTCTGCCCCCTACAACTACTGGGTGTCGAAGCTGGACATGTGGCCTGAACTAGCGCTGTATGCCCTGGAGGTGCTTGCTTGTCCTGCGGCTAGCGTGTTGTCGGAGAGGGTGTTTAGTGCGGCTGGGGGAATCATCACAGATAAGCGTACCCGCTTGTCAACCGACAGTGCCGACAGGCTAACACTCATCAAGATGAACAAAGGCTGGATTTCCCCAGACTTCTGTTCTCCACCAGCGGACAGCAGCGATACGTAAGCAATACGTAGGCTGCACCCGCGGATGGAAGCTACATTCTCTCTCACCATCCAAAACGGGGACATTTCTGCTTCATCAATCTGTGTCTAATATTCCTCCTCCTCCTCCTCCTCCTGCTCCTCCTCCTGAAACCTCACGTAATCACGCTGAACGGGCAATTTTTCTTAGGGCCACAAGGCTCACTCAAATAATTTTTCAGAACAATTTTTATAAGTTTCAATGCGCTTAAAAGCATTGGAACTTTAACTTGAACCAATTTTTCGTTACACTGGGCTGCCTCCAGGCCTAGTTACCACTTAAGCCACATTAACCAAAGCGATTAATGGGTTTCACCTGCCCTCTTGGCTGGCCATGGCCAATTTTTGGGATGTACATTAGTACTGTTGATACAGCAATTTTTGTGGGCCCTCGCCTACAGTGTAATCAAATTAATTTTTAGCCCACCTGCATTACAGCTGACGTTACCTCAGCTGTGTTGGGCAATGCAATGGGATATTTTTATGTACCGCCGGTGGGTTCCAGGGAGCCACCCATGCTGCAGGTGCACACTGAGTTTTTAATACATCTGTACACTTCTAAAGAACCCGTCTGACTGGGGCATGCAGTGTGGGCCGAAGCCCACCTGTATTACGCACGACATTACTACCTCAGCTGTGTTGGGCAATGCAATGGGATATTTCTATGTACCGCCGGTGGCTTCCTGGCACCCACCCAGGCAGTGGGTCCACAGGGAGTTTAACCTACATGTGTCCACTTGTAAAGAACCCCAGTCTGACTGGGGCATGCAGTGTGGGCCGAAGCCCACCTGCATTAAGCACGACATTACTACCTCAGCTGTGTTGGGCAATGCAATGGGATATTTTTGTGTACCGCCGGTGGGTTCCAGGGAGCCACCCATGCTGTAGGTGCACACTGAGTTTTTAATACATCTGTACACTTCTAAAGAACCCGTCTGACTGGGGCATGCAGTGTGGGCCGAAGCCCACCTGTATTACGCACGACATTACTACCTCAGCTGTGTTGGGCAATGCAATGGGATATTTCTATGTACCGCCGGTGGCTTCCTGGCACCCACCCAGGCAGTGGGTCCACAGGGAGTTTAACCTACATGTGTCCACTTGTAAAGAACCCCAGTCTGACTGGGGCATGCAGTGTGGGCCAAAGCCCACCTGCATTAAGCACGACATTACTACCTCAGCTGTGTTGGGCAATGCAATGGGATATTTTTGTGTACCGCCGGTGGGTTCCAGGGAGCCACCCATGCTGTAGGTGCACACTGAGTTTTTAATACATCTGTACACTTCTAAAGAACCCGTCTGACTGGGGCATGCAGTGTGGGCCGAAGCCCACCTGTATTACGCACGACATTAGTACCTCAGCTGTGTTGGGCAATGCAATGGGATATTTCTATGTACCGCCGGTGGCTTCCTGGCACCCACCCAGGCAGTGGGTCCACAGGGAGTTTAACCTACATGTGTCCACTTGTAAAGAACCCCAGTCTGACTGGGGCATGCAGTGTGGGCCGAAACCCACCTGCCTTAACCCTTTCCAGTCCACTGTGTGACCTGTGAAGACATTAGGGTTTAAGGCTGTACAGCTCCGTTGTTGGTAGACGTCCGTCGGGGTTCTCTTACTGTATATTGCCAGCCTCTCTGCTGTCGGAGCCTATCCTACGTGTCAGCTCATGCAGTACTGGCTTTAGCCAGCATATAGCGCCGTTGTATAACGGCAGAAAAAGAGTAAGCCCCCTAGGAAAACCATATACAAATTGGATTGGAAAGGGTTAAGCACAACATTACTACCTCAGCTGTGTTGGGCAATGCAATGGGATATTTCTATGTACCGCCGGTGGCTTCCTGGCACCCACCCATGCTGTAGGTGCACACGGAGTTTTTACTACATCTGTACACTTATAAAGAACCCCAGTCAGACTGGGGCATGCAGTGTGGGCCGAAGCCCACCTGCATTAAGCACGACATTACTACCTCAGCTGTGTTGGGCAATGCAATGGGATATTTCTGTGTACCGCCGGTGGGTTCCAGGGAGCCACCCATGCTGTGGGTCGACAGGGACTTCACAATAGGGAGTTGTACCTGCCTGTGTCTATGAATTAAAAAGCCCGGTCTGACTGGGGCATGCAGACACCTTGACAGAATGAATAGTGTGTGGCACATAGGTTCCCCATTGCTATGCCCACGTGTGCAGCTCCTGATGGCGGTGGCACAGGATTCTATTTCTCATTGCTTCTGTACAGCATTGTGGGCTATCGCTCCGCCACTTTTAAAGAGGGTCGCTGCCTAGCCGTGCCAACCTCTGCAGTGTGTGCCTGCGGTCCCTCGTCATGGCAGACGCAATTCTAAATAGACATGAGCGTGGTGTGGCATGAGGGCAGCTGAAGGCTGCCCAGGGACACTTTGGTGTGCGCTGTGGGGGGGGAGGGGGGGCGGTTGGGCAGCATGTAACCCAGGAGAAGTGTCAGTGGAGTGTCATGCAGGCAGTGATTGTGCTTTGTTGGAGGTAGTGTGGTGCTTAGCAAAGGTATGCCATGCTAATGAGGGCTTTTCAGAAGTAAAAGTTGTTGGGAGGGGGGGGGCCCACTCTTGCCGGTATTGTGGCTTAATAGTGGGACCTGTGAACTTGAGATGCAGCCCAACACGTAGCCCCTCGCCTGCCCTATCCGTCACTGTGTCATTCCCATCACTTTCCTGAATTGCCCAGATTTTCACACATGAAAACCTTAGCGAGCATCGGCGAAATACAAAAATGTTCTGGTCGCCCATTGACTTCAATGGGGTTCGTTGTTCGAAACGAACCCTCGAGCATCACGGGAAGTTCGTTCCAAATAACGAACACCCGAACATTTTGGTGTTCGCTCATCTCTAATAAACACCTTACATCCCCTGTGTACAAAGTATGCTGAAGAGCGCAATATCAGCTGGATTTCTCAGCCCAATATCATGCTTGCCCAAGTGTTAGAAGCCTTACAGAATGCATTTTGTATGTGGTGTTTTGGATTACTCAGGACGACCTGTTAACTAACTGACTGAGAACAGTCGGCACAAAATTATTATGTTTTTCAGATCAGTTATGGAGCCTCCGACCTCTCATTATCTGATAGACTTCTCTATCCTCATGTTTTCCGAATGGTCCAGAATAACCACATCCACAATATGGCGATCAGCGAACTGTTGGAGCACTTTGGCTGGACCTGGGTTGGGATTATAGTATCGGATGATGAAATTGGAGAGATTGAGCTGCAAATACTAATAAAGTACATGAGAGAGCGCGGGATCTGTGCCGCGTTCACCATAACATTTACAGGGGAAAATTATATCAGGATTTTACATGCTCTAAACAATCCACAAATAACCATCATTATAATGTGCGGGATTTACTCTTATTATATAGTGGATTTAACAATACATTATACATTTATGTTCTTAGATAAAACCCTCATTCTTTCACCATCGTGGATACCTGAGACTTATGCAGAGAATGATCGCTCAGTATTTAATGGTGCTCTAGCAGTGCAATTTCCATCACCTTTTCCAGGTCTGGAGGATATTATAAAAATATACAGGAAAATTGATGAAAAGCGCTACAAAGAGGAATACTGGAGTTTGTTAGCATCTGCAGGCAATATTAGTGATATAGATGACTTCATATTCAACGATGACACCAATGAAGAGCTCACGTACACTCAAAACTATACTGCACAACATCTGAAACGTTTGCTCTCATTTGGGGTCGCCCCAAGACTGTATTCTGCAGTAGAAGTTCTGGCAAAAGCCCTACATGAAATGTTCTTATTTATAAAGGATGAATATGAAGAAAACTCAATAGCTGGATTTATACACTACAGACGGAAGTTACAGCGCTACATACAAATGATGATGTCCTCAACAGATCTAACAAGACCTTCGTGTTACTTTAATGAGCAGGGGGAAGCCGTACACCCATATAAGATAATAAACTGGTTACATATAGAAGAGGCCTTACATGGGGTTGAAGTAGGAAATTTTACTCCCTGGGCTGTCAGTGGCGAAAAGCTTTACATAAATCCGCAGGCTATAACGTGGAAACACATAAAGGAGGTGAGAAGGGTTATATTATGTAGGTGATTAAGTAAATCTTGTCCACCCTTTAACATCATTATATAGTTTACATTCTCTCATCATACATGTGTGTTTTGTCTTTGACATCCCAGTAGAGGTTCTTGTCTTTCGCTTCAGATCCCAGTATCTCGCTGCTCGGACCAATGTTCACCTGGAAGCAGGAAGAAGAAAAGAGAAACAATTCATTCCTGCTGCTATGACTGCAGCCTGTGTTCAGAAGGGGAGATATCCAATATAACAGGTATATGGTAGTACGAATAGTAGGACTGAGTTATCACTGATGATGATGACAATGATGTACTAAATGGTTTACATATGAAAGAATTATAGAAGGGTAGAGCTGGAAGGGACCTCCAGGGTCATCTGCTCAGTGCAGGATGGAAAATCTTCTTTTGTCCTTCATCTAAGGATAAGATGTATGTGCAAATAATTCTTGTTTTGTCAATGGAGTAGCAAAGTAAGGCATTGTATTAACTGAGACAGGAGTGTGTGATCATATCCAACAATCGGATAAGGCAAAAATCGGGTGGCCTGGACAGCGCCTCTATATGCCTTGACTTGTGGGCCTAAAATGCTTCACAGATGGTGATAGTTGAAGCAGTTTGAGTGGTGTAGAAAGAAGAAACACCGTCCCGATGCAGGGACATCAAATGCGTGCATGCATGGAATAAAGGCCAGGGAGCCGAGTGGGCCTCCAGAGCAAATAACAGTGGAAGTGGAAAGAAAGAAAAGATTCCTGCGCTCAGGGTAACCTCAGGGGAGAACACCTTGTCAAAAGGTCATACGTGAGTATGGTCAAATGCAGTAACTTCTGAGATGAGGTGAAGAGACTTGTCGGTAATGACTTGAAAAAGTGGAGTTTTATTGAACACGACAAAAAAGTGCAATGCATTTCGGAGCTCTCGCAGCTTCTTTCTTAAGCACAATATAACTAAATGTGAATATATAATAACCGGTATGAAGAATGGTGAACACATAGAAATCAGGAATACACACGATAATACAAGGTAAAGGGAGGGAAGAGAAAGGGGAAGAGAAGTTAAAAAAATTAAAAGTTAAAGTTCATCGGGACAAGTACATCAATATTACAGTTGTATGCATTAGTAAAATCAATGTTACAATAACCAAGATTTCTAATAAATAAATCTTATAAATATTAAAATCATCAGTTGATCAAAATATGCATTTTATTACATGAATTTCACATGATGGATGTATATTAAATAAATATAATGTATAAAATATATATTTGTCCAAAGTGGGGTTGCGTCCAGGAGGGGGTGTCCAATCAGACTTCTTGACCCCAAATTCTTCTTGAGTTTATATGCTTAAAAGTCCTGTGTCCTCTTTGTCATGAAAGAACTCTTTCAGTCTTGGTCTCCTGAAATATTCCTCATGTCATTAGAGAGTTCTTTTTTGTGAAGCGTTTTAGTGGGACAGAATGAAAGTCCCCTGGAGAGGACGCTGAGCTCCACATTACTTGGCTTGTGAGATGACAGATTGATAACACAGCTGATTTTACCTGTCTTCATGTCCCAACAACTTTTGACATGTTCAATGGAGGATTAAATTATTGCCAAGGTTTTATGAGTGAGTGGAACATATAAGGCATAAGATATAGGACATCTATATCACAGATAAGACTGCTGGCCTGGTGAACCCCCTCCAACAGTAATTCAGGGACCATAAAACTTTCATTCCTTTATCAATGCCTAGTTAAAAATGTTTGTCTCTGTTGCAGTATTTGTTTTAAGTGTAACCAATCACATCCATGTATGTGCCTTGTCATAAGTATGTGTGTCATAAGTGTGTTTAAATATTCATGTGTCTTCGTATCTATTCCATTCAGCCTGAAGAAGAACCCGAGAGGTTCGCAAGACCGCTATAACATCATGTATTTTGGTTAGCTATTAAAATGTATCATATCTACAAGATTATGTGGTTTCTCTTGCTGGGAACATTTACACTTGACTCTACTGGCTAACATGGTACTAAACCTTTGCTTTCAATCAGTTTGGAGAGATACCTTCTATTGTCTACTTCTTTTGAACTGTGAATCTTTTGCAATGAGAAGCACTTTATCCATGTTGACTTTCATTCCACTTTCACAGAGGTTCGTTCCAAGGTTCTCCTCACGTGTTTCCGAATTTTAACCCAATCTCTTGGCTGCAGATTATGTGAACCTAGTAGTCATAATGGATTTAGAATAGAACAAAGCCTCTACATAAGAGGTTAAGTTTGAGTAGAGCATCTGTAGCTATTGAGAAAAATATAGGCCTGTCTTTGTGGATGTTCCAAAGAGTACTTCATAAGGACTAAGACCTGTTTTGTTATTTGGTGTTACTCTTATTGAATGTAAGGTTATAGGCAGACACTCTGTCCATAATGTACTATTTAGAAGTTACATCTTATCACTACTGTTTGGGTGATAAGGACTGCGAAATGCTTGCTCTATTTCTAGTACCTTCATAACCTCATGGCATACTTTTGATGTGAATTGAGTGCTTTTGTCATTCTCAATTGCATCTGGCACTGCATAACTACAGACTACGGCCTCACTCACACGGGCGCATCGGCATCCGTACACCGGCGCCGATGCGCCCGTGTGACTGCAGGAAGAAGACGGACGTACCTGAAGACGGCCGTCTCTCTGCAGCGCCGGAGGAAAGAACATGTGACCGGCTTCATTGCCGGCCATGTGTTCTTTCCTCCAGCGCTGCAGAGAGACGGCCGTCTTCAGATATGTCCGTCTCCTTCCTGCAGTCACACGGGCGCATCGGCGCCGGTGTACGGATGTCGATGCGCCCGTGTGACTGAGCCCTAAATCTGATAGAATTTTCTGAGCCACAGTCTTTGCATTGGCTTAAGCACAGTCTCAAGGCTCAAGCCACTCTGAGAACACATCGATGCAAATGAGGAAATACTTGTGGGCACCAGACTTAAAGGGGTTGTCCCGCGGCAGCAAGTGGGTCTATACACTTCTGTATGGCCATAATAATGCACTTTGTAATGTACATTGTGCATTAATTATGAGCCATACAGAAGTTATAAAAAGTTTTATACTTACCTGCTCCGTTGCTGGCGTCCTCGTTCCCATGGAGCCGACTAATTTTCGCCCTCCGATGGCCAAATTAGCCGCGCTTGCGCAGTCCGGGTCTTCTTATCTTCTTAATGGGGCTCCGTGTAGCTCCGTGTAGCTCCGCCCCGTCACGTGCCGATTCCAGCCAATCAGGAGGCTGGAATCGGCAATGGACCGCACAGAAGCCCTGCGGTCCACGGAGACAGAGGATCCCGGCGGCCATCTTCAGCAGGTAAGTATGAAGACGCCGGACCGCCGGGATTCAGGTAAGCGCTGTGCGGGTTGTTTTTTTAACCCCTGCATCGGGGTTGTCTCGCGCCGAACGGGGGGGGGGGTTAAAAAAAAAAAAAACGTTTCGGCGCGGGACAACCCCTTTAAGAATCTGAATAAAGTTAATTTGCAGTTACTGAAATTGGTACAAGGGCTTTGGTGTGCATTTTAGAGGGTCCTTCTCAGTCTTTCTGGTTTTAGGACAGGCGCAAATGACACATCTTTGCACAAACCTGTCAGAAACATTATAGAATCCTAGGGCTAGCCAGTGTTATTTAACCAGACTCCCCATAACCTTTTGACTGATGTATTGGCCCATGGGACAGGGTACAGGTCATTGGGTGTACTCTAGGTAAGCACAACCTGGCACCTCTGGAACTTGTCATTTTTCTCCATTCTTCGTTTTCCTCAGCAGTAGCCTGCTCCTTAATTTTCTGTAAGAAATCCTCCCTAACACAGATTGCACTGTGTATACATTCACAAAGAGGGATATTAATATGGCAGCTTTATCCACTAAACCTGCTCTTCTATTCACTGGGAAACAATTTTGAGCAATTTTAATTTACTTTGGTTCTTCTGGTGATTTGGACTAAAATAGACATAAAAAAATGCAGTTAGTTTCCTTTCATCACATCATTTTCTTTCCTCTACAGCTTATCTTAATGTGATTTACTCAAGCCTGGGTTGAGTGGAGCCCTAGTGTTCTTCTATTGACCGAGAGTGAACCTCACTCGAGTAGGGAGTGGTGGGGGTGGGGGGTGACCTTGGCGACTTGCGACAGATTGTTATTTGTCTAGGCTATTCAGTTACATGTGCGACAGTGTGGTGAGGAGTTGTGTGCCACTCTTTATAGTGATTCAAATCATGTATACATCTTTTATTTCTCATTGTAAACAGCCCTGATTTCTTTTTCTATATCTGTGACAGTTTCACCATTCCCCGTCATAGGGCGAACATCAGCACATTTGTAAAGCAAGCCTATAATGCATATTTCAAAGTTAAACTTGGTGATTGTTAGTTTGTGCTGATGGGCCTACGGATTTCAAGGCACACATCTTAAGAGGGTGTAGAATAATTATGTTGGCTCGGTGGGGATTTCTCCAGCCAGCCAAACTGTACTAGTCTGCTGCACATATGTACCAGTCCCTCTAGAAGAGGAAGCTGATATCCATTCACTGTAGGGTTTGCTTGATTGCATGATGTGTGTCTGTGCAGGTGGCCAGCCGTGTGTATAAACAGTGATATGTTCTGTTTGGTCTTTGATGGTGACCAGACAAGTAGTATGAACAGTTCTGTTCTGTTTTGCATACAATCCCTGGTTTGTTGGTGTGAACTGTGTACTGTCCTGTTTAGGATCATTTACCATCTCTAGGCTTGTTAGGTCCTTGGGTTCCAGCATGGAGTCATTCCTATCGGAACCATCGGCCCTCTTGCTGTCAGGTATCCTGGGATCAGTTGTCCCGCGAGACAACAAGGACCTTTAAAATGGGATCGCAGACTTAAGAGACTTATGTCTTTTAGTCCTGTTTCCAGGTTGCAGTTCACTGTCCCTTGGTGTCCCATGTGCATGTGTGTAGTATCTTAGGCAACGCAGCCAGTGCGTCCTTGTTTGGGCATGTTTCCATTCTTGAGTCCGTACTGAGGCATGGTCCGGCCAGTTTGCATATTAGTGATCAAGATAAGTTTTGGCCCCTCACAGGATGTACAAGCAGTGTGTTGAAAGTTTATGGATATGGATGAAGGGAACATGGTATAAGTTTACATTTGGTACCTATGGTTTGGCAAGAGAAAATAGATCATTTCAGTGACTGTTACTTTTGTATAGCAAAAACTTAATGAAATAACAAGAAAGGACATATAGAGTATCCTAGTCTACCATCATCTATACGTCTAGTGTCTCATTCTGCTGAATTCCCAGTGCCAGTTTCCATTTAACTATCCTCTCTTGAAGAACATGATTATGGTAAAGAACTAAGTGACTGCAATGATGAAGATTTTGAAATTGAAGATGACTGAGTACATAAGTGATTTAATCAGCATGGGCTGAACGATTTGGCACAAGATTTGGAACTATCAAAAAAGGTTTCAGAACTCCTAGCATCAAGACTGCATGAGGAAAAACTTGCTTAAAAAGGAGCAAAAGTATCCTACTTTCGATCCATACAAGTTGTATTTGTGCAATACTTTAGAAGTGACAGTGACTTTGTGCATTGCCATAACGTACATGGCTTAATGGAAGAATTGGGAAGTCCATTTTATAACTCAACTGAATGGTAAGTGTTCATCGGTAGCTCAAAGCTTAAAATGTGTCCTCCTCTACAATGGCAATTTATTTTGTGCAGTCCCAATTGGACATTCAATTTCTCTTTCTGAAGAATATGGAGACATAAAGAGAGTCATTGAGTTGTTGCAATATCACAAACACAATTGAAACGAACCTAGATGAGTTGGGGGCTTGGGTTGAAAAATGGCAAATGAAGTTCAATATTGATAAATGTAAGATTACGCACATTGGCAGGAAAAATAAATACCACCAATGTACACTAAATAGGGTACTGCTAGGGAAAAGTGAAATGAAAAAAGACCTCGGGGTACTAGTTGACTGTAGACTTAATTGAAGCATTCAATGCTAGTCAGCTGCTACAAAAGCAAATCAAGTCTTCGGGTGCATTAAAAGAGGTATAGAGATGAGAACATTATTCTTCCGATATATATGGCACTTGTCAGGCCTCACATGGAATACTGTGTGTAGTTCTGGACACCGGTGCTCAGGAAAAATGTTGTAGTGTTTGAGGGGGTCCAAACAAGGGCACCTTAATTAATAAAAGGAATGAGAGGACTGGAATACCCGAGAGGCTATCAAAATTGGGATTATTCTCTCTGGAAAAAAGACTGCTAAGGGGCGACCAAATAACTATGTATAAATACATTAGGGAATAATACAAGGATATTTCCCATGATCTGTTTATACCCAAGACTATGACAGTAACAGGAGGCCATCTGCTCCATCTAGAGGAAAGAAGGTTTCATCGCCAACAAAGAGGGTTATTTACTGTAAGAATAGTGAGACTGTGGAACTTTCTGCCTGAGGATGTGGTGATGGCAAAATCGGTAAAAGAGATTAAGAGGGGACTAGACATCTTTTTGAGCACTATGATATTACAGGATATAGACATTAGGTGACCAGCGTGGTTGTTGATCCGGGTCTTGGAGTTATGTAGAAACTCACACACTGATCCAGGGATTATTGTAACTGCTATTATGGAGTCGGGAAGGAATTTTTTCCTCCAAAAGAGCTAACTTGGCATCTGCCTCATTGGAGTTTTTTGCCTTCCTCTGGATCAACGGGGGGTGGGAGGGGGAGTAGAAACAGGCTGAACTAGATGGACATTGTCTTCATTCAGCTTAACATACTATGTAACTATGTCATATCTATGTTGGTATGCATCCTTCTTGATCAGCAATGTGGATACACAAAGTATCTCTATTGTCTGTGCATGTGGGACAGCAAAGCTCATGAAAAACATTGGGTGGAAAGGAATTGGTCTCCAAAATCTGACCTCAAACCTGGTGATCCAAACATTCTACACAAGTCACTTGTTGACAGAAAGAACATTATATTACCACCTCTGCACATGAAACTCGGTCTCATGAAACAATTTGTTAAAGCTTTGTCAACTGAAGGAGACTTTTTTTTAAGTACCTCATTTCGGCATGTCCTAGCCTGTCATTTGAACATTTTATCAGGACAATGTCAGAACTCCAAAAGAATGATTGGTTATCATTCAAAGACATTTTCAAGGACTTTCCTGAAAATGGGTGAGCCAAGAATTGCACCAAAATTGTCCAGAAACTCTTGGAGAGCTACAAAATGCTTGGTTGCAACATAAACATCAAGGTACATTTTCTGCATTGCAATCTTAATAATTTTCTGAGAGGTCATATGGGAAGGAATGGGGTCGCCTACAAACAAATATCCCATGTAGGAGTGCAAAGTATCAAGTTATCAATATATTGTAGCAAGTGTGTCTGCTCACTGTGTGGATGCCAAAATGTTAGGACATAAATTAGTGCATCAGAAAAGGCTAATGCAGATGTTGCCCCACCTTGTGACAGCATTGTCTACCTTCATCAGTAAAAACTAGAAAAAGTTGACTCTTATTTTCAATTTTTGCAGAAAAAAACACATTTGCCAAATTTATTATAGTTAAATGAAAAGCATTTGAAGAAATTAGATTAGTAGGGTATGTGTATTCGGTACAGTCGGAGCATCTATGATCATTGTGTTAATTTCTGTCAGATCTTGTACCGTGCGGTATGTCTATGCTTACCCTCGTATACATTTTTCCTAAGGAGACCAGCATTCTCTCAACACTTCTTTTTTGTGATATTCTTCAATTTGTTTTGACATTGCTGTTTTCTGTTCCTTGTTAAGGGGATATGGTTTAATGCACATTGGTCTAACATTCCGCTTCAGTCTACTTTTTTACTGGGGCTACCTTTAAAATCCGCACATCTATTTAGGTTTTACCCACAGAGATTCAGGTATCTTTTGCAACATTGCTTCAAAGTCATCATCATAGAAATTATCTTCAATATCTTCATCAGACTAAGCTATCCATGAAAGGGTAGTAAGTACTCCCTCATTCACCAGTCTTGTCACTGTAATCCCTTTCTTTCCAAACCATATGACTGCATTAATTAAACAGAAAGGTATAGACAGGAGAGCGCTCACTGCGAATATGTTGAGGCTGTGGTAATTCAGCAGGGTAGGCTATAGTTGAAGGTCAATCTTCTCAAATAGAACCAAGGGTTTGTAGGTGCTCCAAAGAGGTCTCATATCATAATGAGACGGCAGCTAGAGGAAACTCCATTCACGAAGTGAAGGAGACAACAATATAGCAAAAGAAAAAAAAGGAAAATTCCTCAGCGCTCACACCAATATGTACATATAAATGTAAGTGAAGAGAGGATTGAACTTACTCGATGGAGGCGCCTATAGCCCAGGCGCCTCCCAGTCCAAGGTTCGCTTATCGCACGGAGGTGACAGCCAGCAGCAGCGGAGATATTTTCACAGCTTTTATTATATCATGTATGTACTAGATATACACAACGCGTTTCGGCCAGGAGGCCTTTTTCAAGTGACTTGAAAAAGGCCTCCTGGCCGAAACGCGTTGTGTATATCTAGTACATACATGATATAATAAAAGCTGTGAAAATATCTCCGCTGCTGCTGGCTGTCACCTCCGTGCGATAAGCGAACCTTGGACTGGGAGGCGCCTGGGCTATAGGCGCCTCCATCGAGTAAGTTCAATCCTCTCTTCACTTACATTTATATGTACATATTGGTGTGAGCGCTGAGGAATTTTCCTTTTTTTTCTTTTGCTATACTGCATTAATTAATATATCTGCTCTAATTAACTGAGCAATTTTCTGACACCAACATTTGAATACATAGGTCAACAGTTTTTTGCAAGACACACTCTGAGTACTTTAGTCTTTCTAAATGAACAAGCTCCATCTAAACCTATTTGCCTTTTTTTTTCCTTTTCCTATCATTTGACAGTAGATCAGACCACTTTACCTATGATTGCACTCGGAGTGGGGTTCTTGCATTAGTCAAGCACTCCCTATTAGACTCAATCACCAAAACTTTCTATGACTCTATTCTGTACTCTGACCACACCCCGATTTTCATGAAGATGACCATATCCCCCAAAAGGAGATCCGTGTCTAATTGGCTATTGAATGAGAACCTATTAAAGAGTAAAGAGGACATTGAATATATACGAAAAGGTCTACAGCACTACTTTGAAGAGAACGCACGGGAGCCTTGCAACCCCACGACCCTCTGGGAGGCTCATAAGGCAGTAATAAGAGGCCTTTTTTTTAAAAAAAAAAGGCGCAAGGAAAAAGAAGGCAAAAGAGAGAGATAACTTCTTTCATTGAACAGATAAAAAATATAGAAACATGTAATAAGAAAAGCATCCTACTTCAATATGAAAAACAATTATTGAACCTGCGTACCAAGTTAAAAGAGCTTCTAAATCAAAAGTCCAAAAAATATCTATTTTCGCAAGATACAAGCATTATACTTTCTCGGATAAGTGTGGGAAAAAGCTTGCAGCCCTAATTAAAATACAGAACGCAAAAGCATTTATTCCTAAAATAAGAAATAAAAATGATGTGATAGATCACAAAACATCAAAGATCTCAAATATTTTTCATGCCTTCTACTCTGACTTATACAATATTCAAAGCTCCATAGAGTTTTTTTTCAATTAAACAGCAAAAAATACACAACTTCTTAAACGTGGTCAAACTCCCTAATATATCCATAAGCCAAACACAATCCCTCCTTAAATTGATCTCCCCTCGGGAAGTGGAGGAATGTGTCCAGTCAGCTCCCAATGGAAAAAGTCCTGGTCCAGATGGCTTTTGATCCCTATTAGAGATGAGCAACCACCAAAATGCTCGGGTGCTCGTTGCTCGACTCGAACTTTTAGCAATGCTCGATAGCTCGTTTCGAGTAACAAACCCCATTGAAGTCAATGGGCGACTCGAGCATTTTTGTATGGGACCGATACTCCGCATAGCGGATGACTTGTGAAACACTGTAAAACATCTGAAAGTCATGGAAACGCCACAGAAACGGATAGGGAAGGGCAGGGGCAGCGTGCATGGCTGCATCTGAAGCTCCCAGGTCCCACTATTAAGCCAAAATGGGGGCAAGAGTCTGGCATCACCCCCCTAACATTTTTTTTACTTCGGACAAACCCTCATTAGCAAGGCACACTACCTGACACTAAGCACCACACTACCTTAGCTAAGCACCACACTACTTGAAACCAAGGACAATCACTGCCTGCGGGTAACACCGCTGCCTCTTCTCCTGGGTTACATGCTGTCCAACCCCCCCCCCCCCCGCACGACCCTGCGTCCACAGTGCACACAAAGTTTCCCTGCGCAGCGTTCAGCTGCCCTCATGCCACACGCTCGCTTCATAGCTACACCACCCTCATGTCTATTTATAAGTGCGTCTGCGATGAGAAGGAACCGGAGGCACACACTGCAGAGGGTTGGCAGGGCCAGGCAGCGACCCTCTTTGAAAGTGTGGGCGATAGCCCACAATGCTGTTGAGAATTGATGATAGATTGACGTACGATCATCATTCCAATCCCGTGACACCTCCGTCGCAAAATTGTCAGGAGCCGCAAACGTGGGCATAAAGGAGACTCAGGTGCCAGCACTTCTTCACATATCCACAATGAAGCAGCAAATACTAACACCAAAGATTGGTTTGAAGCAGGAGGTGTCGCAAAAGTAACCACCACAGGTATACAGTGACCCTGTGAAAGTCTCATGAAATCACTAACGCTTCCTGTGAATGCTCCGAACCTGTATCTCGGATAACTGCGGTAATTTGTAGCACGAGAGATAATACATGCCGACGAACGCAGATCCCCTGACCCCAAGCAGGAGGAGATGGCATAATAAGCCCGAGACACTATGACCGAGGTAGGACCCGCAATACTCTATGTGGGAAGCAAGTGAGTGGGCCCTGGGTCAGCCTCAGTCCCAGCCTCCACCTTGTGTGACCCAAGGTGCCATGAGTTACATAGCTATGGGAAATCCATGTGTCCCCACACAATTCATTCTGTGTAGGTGTCAGATAGCTGAACACCATGCTAGGAAAGTCGTCTGTGCCCTACCCAAGTCATTCAGTGTATTTGTGCCAGATAGCTAAAACACTGCAATAGGAAATCTTTGGGAACCCACAGCATAGGCGAGCCCATGAAACCCAAGGAAAGTATTAAACATGAAGCAATCACAGTGCCTAAACATGGCAGACTTCCACTCCACAGGGGACCTCGGCCTCTGCACACACCCTCAGCAATCGTGGGCATAAAGTAGACTCCCATGCTAGTACAGCTGTGAAGGTCTCATTAAATGAGTTACGGTTGCTTTCACCTCTCCAAAGACTGCATGAACCAGGAAGAAGTTCCACGAGCCAAACCTGACACAGTTGCATTTCCCCCAGGACCTCGGCCTCTGCCCACACCCTCAGCAATCGTGGACATAAATCAGACTCTGATGCTAGCACAGCTGTGAAGGTCTCATTAACGCAGTAACGCTCCTTTTGTTTGGCCCAAACCAGTGTCTCAGATAACTGTGGTAACATGAGAGAAAATACATGTTGCCCAGTGCTGATCCACTGACCTCAAGCAGTAGGAGGAGGTGGCATTACAAGGCCAAGAAACCACTATAGTCTTTGTGGGAGGTATTTGAGCGCACCCTGGGTCAGGCTCGGTCCCCACCTCCACCTTGCGAGACCCAAGGTGCCCTGAGTTACATAGCAATGGGAAATCCATGTGTCCCCACACAATTCATTCTGTGTAGGTGTCAGATAGCTCAATCAAAACCGCAAGGGGAAAGCCATCTGCACTCTGCACCCTACCCAAGTCAGTCGGTGTATTTGTGCCAGATAGGTAAAACACCGCTATGTGAAGTCTTTGTGCACCCATAGTATAGGCAGACCCCTGTAACATTCCTGTAGTAAAAGTAAAGGCGGACCCCAGTAACATTTCTGTAGCAAAAGTATAGGCACACCCAAGTAACATTTCTGTAATAGAAGTATAGGCAGACCCAAGTAACATTTCTGTAATAGAAGTATAGGCAGACCCCTGTAACATTCCCGTAGCAGAAGTATAGGCAGATCCCTGTAACAGTCCTGTAGCAAAGGTATAGGCAGACCCCAGTAACATTTCTGTAGCAAAGTTATAGGCAGACCACAGTAACATTCCTGTAGCAAAGGTTTAGACAGACCCCTGTTACATTTCTGTAGCCGAAGTATAGGCAGACCCCTGTAACATTTCTGTAGCAGAAGTATAGGCAGACTCCAGTAACATTCCTGAAGCAGAAGTATAGGCAGACCCCAGTAACATTTCTGTAGTAAAAGTATAGGCAGACCTCAGTAACATTCCTATAGCAGAAGTATAGGCAGACCGCTGTAACATTCCTGTAGCAAAGGTATAGGCAGACCCCAGTAACATTTCTGTAGCAAAGGTATAGGCAGACCCCTGTAACATTTCTGTAGCAAAGGTATAGGCAGACCCCTGTAACATTTCTGTAGTAAAAGTATAGGCGGACCCCAATTACATTTCTTTAGCAAGAGTATAGGCGAACCCCTGAAACATCGGTGTACCATGAGTTTAGGCGAAGGCCGGAAAAATAAGTTAGATAACAGAATAGGCGAGGGCCAGAAAAATTTGTGTACCAAGATTACAAGTGTACCCCTGAAAAAGTGCTCAACCACGAGGACAGGTGAAGCCCATAAACAGCTTTTAAAGATACAGCTTGCTGTTGCTTAATTTGTAACAGAGCCTGGAGGCAGCCCTGTGAAAAAATTTGGTTTCTGACTGTTAAAGTATCAATACAATACTTTTGAAACTTTGAACATTTGTAAAAAAAATTGTAAGCAGAGCCTTTTGGGCCGCAGAAAAATTGGCAGTTCAGCGTGATGACATGCTGTTTTAGGAGGAGAAGTAATAATATCCGAGAGTGATTAACAAAGCTAATTCCCCTGTTTTTTCCGGTGATAGAGAATGCTTTTTTTCTCCGGTTGCAGCCAAAAGAATCATTAGGTTCCACTGCTCTCCTCCGGTGGAGAAGAGAAGTCTGGGGAAATCCAGCCTTTGTTCATCTTAATGAGTGTAAGCATGTCGGCACTGTCAGTTGACAGGCGGGTATGCTTATCCGTGATTATCCCCCCAGCAGCACTAAACACCCTCTCTGACAAGACGCTAGAAGCAGGGCAGGCCAGTACCTCCAGGGCGTACAGCGCAAGTAGGTGCCACGCGTCCAGCTTTTACACGCAATAGTTGTATGGAGCAGAGGCATTACGGAGGATGGTGGTACGATCGGCTACGTACTTCCTCACCATCTTTTTACAGTGCTCCCTCCAACTCAGCCTTGAATGGGGAGTGGTGACACAGTCTTGGTGAGGAGACATAAAGCTGGAAAAGGCCTTGGAGAGTGCCCCCCTGCCTGTGCTGGACATGCTGCTTGATCCCCGCACCTGCCCTACTACTTGGCCCTCGGAAATGCGTCTTCTGCCACTAGTGCTGTCAGATGGGAAGTTTAGCATCACTTTTTCCACCAGGGCCCTGTAGTATTGCATCACTCTCGTACCCCTTTCCTCTTTGGGAATGAGAGTGGAAAGGTTCTCTTTATACCGTAGGTCGAGACGGCTGTACGCCCAGTAATCCGTGTTGGCCAGAATGCGTCTAACGTGAGGGTCATGAGAAAGGCAGCCTAACATGAAGTCAGCCATGTGTGCTAGGGTACCAGTACACAACACATCGCTGTCCTCACTAGGAAGATGACTTTCAGGATCCTCCTCCTCCTCTACAGCCCATACACGCTGAACAGATGAGAGGCAAGCAGTGTGCCCAGCTGTGTCTTCCTGGCCAACATGTGCAGAGTAGAATTCCGGCGTGTGGGCACGTCGCACAGCAGTCGGTGCTCTGGCAGCTGAAACCGATGTTGCAGGGTCCGTAGGGTGGCAGCGTCCGTGCTGGATTTGCGGAAATGTGAGCAGACGCGGCGCACCTTGCCGAGCAGGTCAGACAAAGTGGGGGTAGTTTTTCAGAAACCGCTGAACCACCAGATTGAAGATGTGGGCCAGGCATGGCACGCGTGTGAGGCTGCCAAGCTGCAGAGCCGCCACCAGGTTATGGCCGCTGTCACACATGATCATGCCCGGTTGGAGGCTCAGCGGCGAAAGCCAGTGGTCGGTCTGCTCTGTCAGACTCTGCAACAGCTCAGGGGCCGTGTGCCTCTTGTCACCTAAGCTGATTAGTTTCAGCATGGCTTGCTGACACTACTGCGTGCTACCGACTGCTGACGACATGCTCACACTTCTTAATTGAGAGGTAGAGGTGGCGGAGGAGGGGAGGGTTTGGAGGAAGTGTCATAAAATGCCGCAGATACCAGCACTGAGGTAGGACCCACTATTCTGGATGTGGGTAGGACGTGAGCAGTCCCAGGCTCTGACTCGTTCCTAGCCTCCACCAAATTCACCCAATGTGCCGTCAGGGAGATATAGTGGCCCTGCCTGCCAGTACTTGTCCACGTGTCCGTGGTTAAGTGGAAAACGCGTTGGTGAAGGCACGATTTATGTTGTGAGAGACGTGCTGGTGTAGGGCTGGGACGGCACACCGGGAAAAATAGTGGCGACTGGGGACCGAGTAGCATGGGACTGCCGCCGCCATCATGTTTTTGAAAGCCTCCGTTTCCACAAGCCTGTATGGCAGCATCTCCAGGCTTATTAATTTGGCAATGTGCACGTTTAAAGCTTGTGCATGCGGGTGGGTGGTGGCATATTTGCGCTTTCGCTCCAACGGTTGTGTTAGCGACAGGCTTGTGCCTGTGTCCTGGGAGGGGCATTGGATCTGTGTGGCAGGTTGGGTCACAGGGGAAGAGGCAGTGGTGTGACACGGAGGCGGTGAATGGCCTTCGTGGGGTGCTTTGCCATCATATGCCTACGCATGCTGGTGGTGGTGAGGCTGGTAGTTGTGGCTCCCCGGCTGATCTTGGTGCGACACAGGTTGCACACCACTGTTCGTCGGTCGTCCGCTCTCTCACTAAAAAAACATCCACACCTTTGAACACCTAGCCCTCTGCACGGAGGCTTGCCGCGAGGGGGTGCTTTGTGCAACAGTTGGGGGATTCTTCGCTCTGGCCCTGGCTCTACACCTGGCCACTCCACTGCCTCTTCCAACCTGTCCTGCTGCTGCACTTGCCTCCCCCTCTGAAGCCCTGTCCTCAGTGGGCTTAACAAACCAGGTGGGGTCAGTCACTTCATCGTCCAGCTGCTCTTCCTCCGAATCCTCTGGGCGCTCCTCCCTCAGTCTTACTGCCCTTACTAGTAACTCATTGACAGCCAACTGTGTCTCATCATCATTCTCACCCACAAAATTGCCGGAATTCCCCAGCGTCATCAGCTGGACTCTGGGAAATTTCCAAAGGTTGGGCATCGGTCACGACAAACTCCTCAGGTGAGAGAGGAACCAGTTTTTCCCACTCTTGGCAGGGACCGGATAACAGTTCCTGGGAGTCTGCCTGCTCATCAGAATATGTCATTTTCATGGAGCGAGGAGGCAGGGAGGAAGAGGAGCAGCAGCCAGAGAATTCAGAGTTGCAGTCCTAAGGCTGGGAGTAGTGGACTGCGTAGAACACTGGGTGGTCGATATATTGCTGGACGCATTTTCTGCCATCCATGACAGGACCTGCTCACACTGCTCTGTTTGTAATAAAGGTCTACCACTTGGACCCATAAATTGTGATATAAAGCTGGGGACCCCAGAAACTTGCCTCTCTCCTAATCCCGCAGCAGCCGTCTGCAAATCCCCACAACCAGGAACTCGGTCTGTGCCCACACCCTCACTTGGACATCCGTGTCCACGTCCTCAACCCTTAACCCTACTCCTCATCATGGCGGATTAAGAATAGAGCAGGGCCCAAATACATTACCCCACTGTACAGCAGAGACAACTGTGGCTTAATTCACCGCACACAGAGACTTGTAGATAGCGGAGGCTTTATGCTGTGACTTGAGAAAATTAACCAGCTGTCTTGTGCTGATACCTAGGGGTAATTTACTGCTCGCAGAGACTTGTAGATAATATAGGCTGTATGGAGTGGGAGAAGACAATAAAGGCAGTGGATAGTGCTGGTAACTGCGGATATCTCAACCCCACCAAGGAAAGGGTATTGTGAGACGCTCTGCACAGCGGCAGAGCTGAAATACTTTGCAGTGGCCCAGGTAATATTACAGTACTGTTTATCAGTGAGACCTCTGTCTAATGCATTGCAGACACAGAACGTTATAAATGAAGTCGTTTGCAGCAGGCTAAGAATTATTTGAGTGCAGTTTCACGGTGAGAGCTGGTTGTAAGGCACTGCAGCCTGAGAAAACTATTACTGAAAGGCTGGGAACAGGCCTAGATGCGTAATACAAAAATGGATGCACTACTACTCCCAGCAGTACACAACTAAAATGCACACGCTCAGATATAGCCCTAAGAAGGAGCTTTGGGGTTTTTGCACGGAGGATACGGACTGTATAGTGTATATAACTTTCCCAATAGAAGTGGCTGTGGCCCAATACTCTGTCTAATTCACTGCAGACAGAAAACAGTATAAATGAAGTCGTTCGCAGCTGGCTAGGAAATATTTGAGTGCTGTTTCACGGTGAGAGGGTCATTGTACGGCAATGCAGCCTGAAAAAACAAATACAGAAAGGCTGCGAACAGGCCTAGATGCGTAATACAAAAATGGATGCACTACTACTCCCAGCCAGCCACAAGTATAATGCACATGGTCAGATGTAGCCCTAAGAAGGACCGTTGGGGTTCTTGAAGACAGGATCCTACACTAACACTCTCTCTATATCAGCAGCAGCACTTTCCCTAACCTCTGTCTGAGACGAGCCACGGGTGGGACCACTTTATGTACTCAGCGGTCACCTGATCTCGCCAGCCACTCACTGCTGGGGGGTGGCATAGGGCTGGCACGTCACAGCAGGAAGTGGTAATGCCTTCCCCGCATGTCTATTGGCTAGAAAATGGCGCTAAACATGCGGAGAAGGAAATGCAATTGACTCGAGTACCGCGTAATGTTCATCTCGAGTATCGAGCATCTCGAGTACTCTATTGCTCGAACGAGCATCAAGCTCGGACGAGTGTGCTCGCTCATCTCTAATCCCTATATTTCAAAACTTTCAAAGAGAGCCTTACCCCATATCTAGTTCACTATTTCAACTCAATCACTGCTGGAAATCCTTTTCAAAAGGAGGCATTGGCGAGGGAAAGGACTCTTCGCTATGTAGTAGTTATGGACCCATATCCCTAATCAATAATGATATTAAAATATACGCTAAAATCTTAGCTAACAGAATAAAAGGGATCCTGCCCGAATTGATTAACCCTGAGCAAGTGCGCTTCGTGCCGAAATGAGAAGCGAAAGATAATACCTTAAAAGTGCTTAACCTGATACATTTAGCCCATCATAGCAAATCTCCGTTAGCTCTTCTCACCACGAATGCCAAAAAGGCTTTTGAAAGAGTTGACTGGTTATTTTTACGAATGTCCCTTTCAAAATTTGGCTTGCCCGAAACTTTCATTGACAAGATCATGGCCTTGTACTCCTTCCTCTTGGCTAGAATCAAAATTAACTCTAATTTTTCCCCCACAGTCCAAATTAGTAATGGAACCAAACAAGGCTGCCCTCCATACCCCCTATTATTCATTTTAACTATGGAAACCTTCCTGGAAAAAACGATAAAATTATGGGTATGAAATGCGGCTCCAGAAACACAAGTCGGCCTCATATGCAGACAACATGTTGTTCTTCCTCACTGATCCCAAAAGAGTTATTCCTCATATTCTGCAGGAGTTCAAGAACTTTGGTCAGCTTTCCAATTTTTAAATTAAACCATTCAAAGTCGGAATTACTAAATGTAAACATCAAACATGATTCCTGGGCAGAAATATCCAAAATCTCGCCATTTAAAATTTCAAGCAAACAAATCACATACCTAGGAGCAAGTTTATCCCTGAAAACACTGCGGATTAGTACAATTTAAATTTCAGGCCACTACTTAAGAGGATGGGGAAGGATCTTGTCTCCTGGAGCTCTCTGCCAATTTCCTGGTTTGACAGAAATAATCTAATCAAAATGATTTATTTGCCAAAAATACTATATGTACTCCAAACGCTTCCAATACAAATCCCACAGAATTTCTTTAGCAAAATTAAAAGCCTTACTGCAAAGTTCATATGGCAGGGAAAGGGACATAGGATTAGTCATGCAACTCTTGTCAAAACAAAAAGAAGGGCGGAATAGGGTTGCTGGACTTTGAATTCTACTGGATCGCGTCACACCTGAACCGCATGGTGGACCTGACCCGTCAAACCAGTCTCAAACGTTGGGTAGAAGTGGAACTTTCCTCACTAAACAAAGATCAGAAACTATTACTCTGGTCCGCCCCATATAATAAAGCTAAACTAAAGGGGATCCAAACCCTTTCACCCAACTAACCCTAAGCTTATGGTATAAAACAAACGAAACATAATCTAGTACCCCAGATTAGCAGCTACACCTTAGTCCTCGCACTAATCCCTAACAAATTCAGAGCACTCAAACAAAAGATTATGAGGGACACCCATTTAAGAACATTGCACTGTGGGGCCCTCATTAGGGACAAGTCTGTGCCCCGGGATTTACAGTTCCTAAACCGCCTAGAAGACACTCTACTCAATAGCGAAGATTTGGACATCATTAGGGACTCAGCTGTGCTGCACTTCCCAGATATTGTAGGCACAGTCGAAAACTTACTATTCCATAAATTATTCTGGAGCCTCCAACCCGTCAAGAGTAGTACATCTAAAATCTATAGGGCCCTGACACAGAATGAACAACAACCCTCGTTTATTTCCCGGTGGGAATCGGAGTTAAATACTACCTTTACCGCAGATGAGATAAGAGATATTATATCTAGATCTCACTCATCCTCTTCCTCTACCAGGTTCCAAGAACTAAATTATAAAATCGTCTCCAGATGGTATAAGACCCCAGCCCTACTTAAGAAAATAGACCCATGTTACTCCCCGCTATGTTGGAGATGCTCAGATGGTATTGGTTTGTACTCTCACATTTGGTTTACTTGTCCACTTCTGCAACCTTTCTGGAAAGAGGTCCAGAAATTACTGGGCCTAATCCTCAAATCTAATGTCACCCTCACGCCTGAGATTGTTCTTCTAAACCTGAGTGCTCCAGGTCTTCAAGCTGTTTACAAACCAGTTTTCCCGCTTCTCATAAATGCGGCTAAGATATTAATTCCCAGATACTGGGGAGACAATACAGTTCCCTCCACCTTGGAATGGTATAAAGAGGTGAACATTATCTGCTCTTTGAGAGAGCTAGAGCTAGAGGGATGGGAGACTTAGAGAAGTTCGCAGATCTCTGGAGTGCTTGGCTCTCTTTCACACATAGAGACCATGACCTACTCCCACAACCTGGTGTTGTCCCCTAATTACCGAGCCTTCTCTGGTTTCCTTATATGGTGCCGCTATACTAATGACCTATTCCTTACGGGATTATTTTCTTTCTTGTGCTGTTTTTCCTCACATGTTCAACAGAGCTGTCACTGTTTCTTGTTATGTATTAATTGATTACAAAATAAAACAAATATCCACTGATTTTTCCCATTTCTGTTTATAACGCTCCCCCCTTTTCTTAATATCCAAAAATAAAGAATATATATAAAAATATATATATAAAGCTATCTGGTTGCCATGGACACTGCGCTCTTAACAAATCTAATGACACCAAAGTCATGCCCCAGAAGTCACGCAAAGGGGTCAAAGTGCGGTGAAAAAAAAAAGCCTATAGGCTATTTAATATTAAATATGTAATTCTATATAAACACATTTTTATGATAATTTTTGCAGTTCTATTTCGGACATTAGTTTTGGGCTTGAGACTATAGAGGGGACAGAATAGTAAGAAAAAATTGGAACTTGGTAAAAGGTCATTGCTTGGAGTGGAACTATAGGCATTAGGAAGACAAACCAGATGCTGATGCAGGAGTGTAGACAGGAGGGAGGCCAAGATCTGAACTAATCCAGCAGTAGGGCTGTAGATACTAGGCAGATGTTAAGAGGATGGGACTTAACCATTGTTGGAAACAAGGTCAAGCTCGAACTGGCCCATTTTAGAGCAGGTGAATCCCCTGGTCGGACCCTGAGCCAGATGTACTGGCAGATTACAATGAACTGCAGGCAGCACACTGCAGTATGCTGGACAACCACCAGGGGCTGAAGGCTTGGAGAGGGCCCAGTTAGTAAAATCTGTAGTCATTCAGCAGGATGCAGGAGTGATCATGTGAAAAACTGCATTTGCCAAGTCTCCTTTCAGCCTCAGTGTGTGTCATGCTGGTGCAGGGACTACTGGGTAGCATTAGAGGTCACTAGAGATGAGCAAACGTACTCGTTTAGGGCAATTACTCGATCGAGCATCGCTTTTTTCGAGTAACTGCCTACTTGGGTGAAAAGATTAGGGGGGCGCCGGGGGGGGGGGGGGGGGGCGCCGGGGTGGAGCCGGGGATAGCAGTGGGGAACAGGGGGGAGCTCTCCCACACACTCACCCCTGCAACCCCCCACTCACCTCCAGCGCCCCCCGAATCTTTTCGCCCGATTAGGCAGTTACTCGAAAGAAGCGATGCTCGATCGAGTAATTGCCCTAAACGAGTACGTTCGCATATCTCTAGAGGTCACAAATACATCCAGCCAATCAGCAGCAGTACCTGGGACCTCTAATGCTACCAGTGGTCCCGGAGCCAACATGACACGCACTGAGGCTAAAGGGAGAGTTACAAAAGTAACTCTTCTCTTTTCTAATAGCCTGTCAGTTCTGGAGTTGGCCCTCCTGTGCTTCTCCCTCCTTCCATACTGCTGGCCTCACAGGCAAGGGGCCGTCATGTCTGCCGTCGGGGGCCAACAGACTGTAATATATTTTGCTCATTTGGCAATCATATAAACACAGGTCAGGCTCATCGGTTCAGTATAGATCTAGACTTTAAAGAAGAAAGGGTTACCCTGCATGCAGACTTTATGCAGGACACAGACAGACACTGGGGGCTGTGAGGAGTGTATGTCGGGCTGGGGGTTCCAGGATTCCTCTCCTCTGTATTCTCCATCCCCCCACACACCTGTAATATGGGATGTTATGGACTTTGTTTCATCTCTTCATCACAACATTGTAATCTACAAAAAGGTGCCTTCAGGACCCCAATGCGTTACCACTAGAGATTAGCGAGCACCAAAATGCTCGGGTGCTCGTTACTCAGGACGAAAATTTCGCGATGCTCGACGGTTCGTTTCGAGTAACGAACCCCATTGAAGTGAATGGGCGACTCGAGCATTTTTGTATTTCGACGATGCTCGCTAAGGTTTCCATTTGTTAAAATCTGGGCAATTAAAGAAAGTGATGGGAACAACACAGCAACGGATAGGGCAGGCGAGGGGCTACATGTTGGGCTGCATCTCAAGTTCCCAGGTCCCACTATTAAGCCACAATAGCGGCAAGAGTGCCCCTCCAACAATTTTTACTTCTGAAAAGCCCTCATTAGCAATGCATACCTTAGCTAAGCACCACACTACCTCCAACAAAGCACAATCACTGCCTGCATGACACTCCACTGCCACTTCTCCTGGGTTACATGCTGCCCAACCCCCCCCCCCCCCCTGCACGATCCAGTGTCCACAGCGCACACCAAATTGTCCCTGGGCGGCCTTCAGCTGCCCTCATGCCACACCACCCTCATGTCTATTTATAAGTGTGTCTGCCATGAGGAGGAACCACAGGCACACACTGCAGAGGGTTGGCACAGCTAGGCAGCGACCCTCTTTAAAAGGGGCGGGGCGATAGCCCACAATGCTGTACAGAAGCAATGAGAAATCCAATCCTTTGCCACCTCCATCAGGAGCTGCACACATGGGCATAGCAATGGGGAACCTATGTGCCACACACTATTCATTCTGTCAAGGTGTCTGCATGCCCCAGTCAGACCGCGTTTTTTTATAAATAGACACAGGCAGGTACAACTCCGCAATGGGAATTCCGTGTGCACCCACAGCATGGGTGGCTCCCTGGAACCCACCGGCTGTACATAAATGTATCCCATTGCAGTGCCCTGGAAAGCAGAGCTAACGTCAGATTAAATGCAGGTGGTCTTCGGCCCACACTGAATGCCCCAACCTGACCGGGGTTTTTAATTCATAGACACCGGCAGGTACAACTCCCTATTGTGAAGTTCCTGTGGACCGACAGCATGGGTGGGTGCCAGGAAGCCACCGGCGGTACATAAATATATCCCATTGCAGTGCCCAGCACAGCTGAGGTAATGTCATGTTTAATGCAGGTGGGCTTCGGCCCACACTGCATGCCCCAGTCAGACTGGGGTTCTTTAGAAGTGGACACATGCAGTTACAACTCTGTGTGGACCGACAGCATGGGTGGGTGCCAGGAAGCCACCGGCGGTACATAAATATATCCCATTGCAGTGCCCAGCACAGCTGAGGTAATGTCATGTTTAATGCAGGTGGGCTTCGGCCCACACTGCATGCCCCAGTCAGACCGGGGTTTTTAATACATAGACACAGGCAGGTACAACTCCCTAATGTAAAGTCTGTGTGGACCGATACCATGGGTGGCTCCCTGGAACCCACTGGCGGTACAAAAACATATCCCATTGCAGTGCCCTGGACAGCAGAGCTAACGTCTGATTAAATACAGGTGGGCTTCGGCCCAAACTGCATGCCCCAGTCAGGCTCGAGTTTTTTATAAGTATACACAGGCACGTACATCTCCCTAATGGGAAGTCCATGTGGACCGACAGCATGGGTGGGTGCCAGGAAGTCACCGGCGGTACATAAATATATCCCATTGCAGTGCCCAGCACAGCTGATGTAACGTCAGCTTTAATGCAGGTGGGAAAAAAATTAATTGGATTACACTGTAGGCGAGGGCCCCAAAAAATTGGTGTACCAACAGTACTAATGTACTTCAGAAAAATTGCCCATGCCCAACCAAGAGGGCATGTGAAACCCATTAATCGCTTTGGTTAATGTGGCTTAATTTGTAACTAGGCCTGGAGGCAGCCCAGTTAAAATAAAAATTGGTTCAGGTGCAAGTTTCAACGCTTTAATGAGCATTGAAACGTATAAAAATTGTTTACAAAAATTATATGACTGAGCCTTGTAGGCCTAAGAAAAATTGCCCGTTCGGCGTGATTACGTGAGGTTTCAGGAGGAGGAGGATAAATATAATACACAGATTGATGAAGCTAAAAGGTCCCCGTTTTTTATGGTGATAGAGAACGATGCTTCCATCCGCGGGTGCAGCCTACGTATTGTTTAGGTATCGCTGCTGTCCGCTGGTGGAGAAGAGAAGTCTGGTGAAATCCAGGCTTTGTTCATCTTTATGAGTGTAAGCCTGTCGGCACTGTTGGTTGACAGGCGGGTACGTTTATCCGTGATGATTCCCCCAGCCGCACTAAACACCCTCTCTGACAGGACGCTAGCGGCAGGACAAGCAAGCACCTCCAGGGCATACAGCGCGAGTTCAGGCCACGTGTCCAGCTTCGACGCCCAGTAGTTGTAGGGGGCAGGGCCGTCACGGAGGTCAGTCGTGCGATCGGCTACGTACTCCCTCACCATCCTTTTACAGTGCTCCCGCCGACTCAGCCTTGACTGGGGAGCGGTGACACAGTTTTGCTGGGGAGCCAGAAAGCTGTCAAAGGCCTTAGAGAGTGTTCCCCTGCCTGTGCTGTACATGCTGCCTGATCTCCGCGCCTCCCCTGCTACCTGGCCCTCGGAACTGCACCTTCTGCCACTAGCGCTGTCGGATGGGAATTTTACCATCAGCTTGTCCGCCAGGGTCCTGTGGTATAGCATCACTCTCGAACCCCTTTCCCCTTCGGGTATGAGAGTGGAAAGGTTCTCCTTATACCGGGGGTCGAGCAGTGTGTACACCCAGTAATCCGTAGTGGCCAGAATGCGTGTAACGCGAGGGTCATGAGAAAGGCATCCTAACATGAAGTCAGCCATGTGTGTCAGGGTACCTGTACGCAACACATGGCTGTCCTCACTAGGAAGATCACTTTCAGGATCCTCCTCCTCCTCCTCTTCCTCCTCCTCCTCCTCAGGCCATACACGCTGAAAGGATGACAGGCAAGCAGCATGGGTACCGTCAGCAGTGGGCCAAGCTGTCTCTTCCCCCTCCTCCTCATGCTCCTCCACCTCCTCCTCCTCAACGCGCTGAGATATAGACAGGAGGGTGCTCTGACTATCCAGCGACATACTGTCTTCCCCCGCCTCCGTTTCCGAGCGCAAAGCGTCTGCCTTTATGCTTTGCAGGGAACTTCTCAAGAGGCATAGCAGAGGAATGGTGACGCTAATGATTGCAGCATCGCCGCTCACCATCTGGGTAGACTCCTCAAAGTTTCCAAGGACCTGGCAGATGTCTGCCAACCAGGCCCACTCTTCTGTAAAGAATTGAGGAGGCTGACTCCCACTGCGCCGCCCATGTTGGAGTTGGTATTCCACTATAGCTCTACGCTGCTCATAGAGCCTGGCCAACATGTGGAGCATACAGTTCCACCGTGTGGGCACGTCGCACAGCAGTCGGTGCTCTGGCAGATTAAACCGATGTTGCAGGGTGCGTAGGGTGGCAGCGTCAATGTGGGACTTGCGGAAATGTGCGCAGAGCCGGCGCACCTTTCCGAGCAGGTCTGACAAGCGTGGGTAGCTTTTCAGAAAGCGCTGAACCACCAAATTAAAGACGTGGGCCAGGCATGGCACGTGCGTGAGTCTGCTGAGCTGCAGAGCCGCCACCAGGTTATGGCCGTTGTCACACATGACCATGCCCGGTTGGAGGCTCAGCGGCGCAAGCCAGCGGTCGGTCTGCTCTGTCAGACCCTGCAGCAGTTCGTGGGCCGTGTGCCTCTTCTCTCCTAAGCTGAGTACTTTCAGCACGGCCTGCTGACGCTTGCCCACCGCTGTGCTGCCACGCCGCGTGACACCAACTGCTGGCGATGTGCTGCTGCTGACACATCTTGATTGCGAGACAGCGGTTGTGTAGGAGGAGGAGGGTGGTTTAGTAGAGGAAGCATACACCGCCGCAGATACCACCACCGAGCTGGGGCCCGCAATTCTGGGGGTGGGTAGGTCGTGAGCGGTCCCAGGCTCTGACTCTGTCCCAGCCTCCACTAAATTCACCCAATGTGCCGTCAGGGATATATAGTGGCCCTGCCCGCCTGTGCTTGTCCACGTGTCCGTTGTTAAGTGGACCTTGGCAGTAACCGCGTTGGTGAGGGCGCGTACAATGTTGCGGGAGACGTGGTCGTGCAGGGCTGGGACGGCACATCGGGAAAAGTAGTGGCGACTGGGAACCGAGGAGCGCGGGCCCGCCGCCGCCATCATGCTTTTGAAAGCCTCCGTTTCCACAAGCCTATACGGCAGCATCTCCAGGCTGATCAATTTGGCTATGTGCACATTTAACGCTTGAGCGTGTGGGTGCGTTGCGGCGTACTTGCGCTTGCGCTCCAACACTTGCGCTAGCGACGGCTGGACGGTGCGCTGAGAGACATTGGTGGATGGGGCCGAGGACAGCGGAGGTGAGGGTGTGGGTACAGGCCAGGAGACAGTCGTGCCTGTGTCCTGAGAGGGGGCTTGGATCTCAGTGGCAGGTTGGGGCACAGGGGGAGAGGCAGTGGTGCAAACCAGAGGCGGTGAATGGCCTTGGTCCCACCTTGTGGGGTGCTTGGCCATCATATGTCTACGCATGCTGGTGGTGGTGAGGCTGGTGGTGGTGGCTCCCCGGCTGATCTTGGCGCGACAAAGGTTGCACACCACTGTTGTCGGTTGTCTGCACTCTCAGTGAAAAACTGCTAGACCTTTGAGCACCTCGGCCTCTGTAGGGTGGCATGGCACGAGGGGGCGCTTTGGGAAACAGTTGGTGGATTATTCGGTCTGGCCCTGCCTCTACCTCTGGCCACCGCACTGCCTCTTCCAACCTGCCCTGCTGCTGCACTTGCCTCCCCCTCTGAAGACCTGTCCTCAGTAGGCTTAGCAAACCAGGTGGGGTCAGTCACCTCATCGTCCTGCTGCTCTTCCTCCGAATCCTCTGTGCGCTCCTCCCTCGGACTTACTGAAATTACTACTACCTGAGTGATAGACAACTGTGTCTCATCGTCATCGTCCTCCTCACCCATTGAAAGCTCTTGAGACAGTTGCCGGAAGTCCCCAGCCTCATCCCCCAGACCCCGGGAACTTTCCAAAGGTTGGGCATCGGTCACGACAAACTCCTCCGGTGGGAGAGGAACTATTGCTGCCCATTCTGGGCAGGGGCCCGAGAACAGTTCCTGGGAGTCTGCCTGCTCCTCAGAATGTGTTATTGTAATGGAGTGATGAGGTTGGGAGGAAGGAGGAGCAGCATCCAGAGGATTCAGAGTTGCAGTAGTGGACGGCGCAGAAGTCTGGGTGGTCGATAGATTGCTGGATGCACTTTCTGCCATCCACGACAGGACCTGCTCACACTGCTCATTTTCTAATAAAGGTCTACCGCGTGGACCCATTAATTGTGAGATGAATGTGGGGACGTCAGAAACATGCCTCTCTCCTAATCCCGCAGCAGCTGGCTGCGATACACCTGGATCAGGAGCTCGGCCTGTGCCCACACCCTGACTTGGGCCTCCGCGTCCTCGCCCGCGTCCACGTCCTCTAGGCCTACCCCTACCCCTCAGCATGGTGTATTACCAGTAGTGCAGAAACAGAACGCTGTAATTAAATGTGCTGCTTATTGGCCTGTGGTTGGAGGCTGACTTCGCTTACGGAACGCACAGCAGAGCCAGAAAAGAATTTTGTGCAAGCCTGCTGTAACACTTAGCTGGCTGCGTATTAATTAGGACTACCACCCCCAGCAGAGACGCAGTACACTGAGGACGGTCACAGGCAGCCCAAATAGATTTTTTTTTCCCAAATTTTTTGGGACAAGCCCACTGCCTATATAGACAGTATATCTCTTTCACCTTTTTCACTGTCCCTGCCTCACCACTACTGGCCCTAGACTATGTAAAATTACTGCAGACTGTTTCCCTCTGGACAGGAATATAGCGGTGATGTAACGGGCAACGCAGAGCCAGGAAAGAATTTTGCGCAAGCCTGCTGTAACACTTAGCTGGCTGCGTATTAATTAGGACTACTACCCCCAGCAGAAGCGGCAATAGAATTCCCAGCAGCACTGCAATAATCCTCCAACAGTCAGGCAACTGAAAGTGCAAACGCCAGTAACGGAGCCTAAACCAGACAAGCTCCACAAATGCAGTCCAGATAAAGGGAGTAATGACTGGCAGCAATCCAGGATGTAGAAAAATACAAAACTTGTTTATTTACCCCATAACATAGAACAGTAGCGACGTTTCGGTCGAGTAGACCTTCTTCAAGCTAGTACAAAAACATTCAAGTGCACACTATATAAAGGCAATGTGAAATACACAGACCAATAAAATCAAAATGTACACAGGTATACCTCATCCATTGCTGATTGCCCCGTTATCCACGTCCCGGCTGTTGTCCGACGCATGATGAATGACATCATATCCTAATCGACTGCATTCATCTGGACCCGGTCACGTGGGTCCCGCAGAGCCACCTCTATTGCGCATGCGCGGGAAGTCCGTCGTCGTGAGAGCCGATACCCGGCTCCATCACAATACAGAGACACATTGTGTGTTTCCAGCGCATGCGCAGTATGCCAAAAGCGTATACTTAGCTCTTCCAATGTTCATAGCAGGATATATCGCTATACTTAAGCGGGACAGCAATCATTATATTTGTATAATCGGTGGTCTCCTATTTATTTAAGCAAGAATTAAGGAAACCACCTCCCTTATAGTTAAATTATATTCTCTTAGTTTTGCAAACCTATGTCCCATCACCCATATATGTAGAGGGGGGGAGTGGTTATATATCCCAGATAATGGGTATAGGATATATATTGCAACCAGTTAAGATGCAATCAAGATGGACATAATGTATTGAGTATATATACAACCACATCTATAGAATAGGGGTTAGATGGAGTTATAATAGGCAAGGAATACAAAAATGGACGACCAACCGGTCATGTCTATATCTTATCCATATAATTGCCTGGAGTTTTACCCATTATTAAATTGACTATTCCACCTCAATAAATTTATAAATAGAGGATAATTTAAGACAAAGATAGTATCTATCATGCAAAACACGATTTTATTACTGTTACATACAAATTATACAAAAACAGGTTTTAGAAGTTATAACGGCGGCTGACGTGAGACGAGGGAACCAGCGATAGAGAATTCCTGTGAAAATGAACAAAAATAAATCTAATTACACATATACCAAAACATACAATAAACAAATAAATATAGACGATTAAAAACATGTGCACAATACATATAATGATGTGTGTTCCAAGATCTTTAAAGAAATGGCTGAAAAATATATTCTTGATTAAGCCCCTTGGGGTGCATGGTGTCAAGTTCATATATCCATTTTAACTCACATTTGTTAAGTAATGATTCTGTATCTCCACCTCGAGGAAGCAGGGGGGCATGGTCAATGACCCTAAATTGTGCTCTTGTGCTTCACCATACGCGATCTAACCTCCATGGTGGTTTCACTCACATACCCCAAGCCACAAGGGCAGGTGATGAGGTATATCACATATGATGAAGCACAAGTGTACCTCTCTCGTATTTTATACCTATTGCCCCTTAAGGGGTGACGAAATTCGTCTCCCCTAACCAGAGTTTTACAACAACTGCAGGCAAGGCATGGAAAATTACCCTTTTTAGGGGGTTTTAAGGTACTCTGAACACCGTTTTTTGGGGGACAAAATGTGAGTGAACTAAACGATCACCTATGCTCTTTCCTCTTCTATATGCCATTATAGGTTTGTTATGAAATTCAGGTATTTAAGAGCCATCCAATGTCAATAGTGGCCAGTGTTTCCTAATAATGTTGCCAACAGTCCCACTAAGGTTGTTATATGTGGTTACAAATGGGATTCTGTCCATCGTTTTGTTTTTCAATTTCTGTATCAACAGATTTTGTTGTGGTATTACCCTGGCTTGTGCAGCCGCTTTCTTGACGATATGTGCAGGGTATCCCCTGTCAAGGAATCTCCCGCACATCTCGTCTAACCTTACATCTATGGTTTGGTCATGTGCTATCCTTCTTACACGTAAAAGCTGGCTGCATGGGAGCGAATCTTTCATGGCAACAGGATGATTGCTACTATAGAGCAATAGGCTGTTGCGATCAGTTTGTTTTGTGTAAAGATCAGTTTGCAATCTCGTATCTTGCTTCTTGATCAACACATCTAGAAATTGAATTTCCACAGTGGAATATGACATAGAGAAATGGAGCTCTGGATAGATGGAGTTTAGAAAAGCGTGAAATTCTTGTAAGGATTGAGAAGACCCCTTCCATATAGCAAACACGTCGTCGATGTACTGACCCCAGTACATCAACGACGTTCTATGTACAGAGGTATAGATGTGATTTTCTTCAAATTGGCGCACAAATATGTTGGCATATGTCGGCGCAACATTTGAGCCCATAGCAGTGCCCTGTCGCTGTCTGTAGTACACCCCCCGAACAAAAAATAGTTGTTCCGGAGGATGTACTCCAGCAGCGACAGGGCAAACTGCATGCACTCGGATGATATTTCAGAGGCCATACAAAACTGTCTGACAGCCTCCACACCCTTGTTGTGACTGATGGAGGTGTATAGAGCAGTAACATCGAAAGTGACCAAGAGAGTATCCTCGGTCACCTCGAGTACTGCGATTTATTTTTTTTTTCTCAAAAAGTCAGATGTATCCCTAATGTGAGAGTCTGCCTCCTCTGCAAATCGTCTCAAGATCTTGTCTAAGAAACGTGCAATATTGCAGAAGAGTGAGTTTCTGCCAGATACAATTGGCCTACCCGGCGGGTTCTGTGGGTCCTCACGTCAGCCGCCGTTATAACTTCTAAAACCTGTTTTTGTATAATTTGTATGTAACAGTAATAAAATCGTGTTTTGCATGATAGATGCTATCTTTGTCTTAAATTATCCTCTATTTATAAATTTATTGAGGTGGAATAGTCAATTTAATAATGGGTAAAACTCCAGGCAATTATATGGATAAGATATAGACATGACCGGTTGGTCGTCCATTTTTGTATTCCTTGCCTATTATAACTCCATCTAACCCCTATTCTATAGATGTGGTTGTATATATACTCAATACATTATGTCCATCTTGATTGCATCTTTACTGGTTGCAATATATATCCTATACCAATTATCTGGGATATATAACCACTCCTCCCTGTACATATATGGGTGATGGGACATAGGTTTGCAAAACTAATAGAATATAATTTAACTATAAGGGAGGTGGTTTCCTTAATTCTTGCTTAAATAAATAGGAGACCACCGATTATACAAATATAATGATTGCTGTCCCGCTTAAGTATAGCGATATATCCTGCTGTGAACATTGGAAGAGCTAAGTATACGCTTTTGGCATACTGCGCATGCGCTGGAAACACACAATGTGTCTCTGTATTGTGATGGAGCCGTGTATCGGCTCTCGCGACGACGGACTTCCCGCGCATGCGCAATAGAGATGGCTCTGCGGGACCCACGTGACCGGGTCCAGATGAATGCAGTCGATTAGGATATGATGTCATTCATCATGCGTCGGACAACAGCCGGGACGTGGATAACGGGGCAATCAGCGATGGATGAGGTATACCTGTGTACATTTTGATTTTATTGGTCTGTGTATTTCACATTGCCTTTATATAGTGTGCACTTGAATGTTTTTGTACTAGCTTGAGGAAGGTCTACTCGACCAAAACGTCGCTACTGTTCTATGTTATGGGGTAAATAAACAAGTTTTATATTTTTCTACATCCTGGATTGCTGCCAGTCATTACTCCCTTTATCTGTACTACCCCCAGCAGAGACGCAGTAAAATTACTGCAGACTGTTTCCCTCTGGACAGGATGACAGCGGTGATGTAACAGGCAACGCAGAGCCAGGAAAGAATTTTGTGCAAGCCTGCTGTAACACTTAGCTGGCTGCGTATTAATTAGGACTACTACCCCCAGCAGAGACGCAGTACGCTGAGGACGGTCACAGGCAGCCCAAATAGATTTTTTTTTTCCCAAATTTTTTTGGAAAAGCCCACTGCCTATATAGACAGTATATCTCTTTCACCTTTTCCACTGTCCCTGCCTCACCACTACTGGCCCTAGACTATGTAAAATTACTGCAGACTGTTTCCCTCTGGACAGGAATATAGCGGTGATTTAACGGGCAACGCAGAGCCAGGAAAGAATTTTGCGCAAGCCTGCTGTAACACTTAGCTGGCTGCGTATTAATTAGGACTACTACCCCCAGCAGAGACGCAGTACACTGAGGACGGTCACAGGCAGCCCAAATAGATTTTTTTTTTCCCAAAATTTTTTTGGAAAAGCCCACTGCCTATATAGACAGTATATCTCTTTCACCTTTTTCACTGTCCCTGCCTCACCACTACTGGCCGTAGACTATGTGAAATTACTGCAGACTGAGGACGCAATGCTCTGCACGGCCGATATACAAAAAAAAAAAAAAAAAAGTGCAACACTGCAAAAAGCAGCCTCAACAGTACTGCACACGGTCAGATGTGGCCCTAAGAAGGACCGTTGGGGTTCTTGAAGTCTAAAATCACTCCTAACACTCTGCCTATAGCAGCTCCAGCATCAGCAGCACTTTCCCTGAGCTATGTCAGAATGCATCTGTGGCGAGCCGCGGGAGGGGCCGATTTATATACTAGGGTGACACCTGATCTCGCCAGCCACTCACTGCAGGGGGGTGGTATAGGGCTGGAATGTCGCAGGGAGAACTTATAATGCCTTCCTTGTCTTTCTATTGGCCAGAAAAGCGCGCTAACGTCTCAGAGATGAAAGTGAAAGTAACTTGAACATCGCGTGGTGCTCGCCTCGAGTAACGAGCATCTCGAACACGCTAATACTCGAACGAGTATCAAGCTCGGACTAGTACGTTCGCTCATCTCTAGTTACCACATCTCTGTCTATAAATTTTTTCCTTATAGATAAAGCAATTGTTGTTTAATACAAAGTCTAGCAACATGAAGACAAACTCCATACAAAGATTTGTAAGGCTCGATGATAAATAAGGCTCGATGATAAAAGGCATCTGCGTACTGCCTCAATGCCATTAACATGCTCAATGATGGTGTATAAGGATGTTACGTACCATAATAGGGTCAAATATGGCACCCACTTATGCTAACATTTTTATGGACCATATTGAATGTTCATATGTCTATGTGTCTTCCCAGTGGCAACAAGTTCTGCGCTGGTGGAGACATTTTTTTTGCTGTGGGAGGGCCCCATTGCGGACCTTCTCTTGTTTCATGAGTCATTGAATAACATCATGCCAGAATTTATATTCTCTTTGACATACTCCTGTGAGAAAGTGGATTTCCTTGATGTTAGAATTACAAAGAATGGTGATACACTTGATACAGACCTGTTTCAAAAGCCCATAGACAGAAACAATCTGTTGCATTATTCAAGCTACCATCCGGCCAATATGCGCAATTCTTTACCATGGAGCCAATGTTTGAGGGTACGTAGAATAGTCACAGATGCACATATTGATCTGAGGCTTGAGGAGATGACCCAAAAAATTTTAAAGAGAGGCTATCCGAGGGATGTCGTTACCTCAGCTGCATGTAGGGCCCGTACATTAACCCGTGAGGAATTATTGTTTCGACGCATACATAAAGAGAAAGTCCCTCGTGTGGCCTTTATCTCTATGTATGGACCTATGAGTGGACAAGTAGCAGAGATTGTGAGGCGATATTGGCCGATGTTACAAAAAATTGTCCACAGGTTCGTGAATTTGCGGAAACACCGTTGATGGTTTATAAACGTGGACCAAATCTCAGGGATAAACTTGTAAGTGCTCAAGGGAAAACAAAAATGAATACCCAACGAACACTGTTCACAGTAAAACCAGGGAACTTTGCGTTTCTTGATTGTTCGTGTTGCAACAATCTGTTTAGAGGCAACACCTTCCACCATCCATGAACTGGTAAGATATATACAATCCGAGCTCGCTTCACCTGCTGATCCATGTTCGTGATATATCTGATATTTTGCCTATGTGGCCTCTTAACTGTGGGAGAGACCACGATGGAAATACGATCCCATATTCTTAATCACAAAAGCACTATACGTACTAAAAAAACAGACCTTCCCATCCCCAAACACTTTGCTGCGGATGGTCACTTTATGAGCCAATTCAAGTTCTGGGTGATCAACCATGTTCCCAATAATATCAGGGGTGGGGATCGGGAAGGGCCCTTACTTAAAAAAGAACTTAAATGGATCTTTGATTTGGATACCCTTCATCTGAATGGCCTAAACCTGGAATTTAACACGGCACCATTTATCTGATGCAATAGGGAGACCAGGGTCTTCGAGTGGGATTCACCGATTATCTAGTGTTAGGTGTTATTGATAATTATTTTCTTTGATATTATAGGTGTTTATGGCTATTTATGGTCTTAATGTTTCTATGTTGTTTTCTTGTAGTATTGGTTGGTGATTGAAGATTTCGGAAATATTGGACGATCCACAGTTCCAGCTGATCTCTACATTATGGCTTCCTATTTTTCCCCCTCACCCCCCCCCCCCCCTCCCCACACACACACACCTTTTTTTCCTCCATATTGTGACATAATAATTTTCTGCCTTTTGATAAAGGTTATATAAGATTGTACATTTCACAATTTTTTGGAATAAAATCACATTGCAATATTTATTGTGATTATGTCTGAACATCTATTATATATATATTATATATATATGTATATGTACAGTATTTATTGAGATTTTTTATCTTTGTCCTAGTACTACATGCTCTGTTGTGCCAGATATTATGGGCTACATAGTTCCTTTGTGATGCATTATGCCGATTTTCGCACTGCGCTTCGCTTTCGGCCGGCATCTTTTGTTCATGTGTCTGTAACCCATTGCATCATGGTCAATGTAGTCCCTTCACCTAGTATTTTTGATAGGCCGGTTAATAGATATACTGAGCATGCACGATTTGCCGATGTGCCTGTCTATGGTGTTATCTATAGAGGAGAGGACATGCTTGAGCCAGGGTGGGGATCAGCTTTGAGCAGGAACTTCTATATGCTGCCCGGTAATGTTGTTTTTTTATTGTACGATGATTGGCTATTGTTGGTGGTGGGCAGTGTTTGTAGTATATTTAAGTCGTGTCTGTCTTGTTGAAAACCAACCCATTGGGTTGAAACGTCGCTGCTGGGCTTGTATCATGGGCTAAAATAAAAGTCTGCTGACTATATTTAACTCTGCTAAAAGAAGATAACAAAGATCCATTGACAAAGACCCATCTGCGGGTCGAAACATCACTACTTTTTATCTTGTCATTGGGAGAATAAAACTCTCTTGAAGTTTTGCACCATTTGATGCTGCCACTTCATCTTATTTTGTCTGTGATGTGGGATCTGGTCCTGACCCCTGAGGCTGCTGCATCGGTTGTTGGAGCCTGCCCTTAAAGGGATGAATATTGTGCTGTTGGTGTGACAACTTCCTTTTATATCCAACTCTACTGTCTGGAGTGCTGCCTCTACATACTTCTATTGGACTACTTTTGTGCTTAGAATTCAAAAATAAAGTCGTGAGCCCTTTACTTTGTATATGGCCTAAAAAATGGTTGTGTCAAATTTCAAGCTTGTATGACACCGGGAAGTTAGAGAATTAGTGGCGAGTCAGTCAGGCAGTCGATCAGCAGCTGGTATAAGTAATACATCTTCCTGTATATAGTGATATAGACCATGCTGGTATAACCTGGGTATCTCCTGTATATTATTTCACACTTTATATAGAATTTAAAAAAAACGTGTCAGAAACCTGCATATGGTATTGTTTAAATCCACAACTGTTTTTTAATAGTGTATGCAGGTTCTTAAAAACACGTGATTTTTGAATACCGCATAGTGGTTTTTTTTTATGTGTTTCAAAAATGCAACAAACACCCTGAAAACAGCGTAGGGGCTACAAACTAATTTTCATATAGTCCAGGAAATTGGTCATGTTATGCCAAGCGGTCTAGCTCATGTATGTAAGTTTATTTTGCACCTGTATGAAGCACGGTTTAGATATGTGTACGGGTACAGTAGGAGGGGGACCCGAGCTGAACTTTTGCACCCGGGCCCTTGAGCCTTTAGCTAGGTATGTATCTTGAACATGTTGGTGCCCCTAAGCTCAATCAGTTTGTCACTGCTGATCATCTGCCTGTTTTCACTCAAGGATGGGTAGCTGATAGAGATGAGCGAACGTACTCGGATAAGCACTACTCGTCCGAGTAATGTGCCTTATCCGAGTACCGCTGTACTCATCTTGAAAGATTCGGGGCGCTCCGCTGCTGACAGGTGAGTCGCAGCGGGGAGCGGGGCAGAGCGGGTGGGAGAGAAGGAGAGAAAGATCTCCCCTCCGTTCCTCCCGGCTCTCCCCTGCAGCTCCCCGCTCCGCAGCGCGTCCCGAATCTTTCAAGACGAGTACAGCGGTACTCGGATAAGGCACATTACTCGGACGAGTAGTGCGTATCCGAGTACGTTCGCTCATCTCTAGTAG
The DNA here is from genome assembly GCF_035609145.1 of Eleutherodactylus coqui. Taxonomy (NCBI): domain Eukaryota; kingdom Metazoa; phylum Chordata; class Amphibia; order Anura; family Eleutherodactylidae; genus Eleutherodactylus; species Eleutherodactylus coqui. Next base: position 202,406,431 of record NC_089843.1, on the reverse strand, counting down.
CTGACAGTTCTGGGAGTGTTAATGGAGTCCACATCCTCACCAAAAAGTTAACACCCCAAAACAGTTAGACTCCTGTTCAGTGGTAGTTTTAGCCCTGTTAGATTGATCAATATGATAGATAGGTAAACATAAATAACATTTAACATACTATGAAATATTCCTACAGATGCTGAGAGCTGTAATAAATGCCAAAGTGATGAATGGCCAAATGAGAAGAGTGACCGATGCCTGCCTAAAGTCCTGGAATTCATATCCTACCAGAATGACACTATGGCTTCCATATTTTCTGGTGTCTCGGTCTTAGGATGTCTTGTGGCCATCTTCATATTTGGAATATTTATTTCCCACCGAGACACTCCTATTGTTAAAGCTAATAACCGGAACCTGAGTTATCTCCTCCTGGTCTCTATTATCCTCAGCTTCCTCTCCATCTTCTTGTTTCTTGGTCGACCCAGTGACGTAACTTGTAGATTCCGGGAAACCAGTTTTGGGATTTTCTTCTCAATAGCTGTCTCTTCACTTCTCGCCAAGACTGTTATGGTCTGTGTAGCTTTTAAGTCTACAAAGCC